>NW_022436945.1:21761742-22279010 GCF_009761245.1 Sapajus apella
ATACTTTTGTCTTGTGGTAACTTTCTACGCTCCGGTCAAATACAACAATCGTTACCAAAAAAAAAAAAAATACTGTATGAGTAGGACATTTATTTTAAGTAAGAATTACACTATTTATATGTATAGTGATTATCACTGGTTTCATACGAATTTATTGATTATTATATGACTTCCATTATCATGGCAGCATTGCCTTTATTTAATATCTCTCTATATCCCCTTGTCTGTTTCCTTTACCCATCTCATACGTCTCTGGAGAAAGAAAAGAAGCTGTTTGATAGGCCTGGAATGAATACATGAAAATTCAATGAGTTTGTGTAAATTCTTAGTAAAGTATCTGGCACATAGTAATCTTCACAAAATATATTTAAATATATTGAATATACATATTTGTATTATTGCTAATTTTATGAGAATTTTTCATTGTTGTCATATTTTTTCAAAATTATGATCTTATCATATTTATAGCTTATGAAATGTTATTTGGAAACTACTTATATATTTCTGTCATATTCATCATGAGGTCTATGTTTTTCACTTTAGTAAATGTTGCAGAATTTTGTTAAAACCATCATACCCAGCTAACTTGAAGCTTTTTCAAACGTTTCACATTGTATGCTATTTTTAACAACTTGTTTGACAATTATAAGCTCTGAATTCAGTACTTGAATCTGTCAATTATTAACTATTTCACTTTGAATTCTTAACATCATTGCTTCTCAGCCTTTTAGCTAGGATTAAGTGAATACTTAACTTCCCTGTTGCTCAAGTCTTTTTTTTTTTTTATTTTTGAGATGGAGTTTTGTTCTTGTTGCCCAGGCTGGAGTGCAATGGTGCCATCTTGGCTCATCACAGCTACCGCCTCCTAGGGTCAAGTGATTCTCCTGCCTCAGCCTCCCAAGTAGCTGGAATCACAGGCATGTGCCACCACACTCGGCTCATTTTGTATTTTTAGTAGTGATGGGGTTTCTCCATGTTAGTCAGGCTGGTCTCGAACTCCTGACCTCAGGTGATCCATTTGCCTTGGCCTCCCAAAGTGCTGGGATTACAGGCCTGACTCACTGTGCCTGACCCTGCTCAAGTCTTACATGGAAAATAGGGGATGGGGAAAATACCCCATGAAATGTTGTGTAATAAACAATGTAATTCATTCAAAGTATTAAATTACACAACTTCCTAATAAAATTCATCAATATGCTTAGGTTAATCTTCTTATATATTGACTCAAAAACAATTTAAGAAAGAAAAACTATAATAACACTTTAAAATATATTATTTGGTTAATAAAGACATTTATTAACTTTTTAGCTGTTAAAAGTCATGGCTAAAACCATAATTACTTTTGCCCCCACCTAATATTTTGGAATAAAATATATTTAAAATTTTATTAGTAATTATATTCCGGCAAACTTTCTGAAATTCTACCTCTGCTAACGGGTCCCCATTTGTTATAGCTGCCAAGTATTTTGGTAGTTCAGCCTTATTTATTTTTACATTGTCATTTTCCTATTCTGGCCATTGCTTCACTACTTTTATGGGTGTAATATGATATCAGTGAACATTCTCAATGTTACTAAGAACATACTTACAATTCAACTTGAATTCATACTTCATAAATTTAGTTGGTAGTCACTGTAAGTGGAAAGGCCTATAAAATGTTTTCATTTGTTTTGTTATCAAAATAATCTCCAGAGTTAAACAAAAAAGAATTAAAATACACACATACAAACACACACATAAAATTAGAGCTCTTGAAATTCTCATAGGGTAGATAGGTGCAGGCAAACAAGGCAAACATGAATAATGCAAAGATAACATCTCTAGAGCAAAATGAGCATCAAAAGATGTGAAGTCAGCCCTAAGGAACAATGAAGCTGCGGGTAGCCTAAAATATTTAAATTAAATCACATACTAATATGCAATGTACTCCCTGAGAGAAATAACTGAAGAGGAATTAGCTCTTTTTGTCCTCCAAGACATCATTTATTACGTTTCTGAATGAAAAACATATTTATAGGATCATATATATTGTAAACGGAGGGAGCAGGGCATCCTGAAAATGTTCTCAGTTTCCTGCTTCAATGTGCCCAGGTCCTTGGCCTCTCTTACCCCAGGAATGGCACGGTGAGCTTACTTTTCAAATAAATGTTATGGGCCCAAAGAGTTTAGCAGAGAGAAAAAGAGAGAGAGAGAGAGCTCCCATGCTGCGGTGGGAGGGAATCCAAGGACGGAATCTGTATAGGTAAGGAGCTGCGGGATTTTAACCCTGAAGTTGTTCCCACCCATTAATGTTCTCATCCAATAAGAGGAGTTCTTTCAAGCTTCTGCTGTAGTTATTGAACTTTGACTTTGATACTGGATTGGCTACTTGGTCCCCAACAGACGGCCCTCTCCCAGAGCCTTCAGCGGGCTTTTTGAACAAAAAGACCCACCTGGATTCCTCTACCTAGCCCAGGAAGCCGGAAAGTAAAATAAAGAACTTTAGGTTCCCACATGGGGGCATGGATGGAGGCATGGTGCTGGGAAGCTCCTGCCTTTGAAACTAGGCCCCTTGTGAGCTCCGGAGAAGATTTTTTTTTTCCTTAACACAGTCCCTCAATATGTATACACATATGCATGCACACGAGTATGAATGTTTTAGTTTTTGTATTGCCGTTATAAAAAACCACCACAAATTTAAATTTAAATTTAAAGGTTTCCAAAAAGCACACACCTTTATTATTTAACAGAAGTACAGTAGCATCCTTTATTCCATCTTCAAAGCCTCTTTTGCATGGCAGGTAACATATTCACATATGTAACACAAGAAAGTGAAGACCAAGGAGATAAAATCTTACCTTCCCTGGCTGACGAATCTTAATCTCTTTTATATATAATCAAAATACATTTAATTAATTCAACTATAAAATCAATAGTCAAATTAATTTTTGAGTATATCAGTAGACTTCATAATGTTGTATGAGGGCAGTCCTGATTAAAATAACACACACACATCCCTGATATTGTTACTGTAAGCTTTTATTTTATAAAATAAATTTAATTATTTTGACATAGTGATATAAATTCATCATAAGTAGCTGCAATTAAACCTAATTTTCAAAGCTTTACAAAACATTCAAACATGTTTTTGATCTTTAATTCTAGCGAAGAATATGTATAAAAATCAGAAAATATTTACTGTTTATTAGTTTTTAAAATTTATATTCTGATTCTTGGTACCTTTATTTTTATAGTTGCCCTGTATCAGCACATTAAAACAGCAGAAAAGAGTAAACACATGGAATCTGGTCTACTAACTCTTCATAAGTACAATTAATTATATGTCTTCATGTCACCACAGGCAAATTATTCTTTAGTTATCTAATATTCTCTATGTTTTAGATCATGTTGATGATCCTGGAAGCTTGAGCACAAAGCCAAGGAAAAAGAGATTTTTTAATAATTTATTCTCCAGCTATTTATCATGTTATTTGTCTCATTTGATTTTTCTCACTTTTATCCTTGAAAGTGTCTGGGCAAATATATTCTCAAGCTTGTCTACCTTTGCCCTACACTTGAAATTTATAGGCCTCTTATGCCGTCAGTTACACCTCTGTGTCTTTCAAAATACATAAAGGACCTTACAGCCTCACAGATCTAGGAACACAGTCAATGTCTGTCATTCTTGTTACTCACAAGGCAATGATATTGCTCAAGGGAGGTGGTAACATTGTTGCTCCTTGGTTTTTATCTGCCTGCAAGTAAGCAGCTCACAGAGAAGAGTTATGTTGGATTCCATTTGCTTGTCAGCTTTGTCACATCTTTTTCCTCTGGCTATATATTTTGTGATTGTGTTTTCATCATTTTCTGCTGATTATATTACTGAGAGTGCTTTACCCAGTGACGGTTTCAGTTTGACATTAATTTTAACCATGAATCTGAGTTTGAGTGCAGGTAAAAAAAAAATTAAAAATACTGCCCTTTTTGGTACACAATTTTATTATGATCAGAAGCTCTATCACATAGTTAAAAATGACACAAATTTGTATAATGTGTGTATTTGAGGTGTTACAAATGTATGCATGCTATTTTCAGTAAGTTGCTGTAAGATTTTATCAACATATTTCTTAAATTAATTTTTGTATTACACAAGTTACCTTTTGGTCTATTTGTTTTAAGTATTGTCATAGAGTATAATAAAACTAGGTCAGCTAGAAGGACAGATTACTGAATGTGGCATTCCATCCTACTGATCCTATTAAACACTCTGAATACTGTAATTCTTAGAACTTCATCAAAACTTGGTGGGAAGATGTCAGGGCTTTCCAGTCACAAGCTCCTAAAAGACAAATGATTTTTAATTGATTAGGAATTGACTGTAAATAAAATGAAAATAATTTTATGGTTTTGTCACAGCATGTGATTCTTAAATATTGAACTATAATTCTAGAGGAATTGTGAACAATATTTTTATAATTTGCATAAATCTTACAAAATGCTATATTCAAAAATGATAGCAAAAGAGTGTCGAAAGACAAAGTCTATTTCATGTGTCAACAACCACCTGTAATTCTTTCCCAGACAAAATATTCACATCTTATTCATTTATGTACTTTGTTTAACCTTCTTTTCTTCACACTCCTCTTTCTCAAATGGCAGGCGTATTTAACAGGAGGGCTTCATACAGAAAGATTACAACTTAATGTGATCTTTGCCTCACTACTGGATTTCTTTCCTTAAGTGGTACATTTTATTGGATCTTATGACTTAAAATGATCCCAGTATTATTTCCTGCAATTTTATACAAAGCGGCCCACCTGAGACCTCAAAATCAGCACTGTATTTCCTTTTAGTTTTATGTAGCAAAGAGGATCATTGTTGTCTGAGTCAATCTATTCCATGTAATAACTTGCTAGAAGTAGTGAAGCAAACAATGCACAGTAACATGCTGGCTCTTTCCAATCATTTCCTTCAGAGATACAGACTCAATAAGGATAGGTTTTGCCTTCCGAAGTAATGGAGTCAAAAGGTTGACATTTTCCCAGCCTGGGCCAGTTATTTCCCTGTTGCCTATCTCCCAGCTAATTACCTAGCCACCACCAATTGATTTAGGTTATTTTATTCATAAATTTTTTTTCAAATTGCAAATTTCTATATTTGTTAGTGTAGCACTAGCAACTGCAACAAAGAAAATATTGTGGAATTTAATTTATTTCTAATATTTCTAGCCAGTGGTTGTTTTTCCTTCACAAGATGATTGGGGGAATCAGAATGCTCATATTAGCCGGCACCTTTGCCAGTGTCCCGCAATTTGCAGAGAAGCAGAAAAGAGAATACGATGAAAGCACACTCACATCTTAAATGCCTTACCTTAATGTGCCCTATTTCACACATCTCACATCTCATTATTAATAACTGATCACATGACCATCCATATGCAAGGGGCTGAGAAATACAGAAAGTGACTTGTCAATTACTTTGCTGGAAGAAAGCTAATCTACAAATAGAGAAGCAAAATGTTAGTAAATGTGTAATTACTCTTAGGAGATAAGAGATGCAGCAGATGTGAGGGAAGAATATTATAGGCTGGTCAAGGAAGAATTGAGACAATATTGCACATGCTGTTTGGAAAAAATAGATAAACTTTGAACGAGAAAATTTTGTATTCCTTCCATACAGACAAAAAATATTTATGCCAGGGAAAACAAATTTCATATGGCTGTTAAATGTTTATGAAATAATTTTATGTGCAGGACCTATGAATCTTTTCTATTATATTTTCTTATTACTATAAACAAATGTTTTACATACGTCAAAATATTGAAATATCAGTAATCACTTGTCAGGTTGATCAAGTGTAACAGGCAGGATATTTTGGCTCCTGTGAAATTTGCCTTTTCTTTTTACTGCTGTAAATGTAATATTTATATAGCAAAATAGATGTGGAGTATGGGATTAAAATTGATAGTCAGTTGACATTATACTTCATTCTAGATTATGCATGTGGGTCCAATATAGTCACGTGGGCCCTTAAATTCAGAGAAAGAAGACAAAACCGTTGGAGAAAGAGAGGTGGCAAAAGAGAGGCATAAGCCAGAAGGCATGTGAAGGATTTGATTCGTCTTTGCTGGCTTTGAAAACAAAGGGGCCAGGAGCCAAGGGATGCAGGTGGCCTTGAGAAGCTGAGAACAACCCCTGGCAGACAGACAACAAGAAAACAAGGACCTCAGTTCTCCAACCATATGGAACTGAATTCTGCCAACAACCCGCTTGAGCCTGGAAGGGAATTCTTTCCTACGGACTCCAATCAAGAACTCACTTCTTCTGAGATTATGATTGAAGTCCAGTGAGACTCATATCAACTTCTGACTTAAATGAAAACAACCTGTGAAATTATAGATTTGTGTTAATTTAACTCCCTAGACCTGCGGTAATTTGTAGGGCAATAATAGAAAACGAATACATTAAACTTCGTGATATAGTCTGAGACTAAACTTTGATCCCATCATTTTCCTCTGTAATAGTCACTGCTCACCTTGCTCTTGCACTGTCATGGAGTGAAAGCACTTTTCCATCTGGTAGGTTGGATATTTCCTTAAAAATATGAATCCAAATGCTGTCATTCTCCTGTCCCAGACTGTCCATTGGCTTTTCATTATAGTTCTTATGTAAATCCAAAATTCTCTTTTTCATTTACAAAGCCTTACATTTTCCACCAATGAACAAGGTAATCCAAACACAACACCATTTTTCCTGCTTCTCAAGCATGCTGAGCACATTTTCACCTCAATAAATTTTCACATGCTCTTCCTCTTTTCTACACAGTTCTCTCTCCAATACTGGCATATTTCCTCTCTCCAAATATTCAGGATTCTGTTCAAATAGCACACATTCAAAGGTGCCTTTCACATCATTGCCATGAAATAACACCTTATTCCTGCTTTATTTTCCTTTAGAGTGCTTATCACTCCCTAACATTACTTTATATGTTTATTTATTATTTACTGACTGAACTCCATAAGAGCAGACATTGTGTTTACTCCATGTAGCAATGTATCCACAAATCCCAGAAAAAGTCCTAAAACTATAGCGTTGTTCAATAAAGATGTAATAAATCAAGGTTGGCTTATGAAACTATGATCTGGATGAAGCATTCTGTATCACATTCACCTTGAAATCCAGAGTCAGTGTGGTGAAATATTGATTAGATAGTCTGATATTATTTTTAAGGCTGGAAAACAACAGCAGCAACATTAGATAAGTTTTCTGTCAGATATCTCCTGTTAAATCTTCAATTTACTTGTAAGCCTCCAGATTTATATTTTTAGTCTTTGAGTTGTTTTATCTGTTCTCACTGTGTTCTCCCTCTGAATGATCTCATGTGCAACCCATTTGTAGTGGCTTCCCAATCCTGCGTTTTTCTTCCAGATTTAGATCATTGCACACAACGTCTCAGTGTTGTTAACAGTACCGTAAAAATAACATTGCTTCAGCCAGGGGCAGTGGCTCATTCTTGTAATCCCAGCACTTTGGGAGGCTGAGGTGGGTGGATCACCTGAGGTCAGGAGTTCGAGACCAGCCTGGACAACATGATGAAACCCCATCTCTACTAAAAATACAAAAATTAGCCAGGTGTGGTGGCGCAGTCCTGTAATCCCAGCTACTGGGGAGGCTGAGGCAGGAGAATTGCTTGAACCTAGAAGGCGGAGGTTGCAGTGAGTGGAGATCGTGCTGCTGCACTCCGTCCTGGGCAACAGAGCGATACTCCTGCTCAAAAACAAACAAACAAACATTGCTTCTTACTTTAGGATAGAAAGGAGCCAAAGGGAAGTCAAAACTCAACATTCATTTCAACACGTCCCCTTCAAACACGACTACATATACATTCTACCTATATATATACAAGAATTCATCCAGAATCCCAATCATAAACTGGTCGCCCCACCCTTCATTTTTTCATTACATACTGTAAGCTACATCAGCACCCTATCATTTGTTAGTTTTCGTACAATAAAACTACTTATTTTCCCTGAACTCTGTCCATTTGTTTCCACAACTACCATTTCATTTCAAACCTTCATCTTTCACCTGTGTAGCAACCTATGAATGGACAGCCCGTGTATGGGCCTGAGTTTAATCGCTACAGCTCATATATTCCTTGTATAATCATTTTAGCACAATACAGAACCATCAGTAAATCTTAAATACAATACAGAAACATCAGTAAATCTACATAAATCTTATCCTCCTGTAATATTAGAATACTTTTTAGTATTAACATACACATGGTGACTGCACACACATTACTATAGTTGGATTCGTATTACTATTGCTAGGCATACTTTGTTTAAAAAATAACTTTGTGTTTATTCTTAACAATGACAGTTAATAATTGAAATTATTTTTAATAGGACCTTTTTTCCTTCAAGACAACCTACCACTTATGCAAGAATTTTAACGCAACTATAAAATCTAGTTGCAACTATGTACTTCCATAACACTTTTCCATCACAATGACAACATTTTCGATGTAGATTACCACAGGAACGTTTACTGTTTTTGAATCATCTACTTCATACATTCCTTTTATCATATTCCAAATTCCACTCTATAACACAGAATACACGCAGCTCTTTCTAACATTTTGGAATTTTTCCAAAATTATTTTAACCTCGTCTCTCAATTTTTGTCCTTCCCCTTACAGACTCCCTGCTCCCAGCAGATTCACTTGACTGATTTTGACTACGTATCACTTGCTCATTCCCACCTGCAACTCATTCAACAAACAGATGGCATTCGTGAGACAGTGCTAGACACCATTGTGCATGTGAATTTTGCCCACTTGATATTCTTCTGTCTCTTTTAAAATCCAGTTTCTTTTCAAATTTCTTCACAATTTTTTAAAAATCAAACATTTCTAACACTTCACACGTTCCTTCTGGGTGCTTCAGGCAATCATGAGTGTGGTTTTCACCTTGTATATTTGCACTTGTTGGTACTCTGCTTCTTAAGCATGTGGAGAAAGCTCAAGAGCCCACAGTCTTGACGTACAACTACTTCCCATGGTCATCAAGACAACTAATTTGTCCTTTTTCTTCCATCCATGACCCTTGCACATGGTTCCATATACCACACAATCAGTAAAGGGTAGTTTCCTATGTCTTAAAATGAGATTGAAATAAGTAAATTTTTCAATATGTGTAATAAATGATACAGGAAAATAAAGCAGAAATTCAAGAGGTAAAAGAAGAATAGAAACCTAAAACAGCAAAGAAGATTATATAGAAGAGAGTGGATTGTACAGCTGACATGTATACTGTTCATAGCTTTAGTTAAATATGATTACACATGATTTATGAATCGTGTAAAATTATTAATCAAACAACTTACAGAGAAACTGCTTCTTATTTATATAGATAACAATTCAGTTTAACTTCATAAGTGGATACTGATTTCCATGTTCTTAAAAAAATGGGGGGGCAATAAGAATTCTATATAAAAATATGTGGTTATTTTCAAATAAACTTTATAACATTTTAAATGTACTTGAAAGCACTTCTGAGCTTAATAAACTTATGTTGTGCCAAAGTCAAACTAAGATATACTCAAAATTTAATTTAGAGGCTAATTTAATAACTCAGCATGTTATCCTTAGTCTTACAGATTTACATCATTATCAAAACCATATAGGACACTTTATAATTGTGTAATTTAAAAATTATTTAAAACATCTAAGAAGACTGAAAAAATCTGTCATATCTAGATCATTTTATCTTTGCTAGTGTTTATATAAACATTGTTATTTCATGTTTTGTTGATAAAGAAGTAGATATAAAGCAAGTTGAGAATCGATTTTTTAAGTATTTAAATTTATATTGACCTGAGGATCACTGTATAACATGCAAAACAAATTATTTATTGAAAAAGTAAGTACAGAAACCTGCCAGTTCTCTAAAACAAGAAATTCACATTTAATTAATTTTTATATTTTATACATTTCAAATATGATATTATATAGAAAGAGTACAATGCTTACTTAAGGCTACCACCTGAATATTACATAATTCACAACATCAAAATTAGCATACAAAAAACTAATGATTATCTTTCTGATCTTATTCCTGACTTTGTTATCTTGGTGGTGGAGCCATAAACCTAGAAGTCATGAAGACCTTTAGTATTGCCATTTCATAACATCATCATTTCATTTTTCATTATTTTTCCTGCCCTTCTGGCTCTTTTTTCACATTTGGTCTACACTGGAAATTAAACCAGAAATCACAATTAGCAAAATGGACTTCAGTATGAGTCTCAAAAGAGGTTAACTATACCAAACCAAACCATAACATACACCATAGACAGTTCCAGCCCCTTTTACACCAGTTTGTTCAGAACCATATTTATAAAAATAGTCTACAGAAACACTGAATTAACAGTAACTCAGCATTCACTCAAATATTTAGAGTCCACTGACTTCTCCAGCAAATGTGTTAATATACAAATTCTGCCCGATACTTGATAATACTAAAAATCCATTAAACTAAGAACCCTCTTCTTTTCAGAAGCTTTACACTTCTTTTTTATTATACTGTCCTTTGCTTCAGCAAAAAGAATCTTTTTTATTTCCTCCCTACCACAGGTATGTTCTTCATAGTCTTTGGTTGCTGTTGTTTAGTTCTAGATTTTTTTTTAATTCCTTTATTTTTACGATTCTAGTTCTATGATAACATATGTTAACCGATCATATATTTTCTTGAAACTATTAATCAGTATTATTTTAAACTCTATGTCTTATACCTCCAAGATTGAATTTATCTGTGAAGCCACATTAATTTTTAAAACATGTTTTGAATTATTTTTGTTTTCCATATTTTATAAGTTATTTCTTGAGATACTTGACAATTTTTGGTTAAGATGTAAGAGATTTCAAACAGGAAGAGAGGAAGTCAAATTGTCTCTGTTTACTGATGATATGATTGCATATTTAGAAAACTGCATCACTGCACAGAAAAATTGTAGATGGTTTGAACCATGTTCTTTTCCTTCAGAGCGTATTCAACAAGAATATAAGGCAGAAAGTTCATTATGATCTAATTAGGGATTGAGCTACCTGGATTGTGGTTTGCAGTTTTTGTACAACTCTATTTACCTTTGTTTTATTCTTCCTACTAGAATGTATCTTTCTCTTTTTAGGCTATCAATTGAAAACATAAGGTGTTTACTTTTACTCCTCATGAATAGATCTTTAATTCTGATTTTTGTCTCTTCAGTATAGTGAAACTATCCAGGAACCTGCTCTGCGTTTGAAAGACTTTCTTCTTAGATTTTTATTCTCTTTCTCTGAAGAACTTCAGAAATCAGCCAATGCCTATCATACTCCGTGGAACCAACACTGACGATCTCAGTTTGAAGCACTGGAGCAGGCTGTTCTGAAGGGTTCACCAGGAAGCTGCAGAAATTCTCACTTATAGTAAATGCCTTGAGTAAATGCAAATGTCTGCATATTTCATTTGTCCACCAAATTTTCCAAGAAGAGAGAAGAGGAAAGACGTGAAAACAACGATCTAACCTATGAAACAAAATAGGTATATACCATTTTAATAATTTTATTTAAGATTAGAGACAGAGAAAACGTACCGCGGCTTCATGTATCCATAAGGAATATAAACGTTTCCTGTACTCTAGAGTCTCACTGCAGCCTCTTAATTGGTTCTCCAGAAATGAGGAATATGTGATTGATTAATAAGAAACTGAATTTAACCTGGCTATGTACTCATCCTTTGGTGGTGTAGCTTTATTAAATATATAGACACATGATAAGAAGTCCAGCGTCACAGTGTTGAATGTTAGTTTTCACACCAAGCTGATGGTCAACCTGAATGCTATATGCAGGGTGACATGGCCGACATTAGCAATCGAGCTTAAGTGAGCCAGAAAAGAAGAGACTTTTCCTGGATCACATATTAGGCCCCATTTCTAAAGCAGAAATAGTTCATTAGGCATTCCACACATTTTCATTCTTTTGGATTTCCTGCTTAGCTAGTGGGAAAGTCAAGTTAGGTATATAGAATGTGAGGCTGGCTTCAGTTCTGAGAATGACCACTGTAAGCCCCTACTCATTGGTGAACCACAGTGACATTTTGAGTTCCACAGAATTAGTGCCAGTTCAGAGCTGGCAATCCCCTCCACTTGAGTAATATTAGAACTATGACTTGCTTCTAACCAGTCAAACATGACAATGGCAATGGGATGAATTTCCTGTGACTGTGTTAAACAGTATAAAACTCAAATGTAGCCAGCTGTGTAAGACTTACTCTTCTTCCGGCCTTGAAGAAACAAACTACAATGACGTAGAAAGGGCCATACGGCAGGTTTATCAGTCAGGCTTCTCCAGAGACAGGGAACAAATGCGAAGAGAGTGAGAGGGAGGGGGAGTGAGACAGCGAAAGAGAGAGGATGGGGGGAGAGAGAGGTTATTTTAAACAGTTGGCTCACACAATGATGGAGGCTGGAAAATCCAAAATCTTTACGGCAAGCCAGTAGGCTTGCGACCTAGTGAAGAAATGTTTCTGCTGAAATCCAGAGGCCATTAGAATGGCAGAATTCCCTCTGGCTCAGGAGAGGTCATTATTTTGTTCTATTTAGGTCTTCACT
The DNA here is from genome assembly GCF_009761245.1 of Sapajus apella. Taxonomy (NCBI): domain Eukaryota; kingdom Metazoa; phylum Chordata; class Mammalia; order Primates; family Cebidae; genus Sapajus; species Sapajus apella. The sequence goes on from NW_022436945.1 coordinate 21,774,376, forward strand.
TAAGTGGATGAGGCCGACTCACATTATGGAAAGCAATCTGCTTTATTCAAAGATAATCAATTTAAGTGTTAATCTCATCCAAAAATACTTTCACAGAAACATTCTGAATAATGTTTGACCAAATATCTGGACACCTTGGCCAAGCAAGTTAACAAACAGAATTAAAGATCACAGCAGAGAACTGTGGGCATCCTCTCAGCTATTTGCAAGCAAACCTTGGGAACTGGTAAGAGGGCCTTGAGGCTTAAATGAGAGGGTAGCCCTAACAAAATGGTGCCCAATTTACGGAAACACAGAAACTGGAAGATAATAAATGTCTGCTGTTTTAAGTCACTAAGTTGGTCATTGTTACATCGTAAATTAAAATTTATATAATATCTAATCTGAATTAGTCATTGTAACAAAGAGTCCAGATTAAACAGACGGCTTTCAAAGTAAAATCTAGGTCTAAAATTCTTTGTATGATCTGACAATAAATGCTATAGTTTTAACTACTAACCTAATGAGTAGATCATTCTAAAATGCATTGGATCCCAGGATACTTACTTAGCCTATATTAAAACAAAGAAAGCTCGGAATAACAAGATATGGATACATTAGTCGAGTTATAGATGAATACAATGTATTATGAATACAAAATGCATTAATATCTGTAATTCACATTTGGAACGTGGCAACCAAAAGGATCATAAGCCCATCAAATCACAGTCTGAAGAAGTTTGTATGAGAATAGGTGAAGTTTATATCACTCCCTGTGCTCCAACCAGACATCTCCACAGAAGTGGAATCTTGTTATGCCATTTCCAAAGCTCATTCCAGTGATTGTGAGAGTACAAAACCAAGATAGAAATCTTCCAATTTGGAAAGTAGGCTGGTAAACTATTACTGTGTCTTTTTAAAATATTGAATTTGAATTTCAAATTATCACTGATTCTTTTTTATAGTAAGAAATTGTTCCTGTAAAATAACCCTGATAACCAGTCATAATTCTACGTATTCACAAATTAAAACTGATTTTCTGAGAAAAATAATGTAAGAAAGGGGGCACAAATTGTTTTCTCTGTCTCTCTCTCTCTCTCTCTCTCTCTATATATATATATATATATATATATAAATATAAAATAAATTTAATGAAATATATATATATGCATATACACACACAGAACGAGAGAGAGAGAGAGACTTTTCTATAGAAATGTTGAATGACAAAAGAAGCTTAGGGTATTATGAAATGATGACGAAAGACATTTAAATTCTCAGACTAATAATATTCAAATATATTTCTATGTCATCTGATTATCCTTCCAAAGATTAGTGAAACCAGAAGGCATAAAGTTACACTGCTAAAAATTTTGGTGTCTTTGAGCACTTCTCGCCAATGCTCTTTTAGGACAGTAATAAAATGGACCTATTTTAATATTTTACTTGATTTTCAAGATATCTCTATGATGAATCTGTGATTTTTATAGGACTTTTGGATCACAGGCCGAACCATCTGAAGAGTCCCAGGAATGAAGAATGAGGAACTAAATTTGTTCATGGGCTCTTATCTAAGTTCTCACATTCTAAGTAGAATTTAAGCTCCCTGGATTCTTCCTGAGAATGGAATAGATCATGTGCAATGTAGGCTTAAATCTCCTGGCATGTCTACACCTCTGGAAGATCTTATTCATCTCAGTAGCAACCTAAGTGATTAGCATACAGTGGACAGTAAAAATATTCTGGATGACTAATTCTTGTTTTACATTTTCACTCTATTACATTTCATTAAATTTATGTATAATACAAACATCAGCAATTTTGTCCCCTGGAGCGCATGAGGCAATTCTTTAGACTGTTTTGAATATCATAAATATGCAGGTACCACTGACATGTAGGGAGACCACGAATAATGCTAAACACCCTGCAATGTGTAGAATTGTCCTCTAATGCAAAATTATCTCTTCCAAAATGTCAAGAGCGCTACGGTTAAGAATCTGCTAAAAAGAAATAAAAGTATAAAATTATTTAATTGCTTGCAAAAGATAGACAGGATTGGGCAAAATATTTATTAAATGATAATATAAATGCATTTGGTTTATTAGGCATTCTTTTCTTGAGTTAGACAGACAATTCTGTTTCAACACTGCTTGATTTCCTCAACTCCCTGAATCTGTTCTGCTGCAGATATAACATTTCAGAAAAAAAAGGCTAAATGTAATGATGATGAAAATGTAGTAGAAATGGAGAATGCATTGGCGAATCTTCTAATTCTAGAATGACAAAACAGTTCTGATTGCCCTGATGAGAGATTAATTGAAAACGATTTGGGTTGAAAAATAAGATAATTTATTGATATGAATATGCTAATATGAATAATTTGGTATTCACAGCAATAATTTGAGTGCTGTGGCTTTTATGCTGAAAGTTTCCCATTAAAATGTGAATCTAAAATTTTGAATGACTTATAATGTAGTGAGAACTCATGACTACATGACACAGATAAACTATTCTAAGGGATCTTTTCAGGAATTCCAAATAAAATTAGACTCAGCAGGATCAAAGTTAGGAATTTGATTAGAAATATAAATAGCCCAAGTCAAACTCCTTTTATTTGAAATAGTTGTATAGTATTGCACAACCATGAAGCACTTCTACTTAGTGATAGGCATGATACAGAAAATAAATTCCAATATTAATATTCTTCAATTATTCAAGGACAAGAGTCAAACAAATTTAAACAGGAATGTCTTATCTCTGTCATCTCATTTTAAAGGAAGAAATAGTAAGCTTATGTTTAATATTTTATTTGAAACATGAATTGCTGCAATTTGAATGTTAACATGAGGGTATATTGAAGTCAGAGTGGTGTCACTTGTTACTTTATCCCTAGTAGGTAGCACACTGCATGACACAGTGTCAAATATTTAAATTAATGATGATAATCATGTTCATTCTGTCTGAGGATCATGTTCACTCTGCAAAGACTCCTCTGCAACTGATACACTTAATACATTTAGAGATTTTTTTTAATGTTATTATATTTTATTTTTTTAGAGCGTCTCTGTCGCTCCAGCTGATCACGGTGGGGTAATAATGGCTCACTGCAGCCTTGATCTCTTGGGCTCGAGCAATACTTTCACCTCGGCCTTCTGAGCAGCTGAGACCACAGGAGTGCTTTACTATGCCCAGCTAAGTTCTTTGTTTGTTTCATTTGATTTTTTGTTTTGTTGTTGTTGTTGTTGTTTTATTTTGTTAGAGATAGAGTCTTCCTATTTTGCCCAGCTGATCTTGAACTCCTGGGCTAAAATGATCATTCTGTCTCAGCCACTCAAAGTGCAACTGCTGAGATTATATGTGTGAGCCACCGCACCTAGCCTAATTTTGTTTGTATGTTGGCTTGCTTATTTATTCACAATAGCCTTAGCAATGATTAATGCTCTTTGTACTTTTCTCCTTGGTTTATGGTAGACCAAAGCTGGTGGCTGATTGCCTGTCTAGTTCATTTATTCCATATTTTTCTTGCTAGATGTATGTGGTTACACCAAGCTATAACAAACAGCTTCCCAATAATTCTGTTTTACATTATAGAGTCATTTATTTTATTCAATTTTATAGTGCCTGGCATGTTTATAATACTTACGAATATAAATACGAGAAGAATAACTCTAGGATCATAATGAGGTTTATTGGTGTAGCCAATGTCAGAATGTTTCAAGTACTATTTCAACCATAATCCTTTACTATATGGTTCTTGAAACCAAATATCAAAATCAAAAGGTGAAATTGCTCGAGGACCTTTTGAAGACTGTATGAATAACTGCCTCTTGGAGTGGTTAACTGCACTATAAAGAAAACAGTAGAAAAAACATTATGACTGATATTATGTCTTTTGCTTTAGACATTCCTATACATACAGACACACACACATACACACACATATGTATAAGACATGTACCTAAGTATCAGATAGATAGATATTTCTCATTCAACATGGGAATGGGAAAGAAATAAAATGATTGACATAGTCATATGATATCTGACATAGAGTCATATATCTTATATATATCAGATATATATATATATCTTTCTCATTCATCATATATATCAGTATGATGAATTTTATATATATATATATATTACATACATGATGAGTGAGAAAGAGATTAAATGGTTGACACAGAGTCTGAGGCACGAGGTCTATCATTTTTATTGCCATTGTCTCCTGACATTTGCAAAAGAGAGAAAAGAGAGAGAGGATACATTGCAGCACTATTTCTTACCTTACTCCATAGTTTTGGGAAGGATCTTTGAGAAAGCTGCTGAAACTTTACTAATGTTTGTTCCTAATAACCTAATTGGAAACTAAAAATAGCCAACTGAAAATTATAATTGAGGAACAGTAGAAGCATTCCAATGACATGACACAAACTAGATACTTTACAACTTGCTGTGGCCTAATGGGATAAGATGTTAACTTTGCTTGCCATGATACATCAAAAGAGAAATGGTTCATAGTCTTAGAAATGAGCTGATACAATTTTGACCACTAGTCAAGAGTAATCAAAAGGATCTTTACCAAAAAATTTCTGCCATTCGTATGGCGAGAGATATGTAAGATTTTCTAGAAGCCCAGACACCAGATGAGAGGGAGCAGTTAATTATAAGTGTGTTACACATTGTTCTCTTTTTGATGCTGTCCTCCCATAAGAATTCTATATATATTTAGAGCAAAAGGAGAGGGTAGAAAGGGGAGTTTCTTTGCAATCCAATAACCACAGAAGAATCAAATCACTGAGTAATGATATTTATATTTGCATCCTTCCTAAACCCCAATGAAAAACTATTGCTTATACTTCTCATTCGTGTTATGAAAACTCTTGGAAGGTTGACACCTTGAAACGATGAGGTAAAAGACATTTAAAAATTGGTAAAAATTTGTGAATCCCTTAACAGAAGAGTATTATTTGGTTCTAAAGGCTGGAATATGGATGTATAAAGGAGAGTAGATTCAAAGGTCACAAAGGAAAGAGTGTTTGATAAAAATTGAAAATCTGAAGGGGTAGCTGATTCATGTTAAGTCACCCATGATGACTTGGGATCTTCAAGTGGCATTTACAAGAAACTTTTTCTGTACATAGAGTGAAGCTAAAGAAGGGAGTTATAAAAGAAGTGAAACCTTTGAACTGGACTGGGATTTGAGCCAGTAAGAGGCAGTTCCAGGGAGTTTCTAGGCATGAGACACAAGGAAAAAGTAATAAACCTTATTAAGGGTGTCAGGTGGCTTTAGGGAGTACAGAAAGTTTTGACCTTAAACTATAACAGATATACCTGGGAAGAATGCCAGATAGACTTTATTTCACCAATGATCAATGCAGCAGGAGAATGGTGTTAACTGCAACAGGGGTTGAATGCAAAGGTGAACTCAGTAAATATAACCTGAAACCCCTGATCAATGTGTGTGGTGGAGTCAAGTTGAAAAACAGAACGTTATCATGCGTTTTTAAGCATTTTGTACCTCCCAGTAGGAGAACAGTATCTCTCTAACCTAAACGTTCTGCTGGAAACATTGCCAAGGCAATGTACTAAATTAAGCGTGTTAGAGACTAGGGTCTGCTCCCATTATAAGGTTCCTGCTTTTAGAGAGAAGACTTTCAAAAGGTGACAGTAGGAAAGTGCTAGGGTTGCAACAGCAGCCAACGTAACTGAATTCTTCCTATGTCTTAGGCACTGTGAGTTAAGTGTATTACATACATTATCTTATTTAATCATGTCTACAGAATAGTATTTGATGTATGAAAAAAATAAGGCTTAGAGCAATTAAGTATAAGTCCAAAATCTGAAATACTTCTAATGACAAAGATGGGATTAAAAACAAGGTACATCTGAAGAAGTTGGCTAACTTCTAGTTTATAGCAACCAAAGATAAACTGTATGAATTTATGGAGCACTGATCTGTAGAAAATGTCAGCTAAGCAATGTACCTGTCAAACTATAAAATGGAGATATTTCATGACCAAAACAAATTCCTTCTGTATAGAGTGATGGGACATAGAACTTGTTTGCATTTGTGGTTTATGCCTTTGCTTTGTCAATGTTTCATAATTGATTTCATCCTTCATGTAGTTAGTAAAGCTTACCTGGAAAGATCTCTGATTTTCTGATTCTCTAACAATGTGATCTGTGGTATGAACTCACACACTGCTTCCAAAATTTTTCATATTTGAAAATGTAATGGTGCAATGCTTTGATAGACTAAAGAGTGAATATGAAAAACAGCAAACTTGAGCACATAGGATTATATCCAGGATACTCATGCCAAGATAAGGGAATGGTGATATTGCTTAAATGGCTATGTCAGTGTTAATATAGGAACACAAGGAACACAGGATGATATGCTGTCTAGAATGACACCCCGAAGCAAACACTGAACACATAAAGATGGATGTTGTACACATTGCAATATTTGGTATTATTTTTCTCTGACTTCAAATGGGAGGCAAAAGCTATGTCCTCAGTGCTTGCTGTCAGTCTAAGAAGCAGTGAGCCATCAACCTTATGAGTGAAGAGAATGAGATGCGGTGTTTAACTGTACTTTATCTTAAATATTCTTATGTAAACCCTCCTGCTGGTGGCTGTTAATTAAAAAAAAAATGGTGACTGGTAACTATCATCTATTTTTAAGTTGCTTATTTTATTGAAACAATACCAAAGACCTTTTAATATAGTCTAGGTTGTGCAGTTTAAAATATTTCAGCCAATTCTTGAAAATTTAAAATGACTGCCATTTCTCTATAGCATGTTATTTTTGTTTTGTTTTAATAAAAATAATCTTAAGAGTTTCTTATCTCACTGTTCATCAGTGTTTTATTCTGATCTTCAGTTAATTAATATCTTCTTTCTGGATGTTAGTGACACTATCACAATCTACTGTCCTACCCACTAACTTGAAAATATTTTATTTTCATTTTTATAAATTGTTGAGAACTCTTAAAATATTTCAAATATCTTTGTAGATCTTACACCAAAATTCATTAAAATGTTCAGACTTGATTTTATACGTTGTCATTTTAATATAAAGAGACAAAGATTAACATTTAAAGACTGACAATATTCTATCTCTTTCAGATTCACAGCATAGTAATGTAGAATCTGAAGACCATAATCCATAAACATCTGTCTTTGAGAACTGAAATCAGATCTTGCTGGAGAACATAGAAGGTGAAGATGACAATTTCCAGCTGGATATGTAAAGAAAGTATCAACCTCTTTACATGCATATTTTAGCTTTTTAGGGGGCCAGAAGTACTGTATAAGACATATAGTTCATATTTTTATCTATAATCTTTTCTAGCATACACAATGAGATATTATGACACAAATGTAGAAGCAAATCTGCTATCATCATGGCTTTTGTTTGACCACAAGAGCAGAAATACACATTTTAAAAATGACAACATAATTTGTTTTCTTTCCTTATATTTATTTATATATTTATTTTGGTGCATATGTGTCATATTTAAGTAAGTTGAAATAATATAATTTTATAGCATAATAGATACACTTTTATTAAATTCATTTTTAATGTTTTTGAAAACAAAATTTTGGGAAAATTGTTTGTTAATTTTTTAAGCTTTACTACATAATTGCTTACTTGTGTCACAGTGGAGTTTCAAATGTTCAGGGGATTAAATTCATTGGCCCTTGAGGAACAGAGAAACTGAAACACAGCTGTGCCGCTTCATTAGACTCCTAACCATACAGTGAGGGAAGGAAAAAAGGAAACAAATGAGAGAAGCCTACCTTAATAAAATCTTCAAAGCCAACCGAAGACCAATAAATAAATAAATTCAGAAAGAAAAAGAAATATCTGCAGCATTTGAATAGGGTTAGCATTATAAAGCTTGCTATTAAATAAGTGTCAATTCTCATTGGGCTGGGTGGTTTTAGGCTTACTTGCAGGTTCCACTTTTTTTTTAATCTATTTAAATTCCACTAGACAGATTTATGCTAATTATAAATCTGTATTTTAACATTTTCCATATATATATTTCAATATATATTTATTGAGAACTATTATAAGTCAGAAAACGGGGCTTGAAAATATTAAAAACCAACATTAAAGAAACAGTATTTGTGAAGTTTATATTTTACTGGCATTAATTCATACCCTTATTGTGAAAAACCTTTAGAGGTAAATGCCATTATAACCTGATTTTACAGTTAATAAAACTGATTATCAGATCATTTATAAATTATTTTTCCATCAATGCAATAAAACCTTGGCAGGAACAAGTTTCAAACCCATGCATATAATTTGAGAACTTTGCTCTTAACTAGAGAGCAAGACACAGTTGTTAAAAGATGGCTCTAAAAGAATATAGCACAAAAGATATAAAAAACAATCAGCTCTGGTAGAGAAAGTTTCTACTCAGGTAATAATTTCACAGAATAAAAGAGTAGGATTTTGTCAGGAGAAGAAAGAAACTTAAATATTCCAGGCAGAAAAAGCACCAAGGCACCAACAATGTGCACCGCCACAGGATATTACCGGGCCTGAATAGGGAAGGTAGAGAATTGTATGGGAAGAGTAGTGTGGCTGATGTTCTCAACATCAGGATGTGTGCTCCAGAAAGCCAGGGGCGCAATCATTTGTGTGAGAATGTTGTTGTGACCATCTGGGCCAGGTCATTCTCCTACATTAAACTTGAAGTCCCCTGAAGGCAGAAATTATTTCTGTATTATTCACATTTTTTTCCTGCATCATTTTCAATGCCTTTTGCTCCCCAATAAATATATGTTAAATGGATTAATTAATAATTTAGCTGTGGCTTGATGGGTGGGTTGGGATTAGATTCTGCAGGAATTAAGGCTGTTTGAGTGTTTATGAGGAAAGTGACAGATTGAACATTCTGTGTTTCTCAGAACAACTCTGTGATTCATTGAGAAGACAACTTTGGAGTCAGCCTTCCGTGGCGATAAATGGTAATTTATAAATAAGGTAAGAGTTTCTAAAGCACTTCTGCTGCTGATTTATTATGTTATTCTGAGAAAACAATGAGTAATTCCTATTTTCTTCTCTGTAAGATGGGAAGATGAGACCATCAGCCATCCTGCCCAGAAAGTGTGTATAATGTATTAAAGCCTGAGAGCCTGGGTAGGATGGCTAGGGGCAAAACGTGGATTGTGGGGCTGGAGCCTAGAAAGTATGAGGAGTTGGAGTAGATGTCGTTCCTAATAAAAACCACAAAAGGAACTTCAGAGCTGTTATACCTGGCTTATTTCCATGACCTAAATAAAAAGCTTGAGATAAGGGGAGAGGATGAGTTTTGTACTTTGGATAAATTTTAGAAAAGAATTGCCCTGAGAGAAATATCTCTAACTAAAAATCTTTGAAAACAGAATTCGTACTCTGGGCTGCAGGCCTCTTTATTCAAGCAGTTCACTGGTACATTGCATGATAACCCTAGTTTGTCCAACTGGCAAACTTACCCTGTCCCAGCTCACCGTTATTTCAATACATAGAAGTGGTTATTAAATAGCTAAGGAAACTAGGGCCCCGATAGAGGAGTTAACAGTGAGAGAATTCAGAATGTTTTCAACTGTGTGCGTTAGAAGATCATAAGGTTTATGATTCAAAACATAAATTGTTTTCCAATAAGTAAACTTTCTTCCGCGAATTTAAACTAGTTAATGCCTGAATATATAAGAAAAAAATGAGTAAAATTGATAATAATATTAACTCTAGAAAAGCACAATATGATTTACAGAATACCTACCGTCTTCACAGACAGCCTGTAAGAGGGCAGGTTCTATGTTCATTTTCTCATTGTAAAAAAGACTATACTGATTAATTATTCAGTGTTTTGCCCCAAGTTACAAAGGCAATAAATTTCAGAACTAAATACCAAATTTACAATGTCTCTCAAAGAGCTAAAATATCATTTTCTGACTGTCTAACTCGGCTTCTACTTTTTATAAATACATTTTACAAATATCGGTATTCTCCCTGAGCTGTAATACATAGTTAGAATGTGAAGCCTTTGGCATTGCTCATAGAACCAGCAGCTGGAGTTCCTCTAGCCTGATACATCTCAGCAGCTGCTTTCAGAATTACTGAAGCCAGACTCCTTTTCCTCCCTACGTCTGCTTTTCTTTGGAACTGTTGATGGGATGTTATCTTTTCTGCAAAAGCTGCAATGCATCTTTCCATAAATAATGCATTTATGGTAAGGCTTCAACTTGACTTTTCCTTAACCTTTCTGTTTTGTCTCTTGTCCTTCCCAGTGACACCTAGTGGTATTCTATTTATTTCTGTTTTGTTGTCCAAGAAGGTATCTTTATCATGGAGATAAAATTAACGGAGATCATTATTGTCTCCTGGTATCCATCCATTTCTGAGTAGTGTATTTAGCATACCATATTTCTTAGGTGAACGAAATGAAATATTTTTTGGCTCTTAATTTTCCTTTTGTAATCTTGTATCAGAAAAGGGCTGAGTCCATATTTTCTTTGAAATCATTTACCATATATTTGTAACATAGTGCCAAACAATTCTTTAAAGATGGATGCATACATAAATGAGAAGTGTCATGATGTGGTTGATGAATTGCTATGACAACTCAGAGGAGTGGAGGATAATTTGAGCCTAGGGTGGGCAAGGATGGCATGGAAGAAGTAGCATTTAAGATCAATGTTGAACAAAATTATGATGTGCTGTAATCTAGAGCATAGGTAATAAGGGTAGATAATAAGTTAGAAACTAAAAGAGTAATATTTTGTTTGTTCCCAAGAGCTGAAGAATCCTAATAGACTGATGATGCATTAAGTTTATAATAAATATTTGCTGATTAAATGAACTCATATGGTTTAATTTAGTTTTCTTTTGATGGAGTAAAAAATGTAATTTTATCTAGGAAACAATGGTTCAGATAAGACCACTGCCACTGAATGATGGGAATGAAGACATAGAAAAGTCATCTTTTGAACAAAAGATTATAAAAAGCAATGTATAACAAATGGGCTATATTATCTACTAAAATTCTCCTTCAGAAATGACTTGTAATAAGTAAATGTTGGTTATCATTTACTGTTTGCTGGGTACTGTGCCAAGCTCTTCACGTGCATTTTCTTGATTTTTTGAGGTTCATAACAAACATATATAGTACCAACAGACACATTAATTTACAAATAAAAAAGCAGGTGGAGTGTGGAATAGTACATAAACATATGCATTTGATCCATGTCAGAAATGTACTCAACCTTTCCTTTCAATCCTAGGAATAATACACTTAAAAGAAAATTGTTCCTGGAATGCAACCAAAACAACAGTAACAACATTTTCAGTTTGTTTGTTGTTTTTAGTTTGTTTCTGTTGACTGGACAAGCAGCAATGAAGCCGGTGCAGTAGAGAAAGAAATGGAGACTGGCATATAAATACATGTCAGCATTTGTCAAGGCTGGTGGAGATTTGTTCTGATCTTGTAAAACCTATCTCTGTATTTGTGAATGTAAAGATTGCTGTCTATGTAAGATCAATACTGCCAAAGTGTATAGATAACAGAAAAATCATTTGAAATATCCCATTTATTTTGTTTATGTTTCATTACCAAAACATACTGCTTGATAGCTTGATTAGCTTTGTGAGCTTATTTGTAAATTCTACTCATAAATACTGTCAGTTATATTCTTAGACTATATATTGAAGTTTTTTTTTTTTTTTTTTTTTTTTTTTTTTTTTTGAGATGGAGTCTCACTGGGTTACCCAGGCTGGAGTACAGTGGTGCAATCTCTGCCCACCGCAAACTCTGCCTCCCAGGTTGGAGTGATTCTCCTGCCTCAGCCTCCCAAGTAGCTGGGATTACAGGCACTCACCACTTCTAATTGCATATTTTTGATATCTATAATTTTTTGAGACCTTAACTATTTCAGCCTATAAACTGCCTAGCAGGGCTACAGCTACACAGACTGCATTTTAAACAATTATTTTAGCTACTTGAGATATTGAATATTTCACATATATTAACAGTTATATATCCCAGCAATGAATTTCAAAGTAGTGACATTACTACTGCTTAATACTTTTGATTTTAAGTAAAACTACAACAGAACATTTCCGGAAGTATTCTTAGTTGAGTGTTAACTACAGTTATCACATTTATTTTTTAACCTAACTTGAGTTGTTCAGTTGAATATCTTTTATCTTATTTAAAAATTTTTTCATTAATGGTTTTCACATATTTTTATAATTCTTGTTAGATGTATTGAAACAATTACTCAAATTAAGAAGAACTTTTTTTTTACTTATTGATGTATTCTTCAAAGATATGTAATATGTCAATGTAATGGACTCTATATAATATGTCAATGTAATGGACTCTATATTGGTTATCTATTGTTACAGTAACATGTAATCAACAACCACACATCTCAATGCTTAAGACAATAAGCTCTTTTAAGCTCACATATGTATGGGTTGGCTAGGGGATAATCTGGTCACAGTGACCTGTTATACTCATGTGTACATCTGTGATTAGCAGTAGGCGGGTAGGTGACTTCGTTTAGCTGGATTCTCACAGGTCTGGCCTCAACTAAGATGACTCAGCTCTCCTCCACTTGGTCTCTCATTCTCTAGCAAGCTAGGTGGGGTTTGTTCTCAATGTCAAGTCAGAGAAACAAGGAATAGAAGGACATAAGCTTTCAAGGCTTCTTGAACTCTGGTTTGGAAATAAAGTATTTCCAATCACTTCTTTATATTCTATTTTCTATTTCTATTTTCTCAAAGCAAGTAACAAAACCATTCCAAATTAAAGATTCAGGAAAAAATATCCAACACTTTCAAAGGACCTATAATGTCATATTATCAAGGACATGAACACAGGAAAGAAGGGCATGGGGTCTGGGGCATTTTTATAATTAATCAATTTTTTCTTTTGTTAATTTTACAAGTTTTAAATGTATACTCATTGAAAAGGGAAAAAAGTAAACTTGTCTCTGACAGTTTTCATAGTTATATGTCTATGATTGTATTTTGTTTCTTTCTACCCTATTTTAAAATTATTTGCATTCTGTCATTTTTGAGGCATTATCTTAATAATAGTTTACAAGTGTCAAGTTAGATGCTTAGTTCCTAAATTTTCAGGTACTTTTTTTCCTTATATGGAAGCAAATGTTTATGTTATTTAAATAATAATTCATCTTTGTCTTATAAGTTTTGAAGATCTGAAGACTAATCATTTGAGATTATTTAATTATAAATATTAATTCTAAATACAGATTCTTTTCATTTATATATTTTATATTATATATAATATATAATTGAAGTTTTAAATATATCATCTAAAAAGAATTATAGAATTATATATAATATAAAATATATAAATGAAAAAATTTATATATATTATTAAATTTTTAAAAATGCTTTTTTAAAATTGTTAACTTTTAGATTTTTTTTTAACATAATTACATTGTGTTCAGAGAATGCAGATTGATTCACAACATGGGTGATCTTCACAATCATAACGTGGAACAAAGGAAAATAGGCGCAAAAAGAATACCGACACATGATTTCATTCATATAAAGTTCAAAAACTATAGAACTGTTATTTATCTTTGGAAGTGTGTAGTGACAAGATGGGGGCATGAAGTGGTTTCCAGAATACTGCTAATATATATTTTTCTTGATCTAAGAGCTAGTTACATGGCTTTTGCTGAAGCAGAATATTTCCCTGACTCTGGCAGTACTGGTGACCTGGGTGTGTTTACTCAGCCCACCACTCTCAACTCCTTGTGGGAGGCAGTACACAAGCAAATGAGGTGGGAACTGGAATGCATGAGCCCTGGAACCAGCCAGCTGCTTCTGTACTGGCAGGAGCAAACTCTGTGTGGGCCCCATGGCAGCATCCAAGTAGGGGTGCCTGTGACCCCAAAATCCCAGAGGACATGTTACAATGCCCTTTTAGCTCTGACATCCACAGATGGCTTAAGTATTAACAGTTGAGTGGGTCCTTTGCCTCATTGTGTGGGCAGCTGCCCTCCACCAGCAAGGGCAAAGGGGAGCGTGACAGCCTTTTGTGTGTACACTCATGGCTCCCGAGATCTCGTCTGGTATCCAGGAAAAATGAGGTCACATGAACGAATTGAAGGATGGTAAATGCCAGGCATTTCATTGCTGATGAAAGTGGATCTCAGTGTGAAGGGGAGCTGAATAGAGGATGAGACTAAAGGTAATCTTCCCCTGAAGTCCAGGCATATCTGGCCGGATTCTTTACCAAAGTTATGCCATCAAGTTGTCCCTCTGAAGTCACCTAGCTTCTCTCTGACATCCAGCCATAGCCCATCAACTTGCTGAGTGTGGGGATTTTATAGGCACAGGATGGGGTGGGGTGGGCCATGGGTGGTTTAGGAAAAGAACATTTGAGCAGGAAAATAGGGATGTAAGTTCTCACTTTGGGCTGTGGTTTCAGGCTTTTTGGCCTGTGGGTGGGATTTTTTACCTGGCATCCCCCGTTTTCTGAATGGAATTTCTCTGCCTCCTGTTCCTATCATTGGTAGTTTGTGAATAAGCATAAAGCTGTATTCTTGTGGTATACGAACAGTCCTAAATATTTTTGTATACCAGTAAAAAGCTGGAAAATCTCAATGAACATGCTTAACAGCAGCTTACATAGAGCTGAAAAGAGAATTAATAGAATAAAATATAAATTAAGGTAATTACAAGCTCATATAACAGAGATCAAAAAAGAAAAAATTATAAATGGGGAATTATGAGACATGAAGAGAGTGAGATTTCATGTCTATTACTACACATACCCCTTTCCAATGTGACATTGTCACTTCTCCCATGGATAAATCCTACCTCATTGCTTGCATCTTTTATAGCTCTAGAACATGCTTTGACCAACCAAACATGGCAAAAATGGTAGTCAAATCTTTGGACAGCTTGGCAACTATCAGGCAATTGTGCAGTTCCTAAGCAGCTAGGTTGGTTTACTGTACTTTGAAAAATTTAGCCAGTAAGGAGACAGCCAGACCAAATGGATTTAGAGAGTTAATTAGAATAGCAGGCAGCTTGAACTTCATGCTCTCATTGAAATCCCAGGGGGACAATGCAGAATGAGCCCAGGTGAATATTCAGCACACAGCTAATCTGTGTTCATCTTTGGAGCTTCAAGGTTAAGAACCTCCCTCCCTTTTTTATAGCTGTTAAGAACAATAACAAAACTTGCCACATTTTGGTCTAAAGGAGACATGGGATTTATTACTGTGGAATGTAAAAAGTTCTTCCAGGAATGGGAGACTTTACTATCTTTCAACATCTCCTTAGGCAAAAATTCTTAAATTGGTCATAAATGCCTAGCCATGTAGAAATGTCAGAGATGCATGGAAAATTTTCTTTCAACAACTTCTGTTCTGGCTTCTCAAAATGTGTCCACCGGCTAGACACAGTGACCTATGTCTAATTCCAGCACTTTGGGAGGCTGAGGCAGGGAGATCACCTGAAGTTAGGTGTTCAAGACCAGCTTGATCAACATGGTGAAACCATGTCTTTACTAAAAATACAAAAATTAGACAGCTGTGTTCGTGGGCTTCTGCAATCCCAGCTACTCAGGAGGTTGAGGCCGGAGAATCACTTGAACCTGTGAGGTGAAGTTGCAGTGAGCCAAAATCACGCTACTGCACTCCAGCCTAAGCAACAGAGCGAGATTCCATCTCCAAAAAAAAAAAAAAAAAAAAAAAAGTGCCTACCTTCATATAAAAAAGAATATTGTATTCTATGATTTAGAAGATGAATGAGCTGTAGAAATGATGTCAGAGATATTCCAACTGAGGACCCTTATGAACAAGTAGAAGAAACACTAATTTGAGTCCAGCCAAAATTGATTTACAAATTATGACCAAATAAAAAATTAAATTTTGAGAAGATTTGTTATAGAACATTAGATACGGAAACAAATTGTTGAGGTAAGGATAATAATAAAAATGTCAAACCACAGTTGGCTACTTCTAAGAACAGTGATGGGTTGTTTGGTACAAAATGATTATCAATAATCTTGTTTTCCTCTAGGACTAGTTTGGTAAGGACATATTTCTAAAACTATTTTGAAAAATAAATCTGTTCCTGTAAACAAAACATTTTACATCCTGATTGGTCAGTGGTTCTTTATGGCTAGTATTCACTTATATCTAGAGAAACACATTTTTATAGCTATCATTATTTTTTCAGTTTTCTTTCATCAATATTTTGAGTCAGCAACAACTGGTATTAGAACATACCTACCAAGCCTATGCAAATATTTGTGAATAGCACTTGAATTCAGTTGATAGGGACCTGGTAAGTCCACCTTTGAGTTTTCCTTTTGTTTTGAGGTAGAATGAAGTGGAATATTGAATCCTTTCACTATGGTGTTTATTCTTTTGTTCATTCCACAGCCCTGCATTGTTTACATGTAACAAGTTACATCAAGATGAAACCTGAAGAGCCTACAAGATCCTCCCCTACCTTCAAGTTTTTGTCTTCATTGCACTTCCCGTCACTCTGTTCCAACTATGTTAGCCTCCTTCCTGTTCTTCATGATAGAATTCTGTTCCTTTTTGTGGAATGTTGTTCTTTCATGTAACTGTATGCTAGTCTTCCTTTCCTTTCATTTCTTCAGACAAATACCACTGTAGTAGGAACTCATTCCTAGACCACCTAGCTGAACTTCTGCAACTCATTGCAATTTCACTCAACATTTCCCTCTTGATTTATCATTATTAAGAGACTAATTTTGAGACAGGAGAGTTCCTTGACTGCCTCATGGGACTTGCAACAGTGGTTGCTCATGTACTCAACTGCCACGCTCAAACCCCTTGTGGGAAGGGGAGTACGCAGGGTGCAGGGGCTGGGACAAGTGCATTTGGACACTGGCAGCAGTGAACCCCATACCACCCCACAGCACAGTCTAGGCACTACCCCGGAACTTTGGAGCGCCAGAGGGCATATGTTACCAACAACGCTGTTTTATTTTGCCATCCATGGATGACTTAAGTGTTAAACAGCTCAGTGAAGAGTCAGTCGGTGTGACAGCCTTTGGGTTCCCGAGTCCAGTGCATCCGAATTTTTATGCGTCTTCCAAGAAGAATCAGGTCACATGAATGGATCGAAAGGTGGTGTACATGGAGGACTTCACTGAATGATGGAAGTGGCTGTCAGTGGGATGGGGAGCTGCAAAGGGGATTGAGTGGGAAGATAATCTTTCCTCGGAGTCCAGCCATCCCTGGCTAGACCCCTCTCCAACAATAGTCTCCAATGTTCAGCTGCCTCTTTTCCTCTCAAGGTTCAGATGCTTCTCTTCTCTCCTTCTCTGCCATGTCGCTCTGCTCTTCTGCCAGTGGAATGTGGGGGTTTTATGGATACAGGATGGGGGGCTTGGTGGGTCAGGGTGGTTTTGGAAAAGGCAACATCTGGGCAGGAAAACAGAAATGCATGCTCTCATTTAGGTCCATGGGTCCAGGCTTGAGGGTGGAGCCCTCATCAGGGACCCTGTCCTCTTCTTCCCAGCATTCCCTTCCTCCTGTTTGTATCAACTCATTTATTCCATTTCTGTTTATTTTTTCTAATTATCTTCTTTCTTCCTGAAAATAATCTTCAAAAAGTCACGGACTTTTATTTTGTTCACTTTAATGTTCCAAGCCCTTACAGCAGTTATTAATACTGGGGAGGTATTAAAAAATGTTTGTTGAATTAATGAATAAGCATACAATTAATACCCTGCTTTCAATATAAAAGAATCCCCAACATCTTAGTAGCTTCTAAAAAAAAGTATTCATCCCATTAATTGACTAGGAGTTTTGATCCACGTCTTTTCACCTCAGGAGTTACTAGAGCCTCTACCATCGGGAAAACTGGCTGTCAGCATGGCAAGGAAAAGAAATTATGTGGACCACACACTGGCTCTTAAACGTACCGACCCAAACGAATGTTCATTGCAGCACTGTTTACAATAGCAAAGACTTGGAAGCAACCCAAATGTCCATCAATGATAGACTGGACAGGGAAAATGTGGCACATATACACCATGGAATATTATGCAGCCATAAAAAACGATTAGTTCATGTCCTTTGTTGGGACATGGATGAATCTGGAAACCATCATTCTCAGCAAACTGACACAAGAACAGACGATCAAACACTGCATGTTCTCACTCACAGGCGGGTGTTGAACAATGAGAACACATTGACACAGGGAGGGGAGCATCACACACTGAGGTCTGTGGAGGGGAACTAGGGGAGGGAAGTGGCGGGTGGGGAATTGGGGAGGGATAACATGGGGAGAAATGCCAGATATAGGTGATGGGGAGGAAGGCAGCAAACTACATTGCCATGTATGTACCTGTGTAACAATCCTGCATGTTCTTCACATGTACCCCAAAACCTAAAACGCAATAAAATTTAAAAAAAAAAAAACAACTTACTAACTCAAAATGATAAACAAAATGCAGTCACATTACATTGGCCACAGGTAGATTAGCCTGTCCCTACCATGTGTCAAAAGATAAACTGTGAAAGTAACTGAGATCTTTCTAATAAAGTAACATCAATAAACCCAGATCTAATTTCTTATTGGAGGCTGAAAACTCAACTATTCTAAAATATGATTTAGATCCCAGATCTATGTGATCTGTCAGAAATTAATACAGCTGTCTCTCTACTTCAAATGTTGTTGCTTTGAAAGAGACAGTTCACACAGAGCACTTAGCAAAGTGTCACACAGAGCACTTAGCAAGGTGTCTGGAAGCTATCAAAGTATTATTCACCATTACTGTCATTATCACTACCATTTAAAATCCCTTTGAATTAAATTATAAGTCTCCCTTAAAACAATGAAATATAAAAATATATCTAAAGTGAGTAGATCAATATTAAGTACTTTTTTTCATTAAAATACCATTCATCAGTGTAGGACCATCTTGTCAGAGATAAGTTTTGAATTGTGTTTGGTTGAAGCAGTGACTACTCACTGATTGGCATGTAAGCTAAGCAATGCTCCAAATCATAACAATGGTGTAAGAGTACGTGTGAATAAGTTCAAGGAAGTAATTTCTCAAAGATGTAGCAACCAAATCCTGAAAAAAATATAGGGTCAAATTTATATCCATAATTTATATTCTATGTATAACCCACCTACTAACCAACTGTTGCCTGAGTTAGCACTGGGACAGTATTGCTCAGTAATTAGAGATAATGCTAGAAACTGAGAAGATTAATGTGATATTGTGCTGGCCTAGAGCCAGAACCGGAGCAAAACTATTTTATAAAATGCAAAACTGTTTTTAGATAAGTTGAAATGGCTGCCCCATTCTCCTCACAATAACTGCTTGCCTTGGCTACTGTAAATAAAACTGCTACTATGTAAAGCTGCTTACCTTTTCTTATCAGTAACTGCCAGAATTGCTAGCCTTTGCTTACCGGCAATTGCCAGACTAAGCAGCCCAAGCTAGTTCCATCCTAGCTCCTGTGACTTGTAATAAGTAACTAAGGTCTGTGATTTCCACCTTACCCAGATAATGTGTAAACAAATGTTTATCTTGACTTCTGTAAACCACTTAAGTAACAAATGGAATGACAAAAGTCCCCTGGCCCTTGGAATGTCTGGAGACCCCCACCCTCATCTCTGCCCAGGAGGTAATTTACAGAATCCACTAGCCCTCGGAATGTCTGAAGCCTTTTCATCCCCATCCCCGTCCCTCACCCCCACTCCCAAGGTGGTTTTTCGGGTATAAAAAATCGTGGCACCCTCCTGTTGCTGCCACAGGTTGGAGAGACGTGAGTCCTCTGTGGTCGCCGGCATAATAAATGACCCTGCAATCTGGCATACTTTTGTCTTGTGATAACTTTCTACGCTCCGGTCAAATACAACATTAACAAAGTGTTGTTCTTGATTATGTTGAGGTGAATTACAAATGAAAAAAAAAAAAAAAAATAGGCCCGGGGGCGTGTACTATAAACTGGAATGCTATGAAAAGCACTTGAAAAGCTGCAGACAGTAATATCAATAATTAGATAATGCCAAGGGTGTCGACTTTTCCAATGAAGAAGAAAAATCCAAATCTGAAATGGTAGTTTGTTAGTAAGTATTGATGAGGACTCATTTACAATGGAGAAAGGTAACGACGAACTCACAC
This sequence comes from Sapajus apella, assembly GCF_009761245.1. Taxonomy (NCBI): domain Eukaryota; kingdom Metazoa; phylum Chordata; class Mammalia; order Primates; family Cebidae; genus Sapajus; species Sapajus apella. The sequence goes on from NW_022436945.1 coordinate 21,794,520, forward strand.
AAACAAGAAAACTGCTCTATAACATCCTCTGCATCCTCTATTGTTTTAACCTCAGTAATCAAAGTTTAAGTTAATGAGGCATGATGGTTAAACACATGCTACTCATTAATAGAGTAATTACCATAGATTTCCATAGTAAAAGTATATACCTTAATGCCTGATTTATTATGCAAGGGCATTACATTGTCTTTTTTTTTTTTTTTCCCATTTATTTATTTTATTGCATTTTAGGTCTTGGGGTACATGTGAAGAACATGCAAAATTGTTGCATAGGAACACACGTGGCAGTGTAATTTGCTGCCTTCCTCCCCATCACCTACATCTGGCATTTCTCCCCTTGCTATCTCTCCCCAGCTTCCCACCCCCCACCGTCCCTCCCCTATTTCCCCCCAACTGACCCCAGTGTGTAGTGCTCCCCTCCCTGTGTCCATGTGCTCTCATCGTTCAACACCCGCCTATGAGTGAGAACATGCGGTGTTTGATCTTCTGCTCCTCTGTCAGTTTGCTGAGAATGATGGTTTCCAGGTTCATCCATGTCCCCACAAAGGACCCAAACTCATCGTTTTTTATGGCTGCATAATATTCCATGGTGTATATGTGCCACATTTTCCCTATCCAGTCTATCGTCAATGGGCATTTGGGTTGGTTCCAGGTCTTTGCTATTGTAAACAGTGCTGCAATGAACATTCGTGTACATGTGTCCTTATAGTAGAACGATTTGTAATCCTTTGGATATATACCCACTAATGGGATTGCTGGGTCAAATGGAATTTCTATTTCTAGGTCCTTGAGGAATCGCCACACTGTCTTCCACAATGGTTGAACCAATTTACACTCCCACCAACAGTGCAAAAGTGTTCCTATTTCTCCACATCCTCTCCAGCATCTGTTGTCTCCAGATTTTTTAATGATCGCCATTCTAACCGGCGTGAGATGGTATCTCAGTGTAGTTTTGATTTGCATTTCTCTGATGACCAGTGATGATGAGCATTTTTTCATATGTTTGTTGGCCTCACGTATGTCTTCTTTTGAGAAGTGTCTGTTCATATCCTTTGCCCACTTTTGAATGGGCTTGTTAGTTTTTTTCTTGTAAATCTGCTTTAGTTCTTAACTCATTGGTGTAAGTGATGATAATTGCCAGAATTTAGCTCATAGAATTACTGGAAATCTTCCCTAAAGTTATGTACACAAAGAAGAGTTAAGATGGAAGAAAAAAATCTAGTATGGTTGCCTACAATCATATGGAACCAATTAGTGTTCCACTAACACTTATTATTAAGGAGCTCACTGCAATTTACATTTCCATTTTTATTTAACACATTTAATCTAGGTGTTTAGTTGTTCATAGGTATGAGAATTTATTTTGCAATTCACTGAGATCTCAGTTGTAAATCTGATATTCCTGACTTGTCTGAGAGTTTTTCCACCTCAAGTTTAAGAAGAAAAAAAAATTACTATGCCTTAAGGCATTAAATTACGTTTAGTATTACAATTCCTAGTCCTTTGTCTCTCCTTGATCCTCTGACATGTTTTCATGTCTCCTCTTGTAGTGTACTTAAGCAGAGCTATTTTGATTAAATAACTCTCTAGAGAATGGAGATTACAATACAATAGTCTTCCAAACAGGTTATTCTTGAGTACATATTGCTATTATGCAGTGTAGATATAAAATCAGTATAAATGCATGTTTCTATGAAATCTGCCAAGTAGATGAATATCTCTTTCATTGTTCCTGACATCATTCAATAATAAAATGAAGCTCAAATTGTTTATTTGTAATTGAACAGCTCTGAGAAAAATTTCAGTTATCAATGATATAGTAACCTCTAAAAAAGACAGTAACTTTAAAATTACAGTGAATAGTATCTGAAATAATTTCCCTTAAACTGGGCAATTGCTCAGAATTGCCATAAATCAATTCTCAAAATCCAATAGAGTTAAAATGAGTGGCAAACCCGTTCTTATTCAATTCCCTTTTTTAGATTCAATCTGCTTTAGTGTTTTGGAGTTAAGGCATTAGATAAGCACAGTATTACTAAATTAGCACAGTTACACCCAGTCAAAGTATTACTAATTAGCATGGTTTCACCCAGGCTGACCCTTCTCTGCTAGTCATATTCTTTACTCTTCTGGTAAGTTGGTTTTTTCCTCTTTAAAACAGCTCCCAGGAAAAGTACTCTGCTCTCTTGATGTCAAAAGATCAGTATCATTAAGCAGTTAGACATTTTTAAATATTAAAGTTAAACATAGAACAATTTAATTGAATCTTCAGAATCTGACTTTTAAGTAAAATACAGCCAAAAATAGAATTTTTATCAGTGTGATTAATTATTAATCTTATCCTACTTTTCATGTAGCTACCCTTTTAATAAAGACTATTGTATGTTAAATCTTTGGCACACAAAAGTCCCATAAAGCCTAATTTCAGCACTAAAGTTTCCATTTCACACAGTTATCCTACTCTGCTCATAAACAATTAAAAATTCTCCACACATTAAAAAGGAATCAAAATGGTAAATTAGTGACAAAGTACAAAAAAACAGTCTTGGTGGAATAAATCATGAAAAAGCAGAATGTCTATTATTAAAAAGCCAAAAGATAACAAGGGCTGATAACGACGTGAAGAAAAGGAACCCTCATACACTGTTGGTGGGAATATAAATTAGTACAACTATTATGGAAAACAGTAAGAAATTAAACCAAAAAACTAAACATAGTGTTACCATAGGATGCAGCAATCCTGCTGCTGGGTATTTATCCAAAACATTTTAAATCTGCATGCCTAAGAGATATCTGCATCTGCATGTTCATCGTGGTGCTTTTCACAATAACCAAGTTATGGAAGCGACCTACACCTGTCCTTCAAAGAGTGAAGGGAAAAGGAGTTCAGTACCTTTCGCTATCACTAAGAAAGCAAATGTCTAATATTCTGATCACAAAAACACGTGATGTTAAATATCTGAAGTAATGTATATGTTATTTCACTTAATTTAATCATTCCAAATATATTCAAAAATCATACCGCTTTGTACCTCATAAGCATGGACAACTATAATTTGTCAACGTATTAATATGATAAATTAAAAAACTATTTTGTGGTGTATATAATTTATAAATTGTTTCTTTTGTAAAACAAAAAACTCTCTTTTTTTTTTGGTTAATTTGAATAATACCCTACTGTTAATTTTGATAGATTTAATGTACATAAGAGGTTAAGGGGTTAGATTTATTTTATACCTCTTTTTAAATTAGGGCTACACACACAAACCAATGAGAATAATGACAGAAATGCAGAGCTAGTTGAAGGACCCAAAAAATGTCCTCTTTATGATATAACTAATTTAACCTAAAAGAAATATTTGGAGGTTTATTTTGCTGGTAATTTATTTTACTTACAACTACCAAGTGAATCATGGTTGGTGATCTAACTATGTTTTTGCATGAAATAATATACTTATTAAATTATGCCTTTACAGATTTTTATAAGTTGGGGTTGGCAGGTTGAATGCATTCTGATTTTCCCGTTGAAATATATGTCAAGTATATTTAACTAAAAATATTTCAAACGTAGACTTAGTTTCTAGAAATTCCTGAGCTGGGAGTCCATAACAACAATGAATAAGATCAATAACAAGAAGAAAAAAGAAAGTAGTTGCTTCAAGGATAAAGTTCTCCTTTTCTTTTTGGGAAAAAAAATTAAAATAGAGGCTGCTGTAACCTGATTCATCTGCACTGACAGGCCAGTACCAAAACTGATTTACTTCACTTTCACCAATCCTTCATCATTTTTCCTATGATCCCACAGCTATTACAATCTCTTTTGACTTGTCCAAACAAGAACACTAAAAAGGAACATTTACTGTGTATCTAAATTAATGAAACCAGGGTTAGAAAAAGAAGCATGGTGCCACTTGAGATATTTTTGCTCTTATAAAAGATAGAGGTCCTCATGAGGTCAAGAGCTCTTTGGTTATAACTTCCAAGCATCGTAGAAAAAAAAAGTTCTATATTTTACTGTACTTCTTAAAATTCTTCTTTTTTCTTTTATACTATTCTATGTCTAGTGCTCTTAAAAATAGACAAAAATATCAGCTTTCACTTTTAACTTAGCTGAATAAAAAATTCTGAATATTTTCACATATATCTCTTTTTACAATTTTTCATTTTGCTGTCAGTCTTCGTAAAAGAAATATGAAGTATTTTGTACACGTTATTATGTGTTTTCAGTATATTTTACCTTTTTGTTTTTATGCAGAAATGCTCTTTTCTTGTTATTTCACACTAACACAGAAATATGTCAAGAAAACGTACAGAGAATGACAATAAAATATATGTAGATTTGGAATATTTATCATTTGATATTTCCATTGTCATTGCTATTGCCAAGCTGCTTGTAATTTTACCTATGGTTTCTCTACATAAAATATGGTATAATCTCACTAATTTGAATGAAGAATTATTATACTATATTAATACTATAATTCAGCATATTCAAATTATAGGATTTTTATTACAAAGTTGTGACTTCAAGGTTTTTATCTATTTGGATTTAAAATAGCCTAGACCTTCAAATATCAGTATGAATGTGTTAAATTAAAATTCAAAATCAAGGTCAGAATTAGAACCTAAAGATACTAAAATTTATGCAATTATCAATTGCTATAATTAATTTGAGATTAAAATGTCATTTTTTTAGGGAAAAGAATTTAGGCATTTTCACGGAACTTAAGAATGCCATTTTTATGCAGTTTCTAATTGATGGTCATTATTTTTTTTTCTTTCTCCATCCACCTTTTCCTGTTTTTTTATTCTAAACACATTATATAGATATAACTCCAATTAGAGTTATATAAAATAATCTTGTTTTCACAGTGGTTAAGGTTTTATACATGACATCTACTTATTTCTGACATAATCCAAGTTTTTCCTCACTAACACTGTAAGTGAATAAAAATATTTAGTAAAGCTACAAACTTTTATATTATCATTGTTATTGTCATTATAAAAACACTATACAATAATGCATTACACTTAAACATTTCTTAAAGTTACAGCACATATGTTCACATCCTGAGTGAAATATTTTTTACACATGCTTTTCAGACTCTGCACTCACGCCTGCAGGTTTTACATTGTTGCTTCCCACTGATACTTTCATTTTTATTTTCCATTTGATCACAGTCATATCTTCCCTTTATTTTGATTCCTATACTTGGTATTCTGAATTTCCAGTTTGGTTTTGCTCATTATGAAAACTCATTACTGTCAGACCAGCTGCAGAGTAGCAACATTTTTCTCACCATGTCAATGAGCATTAAAATGCCTTTCTGGCTGGGCTCAGTGGCTCATGCCTGTAATCCCAGCACTTTGGGAGGCCTAGGCGGGCAGATGACAAGTTCAGGGGTTCGATACTAGCTTGACTAACATGGTGAAACTCTACTAAAAATACAAAAATTAGCCAGGCATGGTGGCGCATGCCTGTAATCTCAGCTACCCAGGAGACTGAAGCAGAAGAAATACTTGAATCCAGGAAGGAAGTGGAGGTTGCAGTGAGTGGAGATCATACCACTGAACTCCAGCCTGGGTGACAGAGTGAGACTCCATCTCAGGAAAAAAAAAAATGCCTTTTCATTTCAGGGTAAATTTTGGCACATAGATGTCTATGGGTAAGTTATTACTTCTATTACTCTCGTATTTAACTACAGTTTTCTAACATTATTTTCAAATAAATGTACAAAAATTAAACCAATTTCTTATACTTCCAATAAAAAACATATATTGAATTTAAAAGTACCATTTACAATAACAGTAAACTATAAAATACTCAGGGATAAATTTGGTCATATAAATAAATGGGTATGACTTTTACACTGAAAAATATAAAACAGCTGAGAAAAGTTGAAAAAGATCTAAATAAACGGAAAAAAAACTTGATCTTGTGGTAGAGTTCCCGGACTGACCCGAGGGTTGGACTTTTTATTCCTGTGTCCCAAATACAGGATGGAGGCAAACTGGGAAAGAAGAGAGTTTATTTTTCTCACTGGGTACAGGGAGAGGCCAGGAAAGTATGACCAGGCCAACTGAAAATTCCAAAGTTTTCCAGAGCTTATACACCTTCTTAGCTATATGTCTATGTGTATGTGTGCATTTACCTAAAGACATAAGTGATTAACTTGTAATCTATAACGAAGGTCTGAGTCCTAAAGACCTTCCCCTAGAGCATCTGTAAATTTACTGAATCTAGGCAGCTCCAGGTGTTGGGAGTGATTACCCTGATGTTCCGTGCTAAATCGTGGGCATTTGGGGAGTTCCTTCAGAACCCTGTAAAACTTCTTTAATCCTAAATGGGTCCTGTTAAGAATTCATTAATTATCTTGTCACGCTTCAAGGTCCAGGAAAGGCCTAAGCCAAACTCTTGGTGGGCTTTTGTTACGTTTCAGCCTATGTACAGGGTACTGGCTCTGTCAGCTTTTAATATTTAACTTAACCACTCAGTGCTGAAACGGTTGTCATGGAGGCCTCTTGTTCAGCTGTTAGTGAGACCTGGACTGCCACTTCAGAAGACAAAATATTGTTAATATTGTCAGTTCTTCCCACATTGATGTATAAATCCAAGCCAATCCCAGTCAAATTCCTAACAAGCATTTTTGTAGAAATTGAAACTGATTTAAAAATTCTCAATCAGGCAAAATACACAAATTAAAAATCACTAGAAAGGCCAAAATCACACTGTAAAGGAATGAAGGGGTTGGGTTAACACAACCTAAGTTGTCCTATTATAAAACAATAGATATCAAGACAATGTGATACTGACATCAAGATAAACAAATAGACCAACAGAATAGGAAGTTCAAAAATAGACGGCCATGAGGGTCTATTTCTGATTTTAAAAAAATGTTGACAATTGATTTAAGTAAGAAAGGCAATTCAGCAAGGAATGCTAGTCTTTTTAACAAACAATGCTCAAATCTTTAAATAATCTTTTGCAAAACCAGGAAATTCACACCATATATCAAATTAACTTAGGATAGGTCATAGGCCTAAGTGTAAAATCTAAAGCTATGAAACTTCTCTACAAAACAACAGAAAAAAATCTTTGTGATCTTAGATTATGGAAAGATTTTTAAGATATGACACTAAAAGCACAATCCATATTTCAAAATATTAAAATAAATGATATCTGCTCTTTGACAGACACTGCTAAAAGAATGAAAAGAACAGCTACTGACCCCTCAGGAAAAGAAAATGGAAAAGTATATATTGGATAAATAAATCACACCCAGACTTTGTGAAGAACAATCGAAACAAAAACAGTCAAATATGTAAACACACTTCATCATAGAATATATTTTTTGTATTGGCTCCAGTTGCATCAAGGAAGCAGTAAACTATATTCAGGGAATTCATGTAATTTTAATTTCTTTCATGTTATTTATATCTAAAAATTAAAATATAATTTTACTTAATCTGTTTTGGTTTTTTGTTTTGTTTTGAAACATAGTTTTGCTCCGTCACCCAGGCTGGAGTGCAGTGATGCAATCTGAACTCACAGCTACCTCCGTCCCTTGAGTTCAAGTGATTCTTGTGCCTCAGGCCCCTAAGTAGCAGGGATTACAGACATGCACCACCATGCCCAGCTACTTTTGTTATTTTTTGTGGAGACAGGGTTTCGCCCTGTCAGCCAGGCTGGTCTCGAACTCCTGACCTCAAGTAATCCACCTGCCTCGGTCTCCCAAAGTACTGAGATTAAAGGGATGAGCCACTGTGCCCAACCAATTTTACTTATTTCTTATTGGGCCTTTTAAAAGAAAGACGAGTCAAAGAGATTAGTCTTCAAAAAGATAACTGGTTATTTAAAAATGCTGGCTTATTAGTAACAGTTTACCAAATTCTTAATTCATGTAAAGTGTCTGTGGCTCTATTAAGCTTTTACAGAGATGCTGGTCATCTGGGGAAAAAATGAAAAATCAACCCTAGATTTTCTTGAAACAGCACAATACCATATTTACATTGGATTATAGAGTATAACTACTCTTCCTTAGTTTTATTGGCAACATCAGCACTATTATGTTGCAGTGGCTAAACATAAAGTAAGACATTTGACAAAGTTACCAAGTGGGAAATAATTTGTTGCTCAAAGCTGTATGTTTCATCAAAAGCCTTTTAAATTAAATTGGACTAAAAAAATGCGATTATTATTTTTGTTCATCATTTTTACTTGAATACATTTTAGTCATTCAGAAACACAAAATGCTGATATGTTTCCTACAGTTCGATTCAGCACAGACCGTAAGCATTTGGGAGGGATTTCATTTTCTTTTTCCTGAGATAATCATGTTGATGCTATTTGTCACAGACCAAAACCGAACAGCTTAGTGTTTTAAAACCATCCCTTCCTATCAATCATTTCTAAAAGAGCAATGACATTCGCACTGCAGACTTCATGTTACTGATTATTCTTAAAGTTATAAGCCCAAAAGTTCATTGTGATAACAAAACCCTACTTCACCAATACAAAGGTTGAAGGAGAAAGATTAACACTTTCATCAACTTGCCAATTTTTGGCATAGACAAACTGAGTGTATTATATTCATATACTACTTTTAACATTTATTCAAATATATTTTGGGATTTTTTAATTATTAAAATCTAAATTGTATTTAATTTTCTATTAATAAGTCATTTTGATAGGAAACAGCAATAAGAAGGGATATCATAATTCTAGTTTATTTTGACCGACCTAAGGTATTCAGAATTAGTTGCACAAAGTTAAATATTTGACTTCTAAGTCATGTTTTGAGGAAATATTTAAAGTAGTGGCATGGTCAATAAATTATATTGTCCTTTCTCCCTATTCTATCCCTCTAACATAGACAAACTCCTGACAGTCAATCCTCTAGATATTTTCATTATTAATAATAAAATTTTTGTATTCCGTAATCATAAGATTATGTCTTATCCACTTGTAACGCAAGATCTACGAAACATAATCCTTAAACATATATATACAAGCAACAAGATTACTCTTCAATGAGTTAGATGTCGAAACACACAAAATTTCAAGAAAAAAAAGGAAAAGACCAATATAAAGTGGTCATCTAAGTTAAAACTTTTGTGAAGGATATTACAGCATACAAAGCGGTATTAGCATTGCTTTGTAAAAGCAATAAGGATTTATTAAACTAAAAAACTGGAAAGAATATAATATCAGGAAAAAAATAAGTTCTATTTAAAATGTATCTGTTTATCCTTATTATTCTCTTCTCTCAGCATGCTAAAACAAATGAAAAAGAACACACGAGCAAAACATATTGCCTTTATTTAGACTAGCAAAAGAACCAACCGCAGTCATCCTCCATTGATGGTTTACACAGTTTAATAAGCAAAGCCTTATTGAGGTAAGCCTTCTCACTGCCTTCCTTTTACAGATCCAAACTTGCATAGCTGTCCATCGTAAAGGTATATGTGTGACTCTATTGATTTAATTTGGTTTTCACTGAGTGGTTTTAGATTCACAAAAGTACTCATCTTTACCATATTAGATCATCTTGATGTATCCCTTATATACGTGCTATTCACCACAGCTGAAAATAAAAACATAAAACATGGAAACTCACACCTCTAATAAATAACTGTAATATGTATCATTCATTATGTCATCTTCTCCTTGCTTCCATTTCTAATACTGATTTTTACATTCTAATTATAGTAAATAATACTACTTCCTCCATGATCTGCATTTATGAGACTATTCTGAGTATAAGAACTTCCATGAATTTTATGCTTTAGAAAGAACTTTATGGCCGGGCGCGGTGGCTCAAGCCTGTAATCCCAGCACTTTGGGAGGCTGAGGCGGGTGGATCACGAGGTCAAAAGACCATCCTGGTCAACATGGTGAAACCCCGTCTCTATTAAAAATACAAAAAATTAGCTGGGCATGGTGGTGCGCGCCTGTAATCCCAGCTACTCAGGAGGCTGAGGCAGGAGAATTGCCTGAACCCAGGAGGCGGAGGTTGCGGTGAGCCGAGATCGCGCCATTGCACTCCAGCCTGGGTAACATAAGTGAAACTCCGTCTCAAAAAAAAAAAAAGAAAGAACTTTATAAACATTAAATAATAAATTCTTACAATACTGAAAGCAAGGTCTGATATTCTCACTTTATAACCAGGAAAATGAGAACAGAATGGTAACATTATTTGCTGAATGCATGTAAGTGTCTGTCAGGCCTAGGGTTAGAACTTGGAGTGTGAACCCAGATTTGTAGATGCTGTAAAAAAAACTAGTGTTAGAATAACTAAAGAATATTATTTCCAATTAATATGCCCAGAGCTCTCAAAAGGATTATATCTTGTGCTTTGTTATAAGCTGTTGAAGAAAATGGTCTTTTTGAAAAAATTGGAACTTTGGTACAATTTATTAGTAGGTGACAGAAGCCATAAACTCTTTATACTTTATTCTACTTTCTCCCTGTATCTTTAACATACGTGTGTGGTTTTTTGAGCTGGGTTTTACATTTCACTGAATTCTAAATCCTACAGTTCATATTTCACATTCACAGGAGTAACTCAAGTTTCTTGAATAAAGTTCATACTAGTAATGAGGTTTAAAAATACATAGTAAGCTATGCCAATATCTGTGATTTGAAAAGGACAAATTTATTTACAAATCATATTTTCTTTCTCTGCAATGCAACTATAGTTGTGGAAAAAATACATAATGTGAAAATCATCTTAAAAACTACTTGCTTGGTGCTGACTTAAGAAGATGAAAGGCTTCTTTTAATGAGAAGCTAATATAGGAGAGTAAAGTTTGGAAGGTGTTCCTTATCTTGTTCTACATGCCACACAACTGATCAGAAGATAGATTTCACCAAAGACAATAAGCACAAAAAATTAGAATGAAAAAAAATATGAATTTGCAGTTACTATTGGCCTGAATGTCTGAGTTCCACATACAAATTTAATGCACTCCTAATTTCATACATTTTCTGTGTGTCTATTCACTAATTGAGGGAGGAAGGGAAAAGGAATCCTGGGTGTCAGAGAATATAAAACATAAGCTGAGCTTTGGATTCTGAAGTTTGAAACAAATTTGTCTATTCCTCTTTCATTTCTAAATTTCCTTCTACTTTTCTGAGAAGTGAACATGTATCTTTCTGCTGATGGTTATAGGCATATTTAGATTACCATGATGCATTAAACTAATTTATGTGCAAGGATTTAAGTACAGGCTCTTCTTTGCAGGCATTGTTAGAGTTTTTAAATATTAACAAAAACGTTTTTTCTTAGTTACAGTAAATATCTTTAAACTAGTAAAAGCCTTATTTACTGTACTGTGTTTTGCTTCAGATGCAGAATATTTGCTGTCATTTAAACTTTAAATTTAATGTTCTTGCACTACTGAATTTTTGTTTTCTGTTTGTTTTGTTTTTATTTCTAGGCTTCTATCACTTTGTTACATAAAGAGGCATCTTCAAAGAAGAAACTGATACAACTTTAAATGGAAAAGGACAAAGTTTGAAATGAAATATTTGTCCAAAGATTTGTTGTGTTTTGCAAGGAAGAACAGCTCAATTCTATCCTGACCTTTGGTTGCATTGCTAGATAATTTTATAGGCACCTTCAAATTTAGATATCCTAAGGTTTATATAATACTAGATTTATAACTCTTACATGACAATTTTTCCAAGAAAGAAAGCTCTTTAAAATTACTTAAATTTACATTAAAAGCTGATATCCTGAATTTTTATTCTAAGTAGACTGCATTAGTCAGGGTTCTTCAGAGAAAGAACCAATATATACAGACAGATAGAAGATAGATAGATAGATAGTTAGATAGATAGATAGATAGATAGATAGATAAGAAGGAATTTATTTGGAGAATTGCCTCACAGGGTTAGGGAAACTGGGATAACACAAATCATCTGCAAGCTGGAAAACCAAGGAAGCTGGTAGTGTGGCAAGTTTCTGTGTGGCAGGGGAAGTAAATTAATTAACCAGCAATTTAGATATCTTCTCTCTGTAGCCTATACAAGCTCCTGATAATTATCAGATGACATCTTAATGAGAAAAATAATATTGTTTACTAATACACAATCTCAAAATAAAATATTCGAAGTTAATTTGGTAAAATAATTAGTAAAATCATTTATTTCCCATTTAAAATAGGAAAAATAAGTAGTACTTCATATCTTTTAAAACATTGCTGGATAAATTATATTTCATTCCAATCCCAAAGCACTGGCATAATTTTCTGGCAGCATTATTTTGAGAAGACTATGAAATTTATCTTAGCTTGATATAATAGAATAACATGATAGAAGTGATTGCTATCTTTCCAAAATAAATGAAAAAAATGAAATCAATTCAACTGATATTTAAACACGAAAAGAGTTCATGGTTAAAAAATAAAGCTAAAATATCACTCCAAATGGCAGCCTATCCTTTGATTGTATGCTGTTTGCTATATTGCTTATATATTAAAACTTGCCACATAAGAAATTGATAATAATTAAATATTCTCTGTAAAGCTGCATCTATAGTAGCATATCCTTAAATACTGGTTTTCTGCTATGCTATGAGTTCTGCAAGGAGTGAGATATAAAGATGTCACCAAAACACCAGGGTTTTGGTCTAGGTCCTGTTGCTCACAGCACAGAAAGCCAATTGCTGAGATGGATATTGCCAAGGAAGAAGGCTTTATTCAGGTGTTGCAGCTGAAGAGATGAGAGATCAGCCTCAAATCTAACTCTCTGATCAACTAAAATTAGACATTTATATAGCAGGGAATAATAACTGTGTGGAATAACAGGAACTCAGGAGGGGTATGGAAACAATCATGATGAATCAGGAGCCTGGCATCTTATTGTCTGGAGGCTGTTTCAGTTCTTTGATACTTTTAGAGGCCTGAGGGTCCTTTCCTGAGGAAGAAACTCAGATAAAACAAATGTAAGAATCAGGTTTAAGACTAGAAGGGTCAATTTCTGCTTTCTTTTCTTTTTTTTTTTTTTTTTTTGAGATTGGAATTGGATCTTCTTCTGTCACCCAGGTTGGAGTGCAGTGGCACAATCTCGGCTTACTGCAACCTCCACCTCCCAGGCTAAACCCACCCTTCCATCTACACCTCCAGAGTAGCTGGGACTACAGGTGCATGCCAGACACAAAGTTAATTATTTTTTGTATTTTTTGCAGTGGTGAAGTTGTTCTATGTTGCTCAGACTGGTCTCCAACTCCTGAGCTCACGTGATCTGTCACCTTGGCCTTCCAAAGTGTTGGGATTACAGGAGTGAGCCACCATGCCTGAACGAGAAGAGTCAATTCTATGTTTACCCAAAAATCTGTTTATGGGATTATGGGATAGTTTCAAAGGGACAGATAAAAATGATAATAGTAATGAAAGAAATAAATACCAGTTCCCTATAAACATTTAATTCATCAATTCACTTGCTTTTGCCTCTAAAAATACCCAATTCAAAAATTCTGGGTGGATGAGTGGGAGCAAGTAGAGAATAGAGAAGCCCTTTTTATCTTTTTCTTATAAAATAAAAGTACAGAAAATTCTGTGACACATTGATTTTATATGTATGGGTAAATAATGTTAAGTGTAAGTGCACCTCTTTTTATCAATTTAATTCAGTTGTGTCCACTATACGTGATTAATCATAAGAAAAAGTATGCATTTAGGGGTTGATTTGTATAAAATGTTTTAAAAATGTTTCCTAAGACTTACATTAAGTAAACTCCATTAGTGACCTGTCATGAGCTCAAGCCCATCAAACCTTTGTAAAATATTTTCAACATTCTGGAATGTGAAAAGGCCATTATAAGGTAATTTAGTATGCAGTATTTTTGCTAATACACATAACTTTTATTATTTTCAGGAATTAAAAATCATTCATAAAAGTGGTTTACATAAAACAAGTTTAATTAAGTAATTTGTTAATTCCCCTGTGACATTCTTCTCACATGAATGAAGACAAAGGCTGAATAAGCATCATCATTTTTAATAATTTCATCATGTTCTGCTAAATGCAAAATAACCAGATGTAATTTGGGAAAAAATATAATAAAATTTTCCACCACATAGTATTATTGAAATATGATATTAAAAATTAAGTAGACACTTGATGATGTCAAGTAGACACATGTCGTAATTTAAAACAGAGTCAATAAAAGAACAAAATGTTCAGGGTGTGTAAGCAAGGACTACTTTGAGTTTCTCATAAAAGGAACATGATTTCACCAATGCAGCAATACCTATGACTACTTGGACAAAAAAGAATATTGAAAACATATTTACCAAAGACATCCTTTCTTCAATAATGTTTTTGAATATTAAATATGTTTTACCGAAGACTCAAAAAGGAAAATTTTAGGCAAATAGCCTCCAGATGAACAAAGTATGAAATAGAGACATACTTTTTAATGATTAATATGGGTTAACGTGTAGTTATGCAAATAAGCAAATAATTTGGATATTAATCCAAAAGCTCTCTCTAGTTTCATGTCACCTGTTCTTAAAGCAAGCAGCTCCTATATGATAATACTTTAGGAAGCGCTGAGAAGACTATTCTCTGTATCTCATTGTTTTTCTTACAATTTATCCTTAGTTTTCTGTTGTTTTGTTTTGTTTTTGAGACAGTCTTGCTCTGTTGCCCAGAGTGGAGTGCAATGGCACTATCTAGGCTTACTGCAACCACCTCCTGGGTTGATGTGATCCTCCTGCCTCAGCCTCCCAAATAGCTGGAATTACAGGAGCGCACCACCACGCTCAGCTAATTTTTTTATTTTTTGTAGAGATGGGTTTTTGCCATGTTGGCCAGGATGGCCTCAAACTCCTGACTTTAGGTGATATACTCGTCTTGGCCTCTGAAAGTGCTAGAATTATAGGCATAAGCCGCCACACCCGGCCTTATTACTTTTACAAAATTTTGTCAGAAGTTATGTCTTTTCTTTAAGTTCTCTATTCTAATATGTTGTACCTAGTATTTAAAAAATAATTATATTCAAATTTCACACAAACATATTTAGCATGAACCTGTTTGACACTTCGTTGGAAGACAGAGAGTGGAAAGGGAACACCACCCTTACTGCAAACAAAATCAGTACTTTTGATATATCTTGCTTGGGTTAAGCTTGCTCCTTCAACCTATATTTCCAACTGCTTAAATTTGCATTGAATCTATTAACTTCATTTCCAAAAAAAAAAAAAGGGTTGTATTCTATATCTCTGAATTTTATAAATTTACAATTTCAAGTAATGAAAATAAGTTTCAACAACATACTTATAGTGTTGCTCTAAAGCACATGTACTGAAAGTTTCCCCTAGATGAAGAAATAACGGAATAATAAAATAACTTAGGGAAAATTAATACAAAACCAAGGTCATTTTTATCAATAATAATAAAGGCCATTAACTAAGGCTTTCTGTACACCAGGCACTGGGCAAAGTTTTGTGTGTTATTATCTCTTTTAATTCTTATACTTCTATGACATAGGCAGGTTTATCACCAGCTTTTATATTTGGAATCTGATCAGAAAAACAAAAAACCACTGGGCAAAGTCATAAATTGGAATATTTAAAATCACAGCTTTGTACTGAGTCTAATTGGCATAAACCTCAATAGTTCATAGCATCTTTTACGCATAAACTCTTTTTTCCTATCTCACCAGACTTCTTAAATTTCTGCTTTTTAAATTGCCTGATACAAGTGTATTTATTTGAGTAACAACAAATTTGTAAGTTGAGTATTGTGAGCTGATCTAAATTTCCTGAGGTTACATACTTTATAACATTTTTCTTGAAATTTAATTTAAAAATTAAACCAGAAAATCATATTAAAATAAGTATATTCTAAGAAAACATATATATCTCTTTATACATATATATGTAAACATACGCATACATACATAATCACATTTAACAGCTTGGTATTATTACAGTATCATCCTTATATAGTGTCAATCCAAATACCACATGCCATGTTCTGAATATCATTTTTATTTGTGTAATTATCCTCCATATATGAAAGGTAAAGGAGAAATGACATTTTTCAAGCACAAATGGAAATATAAATGTCAGATTCTGTGTATTATTACATAATATGGGACAGTGAACTCATAAAAAATTAATTCATTGTGGAGTTGTATCATTTAAGTTACTTTATGCATGATGCTGTTGTAAGGGGAAAGAGAAAAAAATGTGGCTTTTGTATTAATCAGGTTCTACCTACTTTATAGTATTTATAACCAGTTGCTAAATTGTTCATACAAACTTGTTATTAGAATAAAATTAATCATTGTATATTTCCATACAACAAAGTATTATGTATTCATAAGATTTTCAAAATGTAATAATCTTCAAGTTGATAATTTTTACTTTCTCTAGTGTCTTTTGGACATTGTCCTCCATATGCCATAATTGACAATGAGTTATCCCTACATCTACAATAGTTTATGCAAAATTAAAATACATGCATGTTCACCATGCTTGAAATTTCACTTCTCCATTTTATCATTTAAATTTTATTACTCCATTGAACTACAATTTAAATCTATTTTTGAGGCTATAAAAGTGAACTCATGAATGCCTGCAAATTTAACAATAAGGATAAGAAATGTATTTACTAGCTTAATAACTACTTATGGGGCAACAAAAATATGCAAATATTGTACCAAGCATAGCAACTACTGAGATTAAAAAGAGGCAAATACAGTACATGAATCACTGATGGAGAATGACCAATAATTTTTAAAAAATAATAATGTAATTAAAGTGCATGCCAAATGACATTGAAAACAAACTACTGAGACAAATATTTGCAGATGGAAGTTTAACGTGGTATCATTATGATAGGATTATAGGAATAATCTTCTTTACAAAAGTTTTACTCAAGATTTTCAGTAGTATGAAAAATCATTTATCCCTGTGATAATGCCAAATTCATATGTAAAAATATCATGATTGGATATGAATATTAAAATTGCAGTAGGATCTTTTTGTATGGTAAAAGGATAGTGATTATCACCTTGTATATACCATTTTAAACTCACTGCAGCAGAAAACATTTTCCATGCTGCTGATGAGAAAAACACAATTATATCTACTTTTATCATATCTTCGAATGATATAGCACTTTTCTTAGCCAGATAGGCTTAAGGTTAGGTGCTTAGTTCAATCTTAACCTAGAAATAGATTGGGTGTTTTTTTGTGTTTGTTTGTTTTTAAGACAGAGTCTCTCTTGTTGCCCAGGCTGGAGTGCAGTGGCACAATCTCGACTCACTGAAACTTCCACCTCTCAGGTTCAAGCAATTTTTCTGCCTCAGCCTCCACAGTAGCTGGGACTACTGGCATGTGCCACCATGCCCAGCTAATTTTTTATTTTTACTAGAGGTGGGCTTTTGCCATGTTGGCCAGGCTGGTTCCGATCTCCTGACCTCAAGTGATCCACCCATCTTGGCTCCCCAAGTGTACACCTCGGCTTCCAAAGTGTTGAGATTACAGGTGTGGGCCACTGCACCTGGTCATTTTCTACAAACATTTAGACTCTGCTGGTCAAATATAATCATGCAAGAGCAGGGTAACAGACAATATGTGCAAAAGCCAAGTGGCTCTTTGTTTTAATTCATTTATAATGCTCTGGAAATTTAAATTAACAAACCAAATATGAGCAAAGTAAAAATATATTTGATCTATTTCTATTTTCAGCTGGATATATTTTAATAGTAAAGTAATAATCACAGGCAAACATAAAAAGTTCCAGAAGAGTGATTGGATCATATGACATTAATCCATAAGAAATTTTGTTTCAGTGTATGTGATTCTGTTTTACCTTATAATACTTAGTAGGATTTTGCATTATATTAATCTTCCAGAAAAAAAATGGTAACATATAAAATTAGGTTATAGCAACAATGCTCTTCATTTTGTGTGTTTGGTTTGTCTGTTGATTTGGGGAGAGTATTGTCTTGAAATTAGTTCAAATTCAGTTATTCTCAGGCCCTTGAGACATCCCCATATTTCAAATATGGGAATTCAAATAGCACCATATTTTATCATACTTATAAACAACCTTTGGGCTTATTTTAGTCCTTTGTTATAATTTTATTTCCTTTCATGTCTAATGTGTTTATGATTCTTTTCTAATGTATACGTTTTGTTTAGTATCTCAGATAGGATTTTGAAACCTGGTGAAACAATAATTGAGGAAAATATAATAAGAAAGAAAGAGCTAAGAGGAAAACAGGAATGTGGTTACTTAAAGTCAGAGAAAAAGTTTCATACAAGTGCTTACACTCTCTATTAAACATCACCATACAAAGGCAGGATTCTAGAAAGTGTGTGCAAAAGCCAATAGAAATGATCCCCTACCAACTCAGTGAATAGAGGTTTTAGATAAGGTGTTTTAAACTACGGTATATGTTACATATACAATGTATGTATATGAAATTCTATAAAACTCTACATGTAAACTTATATTTCTTGTGTATTTGTCTTATATGTTTAAATAGGGATAAGCTTTTCATAAACACACACACACACACACACACACACACACACACACAGATGGTCCCTGAGTTTTGATGGTTTGACTTACAATTTTTCTATTTACAATGTTGTGAAAGTTTGTTTCGTAGAAACTGTACATGTCTTATGATGCTGGGTAGCTCTCAGTCAGCAATGCAGTTTTGACTTAACGATATTTTCAACATACAATGAGTTTATTGGGATGTAACCCCATCATAAGTTAAGGAGCATGTGTATTTGGAGAAGAGAATTTTGATCTTTCAACAGAGAATTTTCACAGATAAGAATGATGAAGAAATGGTAGAATAAAAAATTCAACAGCTAAAATGAATAACTCAATAGTAGGTATAAAAGTATTAAGTGCAATTTAGGAGCACATTAATGAACATAGAAAGATCAGATTAAAAATAGCCGTAGTCATATAGACTATGGTAGATTAGCAGGTGTAAAAGAAAGAATGTGAAAGAACAATATTTGAAGACATATATAGAGTAAGAATATTTCAGAGCTGAAGATATGAATCTATATATGCTAGAAATATTAAGAAATCCAAATACGAGTCATAAGAAAATATAAAAATAAATGCATTTTTGATGAATGTCAAGGCAAAAGGCAAATCAAAGCTGAAAAAACATCTAATAAATTAAAATAACTCTTCTAACAGCAAACAAAGTAAAAAGGAAGGAAAAGTTTAAAGTAGCAATAGAAAGTACAGGATAACCTAAGAAATATTCAGATTGGCACATGACATCTCAATGGAAACAAGTTCTAGAAAGTGATGGAGTGATTTAGTCAAGAAGCTGAAGGATACCTGTTAACCTAGTATTGTATATTAAAATAATCTTTTCTTTCTTTCTTTCTATCTATCTTTCTTTCTTTCTTCTTTCTTTCTTTCTTTCTTTCTTCCTTTCTTTCTTTCTTTTCTTTTGAGACAGCATCTCTCTCTTTTGTCACCCAGACTGGAATGCAACCTCCACCTCCTGAGTTCAAGCAGTTCACCTGCCTCAGTCTCCGAGTAGCTGGGATTACAGGTGTCCACCACCACACCTGGCTAATTTTTGCACTTTTTAGTAGAGAAGGGGTTTTGCCATGTTGGCCAGGCTGGTCTGGAACTCCTGACCTCAGGGTTTCCACCTGCCTCAGCCTCCCAAAGTGCTGGGATTATAGGCATGAGCCACCACACCCAGCCAAGAAAACTATTTTTTAATGAAGACAAAAGTATTGCATTTTAGGTAAAAAATGTGGAAGACATGATCACTAGAAAGAAATGGGTTTCTGATGCAATGCTGTATTAAGTCTATTTTCATGCAGCTGAAAAAGACGTACCTGAGAGTGGGCAAAAGAAAGACTTTTAATTGGGCTTACAGTTCTATGTGGCTGGGAAGCCTGACAATCAGGGCAGAAGGCAATGAAAAGCATGTCACATTTTATATGGATGGCAGCAGGAAAAAAAAAAAGAGAATAAGAGCCAAGAGAGCCGGGCGCGGTGGCTCAAGCCTGTAATCCCAGCACTTTGGGAGGCCGAGGCGGGTGGATCACAAGGTCAAGAGATCGAGACCATCCTGGTCAACATGGTGAAACCCCGTCTCTACTAAAAATACAAAAAATTAGCTGGGCATGGTGGTGCGCGCCTGTAATCCCA
Organism: Sapajus apella; assembly: GCF_009761245.1. Taxonomy (NCBI): domain Eukaryota; kingdom Metazoa; phylum Chordata; class Mammalia; order Primates; family Cebidae; genus Sapajus; species Sapajus apella. The sequence continues at coordinate 21,814,687 of NW_022436945.1, forward strand.
GCTACTCAGGAGGCTGAGGGGGGAGAATCGCCTGAACCCAGGAGGCGGAGGTTTCGATGAGCCGAGATCGCACCATTGCACTCCAGCCTGGGTAACATGAGTGAAACTCCGTCTCAAAAAAAAAAAAAAGAAAAAAAGAGCCAAGTGAAACAGGTTTCCCCTTATCAAACCATCAGATCTCATGAGACTTCGTTAATACCATGAGAACTATAAGGAAGAACCACCTCCATGATTCAGTGATCTCCCACTGGGTCCCTCCCACAACTTGGGAATTCACGATGAGATTTGGGTGGGGATGCAACCAAACAATATCAAATGTTAATTTGCAGAAAGAAATAAAGTACTTCAGCTGGGCGAGGGTGCTGGTGCCTGTAATCCCCGCACTTTGAAGACCAAAGCAGGTGGATCACCTGATTTCAGGAGTTCAAGAGCAGCCTGGCCAACATGGTGAAACTTCATCTGTACAAAACATACAAAAATTATTGGAGCATGGTAATGGGTGCCTGTAGTCCCAGCTACTTGGGAGGCTGAGGCAGGAGAATTGCTTGGACCCATGAGGCAGAGGTTGCAAAGAGCTGAAATCACGCCACCGCATTCCAGCATGGGTGACAGAGCAAGACTCCGTCTCAAAAATAGATTAATTAATAAATAAACTGCTTCAATGTGGTAAATTTGTGGTTATATATAACATAACATTGATGGTACAAACCAAAAATTACTATTATGGGGGAATATTAAATGAATGGAAAGAATGGCATATAAATTGGTAGCAAATAAAAGTAAAGTGTTCTGTGGTTCTTAAATTGTCTGAGGAATTTGGGGGCCCTCCTCTGCCTTCTTTAGTTTTTTTCTAATATCTGGTGCTGACTGGGAGATAAAATGGGCTGCTAGGACAGTAGCCCCAGCTAAAGAGTCTGGATCTACTCGAGTATGAAGGACCATAGCCTTAGTTAGTCGGTCTAGGAAAGCAGCTGGATTTTCAGTAGGACCCTGGGTTATTTCCCACAGTTCATCATAATTAACTACTTTTTGGGCTGCATTTTTCATGCCCAGCAGGAGGCACTTAGCATCTGGTCTTGGTGGCGGCGGCCATTTTGGCCAGTTTGATAGTCCCAGTTAGGATTAGCGTTAGGGACCGCCACTGCACCCACTGGCATCTGAGGATCAGTGAGATGTACCTGATCTGCGTGTGCCCTGGCTGCCACAAGGATGCAGTTACGCTAATCAGGAGTAAGGGTAGAGGACAGGATTACATAAGTGTCATGCCAGGTAAGGTCATATGCCTGAGTGAGATAACAAAATTCCTTGATGTAAGCAGTAGGATTGGCAGAGAATGACCCTAAGCGTTTTTCAATGGTGGACAGATCAGTAAGAGAGAAAGGAACGTGTACTCGGACCACACCCTCTGCTCCGGACTGCAGGCTCACCCCCCGCACCTCCATGTGAGGGGCAAGCCAGTCCAAAGGATGCAGTCCCTTTGTTTAAACTCCTCAGCCTCCTGGATGACTAATGTGGCCCGGTCTCGGAGACCCCTATCACCCTTGCCAAGCCCAAGGTAACACTACAAGTAGCGAGTAAGTCCATTTACTTCTTGGTAAATACGGGGGCTACCTGTTCTGTATTGCCTTCCTACTCAGGACCTAGCATTCCCAGATGTCAGTTATGGGAATTAATGGAAAGCCCTCCTGCCCCCACCAGACTCCTTCCTTAGCCTGTAACCTTGAGGAGCACCCATTCTCTCACTCCTTCACCCCTCTCCCATCCAAGGGTTGTAAAACAAGCTTTTAAAACCCCACATATCGTCCTGTAGCCTATTTGTCCTGTTTAACCCCACAGTCAGGGGGTGGCAGCCTTGCCTGCAACCCCTAAAAATTACCTTAAGCCAGTCCATTTCAGTGTTCTCACCTCATCAGCTAACTGACCTTCTCTCACACAAATCTCTCACTCACCTAGGACCCTCTCGTCTACAAAAGTTTCATCCACTCTGTATTAAAAATCCTTCAGTCAGCCTCCATCCTACTTCTCCACTCAACCCGGCTACTCTGCTTCCTCTTCTGCTCCACTCTCCCTCCCCAGCCCATCCCTGTCCTAAACTCAGTACACTTACTAAACCTCGGGAGGGCTTAACTAATCTTCCTCCCAATAATGGTCGGCCTCTCCCTAGCTTCCTCTCTACCAACTGTAGGAGTAGGGAGTGGCGCTCTAAGTTACAGCGTCACTTCATCCCCTCAACTAGACTACAAACTCCGAGTAGCCATTAAAGCATCAGCTGCCTCTCTAGCATCCCTCCAACAACAAATCACGTCACTGGCTCAAGTAACTCTCCAAAATCAGCTGGCCCTAACCTGTTAACAGCAGAAAAAGGAGGTACCTGCTTATTTCTCCAGAAACAATGTTGTTATTACATTAATAAAATCGGTGTGGGGGAGGAAAATGTCAACACTCTCTATCATCTTCAAGAAGATCTCCAAAAAAGACAAAGCGTACCAGCCTCTTCTCTTAACTGGTAGCAGTCCCCCATACTTACGTGACTAACCCCTATCATCACGCCCATTATCATAATTTGTCTTTTGCTTGTGCTAGCCCCTTTCTTTCTCAGGTTTTTACAAGCTCGCATGAGGAAAATTTCCAGGGTAGCTGTAAATCAAATGCTGCTTCACCCCTACGTCCAACTCACAACCGAGGCACCGGCCAACTGACCCCCCCCCCCCAATCCGCCCCTGTTCAGCAGGAAGTAGACAGAAAGAAGCAGTGTCCTATATTATACAAAAGGCTGGAATGTTAGGCTGGCTGCCTCACAGAGGGTTAAACGGACACATCCATCTGGCTCCGTGCCTAATAACTACGTCATCACCCGAGATCGTTATCTGGCCTTGACGCACGGCTTCCCCACACCCGCCTCTGCATACCAGATCCAAGCCCACATTCAGCACTAAATTATGCATTCAACCCCCAGCCCACTGTTGATAAACCCTGCAGGAAAATTTTTTAAAGAAGCCCCATCAGACCCTGCCCGGTAGCAGTCTTCTCTCTATGCCCCCGGAAGGCCCGCTTACCCAAGGTCCCGCCTGCCTACCCATAACCACTAGCTCCAGGTATTTCCTCCTTCTTAATTGCCAATAAGATTGCCTTCACTTTGTTTCTCCAACAGCCAATCAAGGCCCACTTACCCAAAGTCCCGCCAGCCTACCAATAGCAACTAGTTTCAGGTACTTCATGCTTCCTGACAGCAAATAAAATTGCCTTTGCTTTGTTTCCCCAATAGCCAATCAATCTCCTTCCCTCCCCATAAAACCCCATGACCTAAACAGCTGGGCGCAACTTCTTTGGCCCCTTCCTGGACCACAGAACCTCTCCCGGGAGTTGAATAAATTGGCTTCTCATTTTCTCATACTTGCCTCAGTTTCCTTATTTTACATCGGCAATAAACCTTACAATATGTATAATTAATATATAAATGTTTATTGAAAATAAATACTTATTAAAATAACAGTATATATATCAAAATAACTTAGAAACAATATAGCTTAAATAAATGTTAATAAGTTTATATTAAAAATTAGGTATCCATCACCATCTTCTATTTTTACCGTATTTTTATGGTATAATATTATTTAGAAATATTGAGAGAGAGAATCTGAAAATTTCTATACAACCTAATTATAGCATTTTTTTTTTAACTTAGAAACAGAAATTAAAAATGGAAAAGAGGCTCCTATTGATTAAACTGTGATTTCAAATTTAGGTGATAAGAGCTTTCTGGCTGGGAAAGTACCTTATGTTTTTATCCAAGCAATTGTATCACTGTTGGAGGCAAAAGAGTCATGACAGGAAAGTCAATTCCTTGATAATGTCAAACTGGTTTTTACTTATTTTATTACTCACTCTAAGTAAAAATTGAGGATTTCACAGCTCTTCAAGTCCCCTTTCTTTTCAGTACATTTTAAAAAATAAATAAACTTTATTTTTAAGAGCAGTTTCAAGTTTATAGACAAATTAGATAAAAAGTGCCAAGGGCTCTCACATACTAACACTCCCCTCACATTCATTTGCTTTCACCTATTATTTACATATAGTGTTGGTGTGATATATTGGGCTAAATTCCATAGTTCATATTACAATTCACTCTGTGTTGAACAATTCTATGTGTTTTATCAAATGCATAATGATGTATATCCATTACAGTATAATACAAAAAGTTCCACAGTCCTAAAAATCCATTGTCCTATACCTATTAATCTCCTCTTCCTCCCCAAACCCTTGACAACCACTGTTCTTTTTACTATTTTAATAGTTTTGCCTTTTCCTGAATGTCACATAATTGGAAACAATCTTTTCAGACAAGCATTTAAGATTCCTTCATATCTTTTCTGGGGCTTAACAGCTCATTATTTTTTAGCACTGAATTATATTATATTGCATGGATGTACCAGTTTTTATTTATCAATTCACATATTGACAGATATTTTGTTTGCTTCCCATTTTGGGCATTTATTGATAAAGTTTTGAAAACAGTAATCAGCAGGTTTCTGTGTGGACATAAGTTTTCAACCCATTTGGTTAAATACCTAAAAGAGTGATCGTTGTATCGTATGGTTAACGTATGTTGAGCTGTGTAAGAAACTGCCACATTATCTTCTAAAGTGGCTGTGTCATTTTGTGTTTCTACCAGAAGTGAATGAGTATTCCTAATGCTCTGCAGATTCACCAGCAATTGGTATTTTGTTTCTCTTAAAATTTTACAAATTCTCATAGGTATATAGTGCTATTCTATTGTTTTAATTTGCAATTCCCTAATCATACGTGATGTTGAACATCTAATAATTTATTTTTCAGCTGTATATCTGCTTGGGTAATATGTTTATTCATAGCTTCTGTCCATTTTTTACTTGGACCTTTAAAAATTATTTATTTGCATATGTTCTTTGTATTTTTGAACACATGTCCTCTATCAGATATGCTCCATTTTTGTGGTTGTTACAAAATTCTCGATATTCCATTTAATATTTTCCATTTTTTTTCTTTTTGCTTTTTAATCTTGAGATTTCTATTGATATATTTTCAAACTTACAGATGCTTTCCTTGGCCTTACTCTCTCCTGTGGGGCCTATTAAAGGCCCCTCTCTATTTCTGTTACATTGTTTTTGATCTCGTAGCATTTCTTTTTGCTTCTTCATGTTTACACCTCTTGGCTTATATTGTCCATATGTTCTTGCTTGGTTTCCACCTTCTCCTTAGAGCCCTAAACATACTACTCATAAATTTTAAAATTCCCATTCTAAAAATTCTAAAAACTCGGACAAATCTGAGTCTGGTTGTAATGCTTACTTTGTCTTTTCAGACTGTGTTTTTGGTCTTTTGGCATAAACATATGTAGATCTGTATTGTGATATTTTATGTTTGTTTGGCTAGGAGTTAGGCTGCATTTAATACACGCTTCATCTGTGGATGTCAGAAGCTAAAATTTCCTTTACATCCTTGTATTTGTCTTTGTTTTCTTCTTTGCAATTTCCTTGAGATTCTTTAAATAGAGCCTTTGGCTTGTAGTTTTTTACTTGTAATCTCCAGTGATTAGAGTGGACTCCTATTGGTATGGTGGTAAGACGTTAGGGAAAGGGAGTATTTGTCATAGTTTTATGATTAGGTCTCAGTCTTCAATGAATCCGAATTGAGTATTTTTCTTTCTCCTCACCAAAGCTAGAGGAGATCAGAATTGTATTTTTCTCCTTCTCCAAGTTGGTTGGACTCTGGTAAGACCATTTTCTTTGAGGGCGGTCTTTGCTAAAGAGAACTGAAAACTAATGCTATTTCAAAATGGCCACTCCCACTGTCTTGCTGGCCCTGTTCTGCTAAAAGCAAATTGTTTTCTCCAGTCCTCACAGTGAGAACCTGGTAAGCCTCTTGGTGGTAAATCACAAATGTGTGGGACTCCCCCCTTCGGAGGCTGGGCTTCCTCCAAGTTTTTAGGTTACAAACCTACTGTACACTAAACCTCCAGCAATTTACCCATTGCAATTTAAAGTGTTCTTTCTGATGCTGGCTCCACCTACAGGACCCTGCACTTCTCCTCCTTGTAAGCTTTGATCTGTGTAAGGGCCTGTCTATCTCTCCATTTTTTGTGATGGTACCGAGAGCCCCCAAAATCTGAGACAGATCTCAGTCAACTTAGGAAGCTTATTTTGCCAAATTTAAGGATGCGGGCCCAGGACACAGCGTCAGGAGGTCCAAACGACATGTGCCCAAGGAGGTCAGAGCACCACTTGGTTTTATACTTTTTAGGGAGACATGAGACGTCAGTCAACATATGTAAGCTGAGTATTCGTTTTGTCTGGAAAAGTGTGACAAGAAGCAAAGGCGGGTCAACTCAAAGAGGGGAGGCGGCTTCCAAGTCATAGGTAGATAAAAGACAAATGGTTGCATTCTTTTGAATTTGTGGTTAGCTTTTCCGAAACAGGCAATCAGATACACATTTATCTCAGTGAGCAGAGGGATGACTTTGAATAGAATGGGAGGCAGGTTTGACTAAAGCAGTTCCCAGCTTGACTTTTCCCTTTAGCTTAGTGATTTGGGGGCCCTATAATTTATTTTCCTTTCACGGTACTTTGGCTTGTGACCTCAATTTCCTGATGGATCTGAGAAGAGTTGTGATTTTTAGCTTGTTCAGCCTCTTTTTCTTGTTGAGAGGATGAGAGTGATGAACTGCAAACTCTTTAAATATCAGATTGAAGTTAGAGAGCTTTTAGATATAACTAATATTTTTTTCTACAGATTCTTCATTTACAATGATAATTTTGAGTCACTTTGTGTCTTCCTGTTTTCATAGTGGCTAGAACTTTGGAATAATTTAACTTGTTGTATTACTTGTTAAATATGATAATTCTATTTTGAATTACCTCAGACCTAGTTTGAATTACATCAGTGAAGACTGCTTTATGGAATCAGAAAAGTTTCAGTCTAGTGAAAATATTGTGCAAAATTATGTGTGTCTTTGTGTGTATGCAGGATTGTCTATTTTTTAGTAACACAATTATAAAGTAACAATTTAGAAAAAAATCAGTGTATGATAAGAAATTTTACACTAAACTGCCAGCAATTTATCCATTACAATTTAAAGTAATGTTCTTTCTGATGCTGGCTCCACCTGCAGGCTCCTGCACTTCTCCTTGTAAGCTTTAATCGTTGTTAGTGCCTGTCTGTCTCTCCATATGTGTGTGTGTGTGTGTGTGTGTGTGTGTGTGTGTGTGTGTGTGTTTCTCCATATATAGATTTTTTCTGACTTTTGACTAAAATTCCTGAGTATATTCATAAAATAACTGATTTCCTCCAAATTTTCATTTAGATTACTAATACATAGTAATAAATTATTTACTTCTGTTACTGTTTTTTTGCGATCTGGACCCTTTATTTGTTGAACTCACATATCTTCCTAGAGTACATTTTCAATTAAAAAAGCATCTTCAAAATACACATAAGTAAATAGAGCTTTAGAAGAGTATTTTTTTTTTTTAAGTAATAAGAAAGAATGAAAATGGAACACCATTTAGGTTTGGAAACAAAGTGGAAAACCAACCCAACATAATCCTGAAACATAAAAAAAAGGGAACTGAGACATTATTTTTTAAAAACAAAAACAATGGAATGAACCGCGTGTTAAAAGAGGGAAAATGGTGGTGGTTAGGGGTGCAGGAAAAGTCTTCTTGGTGTCTGGCAGGCCAAGGAAAAGTTTTCTGGAGTTAATGATGTTTGGGTTTAGGGTTAATTTTATTGAAAAGAAGAGTAACAGCAGTCTCACGAAGTCTCTGAGGTTGAGGGAGTGAAACAACTGGGTTCCTAGGAACCAACCTCAGAGACTTCCTAGAACCTCAGACACAAGGAGATGAGAGGATAGAGAGGGATAGTATGTTTTTTTTTTTTTTTTTTTTTTTTTTTTTTAATATTCCTTTAGACCTTCCTTCATAAAAAGAAGAAAAAATAAAAGCAACAACCACTGTGCTGCAGCTCTCCCAAATGTATCTGCCTGTCTTCTCTGTCGTGATTTGATAGTAGGAGGTTGCAATACAAAACAACTCCAGAGACACCACTACCCATATTCTCAGTCAGAGTTATAGAAGAATACTTTATGATCCTGGAAGAAGCAAAGTTGATCTTCATCAAAATTATAACATCTGCTTTTAGGGAGACACAATTAAGAAAATGCATAGGCAAGATGGGGTGGTGGCTCACATCTGTAATCTGAGCAACTTTGGGAGACTGAGATAGGCGGATCACCTGAGGTCAGGAGTTTGAAACCAACCTAGCCAACATGGGGAAACGCTGTCTCTACTAAAAATACAAAAATGTTCTGGGTGTAGTTGTGGTCTCCTGTAATCCCATCTACTCAGGGGGCTGAGGCACGAGAATCACTTAAACCCAGAAGGCAAAGTTTGCAGTGAGCTGAGATAATGCCACTGCACTCCAGCCTGGGCCACGGAGCAAGATTCTATCTCAAACAAAAAAAAAAAGAAAGAAAGAAAGAAAGAAAGAAAAACAAAATGTATAGGCAAGCCACAAACTGGGAGAAGTGTTTACAATACATATAATTGAATCACAGAACATGCATTACACACAAAACAAAATTTTAATGATTTAAAAAAAATGGAATTAAAAAATTATTTTTTAAAAAAGAAAAGACCTGAAGAGATGCTTCTCTAAAGAAGACAAGAAAAACAAATGGCAAATAGGCACATGGGAAAAGTAAATCTTCAGGGAAATGCAATTGAAATTCACAATGTGATACCACCTGAAGTGTAGCCGGGATGTGAGACAACCAAAAGTATTCTACATTACGGGGAGGAGCGTAAAACAGGCAGTGCTCTAGAAAACAATATGGCAATGCCTTACACAGTTAAAAACACATCTACTTTATAACTGAGCCTTTCTATTCTTAAGTGTTTATCCAGGAGAAATGAAATCATGTGATGGCCTATAGCCTTTTGCAAGAATATTCCTAAAATATTCATTTAGAGTTGCCAAAAAACAGAAGAAAATCCAAGTGTCCACCATCAGGTATAGATAAACAAAATGTGATATATTCACACCATGGAATACTACTCAGTAATAAAAAGTTCAGATTACTCATTCATGCAATAATATTTATGAGTCTCAAGGCATTAAGCTGAGCAAAAGAAGTCACAGCAGAAGACTACATACTTTGTGATTCTATTTATATGCAGTTCTGAAAGTGGCAAAACTATTACATGGTAAAAAGAAGGTGAAATAGAAGTTGCTTTTAGGAGTTTGGTGAGTGGGAGGTTATTGACGAGGAACTGAGACAAAAGGGAGCTATGTCTACATTTTAATAAAGGTGCTTCATATGTATGTATTCATTTGTCACAACCTATATTATATCTGTTCACTTCAAAGGCGGTAAAATGAAATTTAGAAAAAGAAAAGCATTGGAAGATATTATTTCAATAAGGGTATTTTAAGAAGAGTGCTCCTGAAAGAGCAATTAAGATGAAAACACACCCCTAGTTCCTTCTTTGTGCTCTTTGTAAAACCCAAAACCCACACTTGAACATTATATCCCATCTGCACTTTCCTCCTCCGGGATATTTATCAGGCAATTTTCCCATCTCTCCCCTGAACCATTTCCCCCGCTTTTTTTTTGCTGAGTCTTTATCATCAACATAACACATGCTGTAATTTCTCCACATATGAAAAATATTATGTCCCTCCAGTTGCTAATTTATATTCCTCCTTGCCTTCAGATTCTGCACACTAGACTCAAGAGTTTTATTTCTTTTTTAACTCTTCTGTCCTGTCGAGTTGAAAGTGGGAGGATCACATTCTCTATTAATAAGCAAGAAATCTTTGAATTTTCCTTGATTCCTTTTTCTCTCACATCCTATATCAAATTCTTTGGCAAATCCTGTTGCCACTACCTTGAAGGTGCATTCAATTCCCCATAGTGTTTTACTCTCTCCATCCTTCCCAAAATACTGTGATTGAAGGCAACGTTGACTCAAGCCTAAATTATTCCCATGGCCTCCCTACTGGGTTCCCTCCTTCCAGCCTTCTATTTTTCTGTTTGTCATCAGTAAAGAAATCAGTGTAACAGTTCATATCTCTACTCTATTCCAACTTCTCTAATGGCAGAATGCAGGTGATAATATCTTCTAGATCTAAAATTCTCCCAGCACCTGCAATCTTTCCCATTCTGAACATGAACACCTCTTCTGTTACACTGAGCCACGCTGTCGCTATTGCTTTCCTACCACACTTGTGTCAAGGTCTTCACACTTATTTTTTCTCTGCCATTTATATTGCGAAGCAGGTGAGTAGTTCTCTCCCTTGTCTTCTTCAAGAAATGCCACATCTCCACTTCAGTGAAAAAGTCTTCAGCAACTTATTGACAATTTCAAGCCCTGTCAGGGGCCTCTATAGCCTTTCATTGCATTATTTTTCTTCATGCATTCATCCCTTTTTAACATAATAGATATTTTATTTAGTGGTCTGACTCCTCCCACTGGATGATAAGCTCCATGAAGACAGGAATTTTTGTTGTTTTTCCCCCCCCAGGATTTAAAATAGTACCTAACATAAAATGAACATCCCAGACATATTTATGGAGTCAATAACTCAGTATCGAAAAATTGCTGATGTCTTTTATACATTGATGTGTAGTTATATTCATGTAATATGATTGACTGACTTGCAGTTTCAGTCTTACAATTTAAAGTTACATTCATGTTTTTAGAAGTCTACTAAACCAGCAGCAAAACACAATATGTATTTACATATGATTTCACATTTCCAGTGAGTGCTCTAAACATTAGAAATAATTTAGAAACATTACCATAGAAAAACACTTTCAATGTCCAGTTGTTTCACTTTTTTATATCTCTATTTGTGGTGTATGTATTATATGTATAAACATATTATATATTTCAATCTTCTATTATTATATTGAAGTTGTCAATAATACTTAGCATCAGGGGGAAATTCCCCTTTTTATATCTATCTCACTGAAATGAAATATGACATAATTTTTATGAGTAGAATAAGATTTTAAAGAATGAAATTAGTCCCTATCAGGAGAAAGGTTGGTCCCTGAAAAATTAAAATATTTATGATATCTTTTATAGTTATACATCTCAGCAGCAAAATAGAAGAGGTAACTTCGCTAAAGGCTACAAAATATTATAGCTGAATGCACAAGAGGTAAATATTGGAAATTTCCTCTTTGCCCTGAAGTGAATACAAAGATAATAAAACAATAAAGTCAGTCTGGGTATAATACTATTTTCTGACCTAATTATCATTTTGGCATTTTTTTTTTAAATTTTACTTTAGATTCTGGGGTACATCTGCAGATCATGCAGGACTGTTGTATAGGTACATACATGGCAAGGTGGTTTGCTGCCTTCATCCACCCCATAACCTATATCTGATATTTATTCCCTGATTATCCCTTCCCACCCTCCCTACCCTCACTGTACCTCCCCTACCCCCTGCTACTGACCACAGTGTGTGATGTTCCCCTCCCTGTGCCCACATGTTCTAATTTTTCAACACTCGCCTATGAGTGATAACATACGGTGTTTGGTTTTCTGTTCTTGTGTCAGTTTGCTGAGACTGATGGTTTTGAGATTCATCCATGTTCCTACGAAGGACACAAACTCATCGTTTTTTATGGCTGCATGGTATTCTATGGTGTATATGTGCCACATTTTCTTTATCCAGTCTATCAATGATGGACATTTGGGTTGGTTCCAGGTCTTTGCTATTGTAAACAGTGCCACAATGAATATATGTGTGCATGTATCTTTATAATAGAACAATTTATAATTATTTGAGTATACACCCAGTAATGGGATTGCTGGGTCAAATGGGATTTCTATTTCTAGGTCCTTGAGGAATCACCACACTGTCTTCCACAATGGTTGAACTAATTTGCACTCCCACCAACAGTGTAAAAATGTTCCTCTCCAGCATCTGTTGTCTCCAGGTTTTTTAATGACCATCATTCTAACTCGTGTGAGATGGTATCTCAATGTGGTTTTGATTTGCATTTCTCTAATGACCGGAGATGATGAGCATTTTTTCATATGCTTGTTGGCCTCATCGATGTCTTCTTTTGTAAAGAGTCTGTTCTTTTTTATTTTTAATGTTACTTTTTTTCTGTTACGGGGAGTCATGCTTGGGGGATAACTGTATTCATTTGAAGAAAATGGATATCACTCTGGTACTTCTCAATAGGCTTCTTTCTCCCTATCACATTTTTTTTCTACATGCTGTTAAACTACACCAGATAAATGTCTTATAATGGTCAGTGTCAGGTTTCTTTGATGAACTACATGTCAAAAAAGCAGAAACCCGCAACCAACTGAAATACTGGAGACACAATTCAGATCGTGGTCTGAAGGTACAAACACACTTGTAACTTCCGTTACTCAATGCAACTTGGAAATAACAAGAAACAATAAAAATGTGAAAAAAAAATGCAATAATGCTTTGATGTGCCTGGATATTTCAAAGGCTACCCATGTTACCATTTATGGCCATTTTACATATTTTTTAGGCAATCATTTACCACTACAACCTTCATATATACCTCTTTTTAAGCTTATTTCCAGTGTGCGTATTTTAATTTATGATGTAGTTTTATCATCAAATATGGAACTGTCTATAAGTCATGATAGAGCCCATCACCACTCTCTGATCCTGAAAATCATTACGCTGCAAATCATACTTTTGGAAATTTTTAACATATGAAACTGTCACCTGAACTGGCACATTGCTGAAACACTAAATTTTTATCCTCAGTGTCATTAGCAGAGGTAAGAATAAATAAAGAAGTTTTCTGATGTCTTAGTTTCATACCTTTAACAAATCTTGTGATCATGTAGATTTTTTAAATTGTTTTTTTCTTACAAGGTTTTTTTGTTTCTAAATTAAGATGGGTAACTAACCATCACAAATATTGGTAATGGGTTGGAAATTCTATGCCAAAATATGACAAGAAAAAGGCACAAAATAAATCACCTGAGTGTCACACATATTCTTTCTTGTTCTTTGGGATGGTTAATTTTGTGTGTCACCTTGACTGGGCCACAGTGCTCAGATATTTGGTCAAATCTTATTGTGAATGTTTCTGTGAAGGTATTTTTTGGATGAGATTTACATTTAAATAGGTAGATATTAAGAAAACCACTCTTCATAATATGGGTGGACCAGATCTAATCAGTAAATCTCTTTAATAGGATAAAAACGTATCTCCCATGAGCAAGAAGGAATTCTGCCAACAGAATGTGTTTGCACTCAAAACACAAATCTTCCCTGAGTACCCAGTCTTCCAGTCTGCTTTGCAGATTTTAGACTTAGAAAGGGTCCCTACATGAGATAATTACTTAAAATAAATGTCTCTCTCACATATACAAAGATGTGTGTATACACACACACACACGCGCGCGCCCTGCTGGTTCTGTTTCTCTAGAGAACATCGGTCCACTCCAATTATGTAATAGCAGCCATACTCTTCATGAAAACCACAGTCAACTACCATAACTAGAATATAGTTGTATTTTATAATTCACCGACACAAATATCCCAGGTGACTAGGCAGTAGCTCTTTCCCCCCCCCACCTCCCCAGGGAAGTTGGACACCAGCCAGATATTCTTCTGGAACTTGGAGATTTTTCTTTTTATATATATAAAATATATAAATGTAGTTTATATATATAAAACATATAAATGTAGTATATATATATAATTGTAGTTTACGTTCTTGGGTACATGTGCAGATCATGCAAGATTGGTGCATGGGTACATACATGGCAATGTGGTTTGCTGCATCCATCCCCCAATCACCTATATCTGGCATTTCTCCCCATGTTATCCCTCTCCAACTCTCCACTCCCCACTGTCCCTCCCCTAGTTCCCCCACACAGACCTCAGTGTGTGATGTGTGTCCATATGTTCTCATTGTTCAGTACCTGCCTATGAGTGAGAACATGTGGTGTTTGATTTTCTGTTCTGGTGTCAGTTTGCTGAGAATGATGGTTTCCAGATTCATCCATGTCCCTCAAAGGACAAGAACTCACAGTTTTTTATGGCTGAGTAGTATTCCATGGTGTATATGTGCCACATTTTCCTTGTCCAGTCTATCATCACTGGGCATTTGGGTTGGTTCCAGGTCTCTACCTTTGTAAACAGTGCCACAATGAACATACTTGTGCTTTGTCCTTTTTTTTTTTTTTTTTTTTTTTGAGACAGAGTCTCGCTCTGTCGCCAGGCACCAGGCTGGAGTGCAGTGGCGTGATCTCTGCTCACTGCAACCTCTGCCTTCTGGATTCAAGCAATTCTCCTGCCTCAGCCTCCCAAGTAGCTGGGACTACAGGTGTGTGCCACCACGCCCAGCTAACTTTTGTATTTTTAGTAGAGACAGGGTTTCACCATGTTGGCCAGGATGGTCTCAATCTCGTGACATTGTGATCCACCAGCCTCAGCCTCCCAAAGTGCTGGGATTACAGGTGTGATGTGCTGTGTCTTTATAATAATAAACAATTTATAATCCTTTGGATATATACCCAGTAATAGGATTGCTGGGTCAAATGGAATTTCTGTTTCTAGGTCCTTGAGGAATTGCCACACTGTCTTCCACAATGGTTGAACTAATTTACACTCCCACCAACAGTGTAAAAGTCTTCCTATTTCTCCACATTCTCTCCTGCATCTGTTGTCTCCAGATTTTTTAGAGACATCTATTGTCTCAATGTGGTTTTGATTTGCATTTCTCTAATGTCTGGTGATGATGAGCATTTTTTCATGTTTGTTGGCCTCATATGTGTCTTCTTTTGAAAAGTGCTCTTCATGTCTTTCACCCACTTTTGAATGGGTTTGTTTTGTTCTTGTAAATCTGTTTTAGTTTGTTGTAGATTCTGGATATTAGCCCTTTGTTAGATGGGTAGATTGCAAAAGTTTTTTCCCATTCTGTTGGTTACTGGTTCACTCTAATGAATGTTTCTTTTGCTGTACAGAAACTCTTAAGCTTAATTAGATCCCATTTGTCTATTTTGGCTTTTGTTGCCAATCTTTTTGGTGTTTTAGGCATGAAGTCCTTGCCTATGTCCTGAATGGTTTTGCCTAGGTTTTCTTCTAGGGTTTTTATGGTGTTAGGTGTTACATGTAAGTCTTTAATCCATCTGGAGTTAATTTTAGTGTAAGGTGTCAGGAAGGGGTCCAGTTTCTGCTTTCTGCACATGGCTAGCCAGTTTTCCCAATACCACTTATTAAACAGGAAATCCTTTCCCTATTGCTTGTTTTTATCAGATTTGTCAAAGATCAGATGTTTGTTGATGTGTGGCATTGCCTCCAGGGCCTGTGTTTTGTTCCAGTGGCCTCCATCTCTATTTTGGTACCAGTACCATGCTGCTTTGCTTACTGTAGCCTTGTAGTATAGTTTGAAGTCAGGTAGCATGCCTCCAGCTTTGTTCTTTTTACTTAGGATTGTCTTGGCTATGTGGGCTCTCTTTTGGTTCCATATGAAGTTTAAGGTAGTTTTTTCTAGTTCTGTGAAGAGAGTCATAGGTAGCTTGATGGGGATAGCAGCTCTTTTTAAATAAATTTTTTTACAGATTTGTTTTTAAGGGACTCTTCCTCTGTTACCTAAAGGAAGAGTTTATCCCTTTAGGGAAGCCGTAAATACAGGCCTTAAAGTTGCTGCTTCTATCCCCTTGGTTTCCAGACCCAGGTATTTTATTTATTTGATAGAATATTCTATAATAATCATTAATTTAAGCAGTATAATGCATCCTGGAGTACAATGTCCCATCAATGCATCATGAAATCTCCAAGCTTAGACCTCAGCTACATCATTAAGAGATAATTCCACCATTTTATTATGTTATCATCTTCCTGAGCTGTAGCATGAGATAGGAGCATTGGGTTACATAATCATGAATCTATACATAGACTTTCCATTTCATAAAGTGTGTCTCTTGATTCCAAGAGATATTATGGGGAATCCTACATCAGTCAATTGACACTCTTTGAACCTTTTCTCTTTTTTTTTTCTTAGTATTGCTGTTCAAGGTCTTGTAGACATAGAAGGAAAATGCATACCCACCTGATTCTGTATTTATCTTGTCAAGATTAATAGCTGTCCTTCATAGTGAAAGGGTGGAAGGAGTTTGAAAATAGTTGTCCATGAAGTAGATGATTGATCTCATCAAGAAATCAAGAGCTCAAAATCCACCTCTTTTGTTGACAGATCAAACATTAATCCATAGAAGTAGCTAGGTTAGCCTTCGTGAATAGGAGTCAATGTTGTTGGGCTCACATGTAGACTCCATCTCTGCCACCATGGCTACTCTGTTATACAGTCCATTTTGAAAGTATTGATGTGATTGTGGACAGAAGCTGATTAACATCAACTTCCTGAACCTTCTAGATACACTAGATTATTTACTGCCTCTTCTGCAATGAGTGTTCTTTA
The DNA here is from genome assembly GCF_009761245.1 of Sapajus apella. Taxonomy (NCBI): domain Eukaryota; kingdom Metazoa; phylum Chordata; class Mammalia; order Primates; family Cebidae; genus Sapajus; species Sapajus apella. The sequence goes on from NW_022436945.1 coordinate 21,831,164, forward strand.
ATGGGCATTAATATTTGGTACAAATATTTCTATTCATTATCCATACTCTGAATTGTATTCACACAAATACTTTCCTTAATCTTCAGACCCAGCTTCTTCCATACAATTACTTAAACAAGTAGTGAACCTTCTTCTATATATATATGTATTTAGTCCATATATGAATACATACACACACACACACACACACACACACACACAGGTGTATATGGACCATATATATACATGGAATACACACACACACACACACACACACACACACACATATATATATATATATGTGGACTTATGGGGAGATAATTTAGCTTAGGCAAATTATCTCTTCATAAGACGTGGATGACCAGATGCAGCATATAATACTCTAACTGAAGAAAGGGATCTTTTTCACTACTGTCTTTAGGGCACCCTGAGAGTGTAGTTTCAGTGTAGTAGGAGTTCTTGTTCAGTGTGCATACCTATATGAAGCCAATTCATCTGTGAATCCAGCTTAATTTCTTCATTTGGCAGCTTGTCAGAAGGGATCCCATGAGGCAAAACATGTGAATTGAAGAAGATAAATCTGCACAACTGATAAGGGTTGGCACCCTAATCTCATCTTGAATTGTAGTTTCCATAATCCCCATGTGTTGTGGAAGGGACCCAGTAAGAGGTAATTTAATCATGAGGGAGGTTATCTTTATGCCGTTCTCATGATAGTGAGTGAGTTATCATGATCTGATGGTTTTATAAGAGGCAGTTCCCCTGCACATGCGCTCTCTTGCCTGCTGCCATGAAAGAGGTAGCTTGGCTCCTCCTTGCTTCCCACCATAATTGTGAGGCCTCCCCAGCTATGTGTAACTGTGAGTCAATTGAACCTCTTTCCTTTATAAATTACCCAGTCTTGGGTACATCTTTATTGGCAGCATAAGAATGGATGGATACTATAGTTGTTGTAGTATCAACAACTATGATAAGAGACATGGAATCTATTCATTCCATTTACTTGTGCCTTCTGGACCACTGAAGTCATTCCCTGTATGAACCATTTCAGTAATAGAGACGAACTGCTCATGGACTTGCCCAACCTTGTCATTGGCTGAAGCTGACAATATCAGTTCATGGTGGGCAGTTCTGGATGCATGGTTAATTGATGTCCCATGATTAGACACTTTATCTTTACCAAAACCTAGTCACATGCAAGAATATGATAGTTGAATGGTATGTTAGTGCTGATAGCATGGTCTTGCCTCAGAACACTAGAAACCTGTGCTGTGAATCTTCTACTGAGTTTTGCTAAAGAGTCCTCACTGTGTCCTTTTCCAACTCAGATACCTCTAACTAAATAAATCTGCTAAATTATATGGATCAAGTGGTAAGGATGCTTAAACTACAGCCTTGACTGGCTTTCTAGACTTTCTTGCAACACCACTCAAAATAATATTCCTTCATTGTCACATGACAAATTCATTGGGGCTATATTCTAAGCATGGGATGTATGTGTTGCTTCCTATACACAGAGTTTGACCCAAGCACTGTGCCTCTTTCTTGATGGTAGGAGGCAAGATGCAATAACTTATGCTTTACTTTGTACAGATATGCAATATGCCCCAAATCACTGCATCCTTAAGCTTCACCTATGTACAGGCTTCTGAATCCTTGTAGGTCTTATCTCACACCTGCTATATAACATTTATCTTACTAAGGATCCCCAAGTTCTTCCCACATGTCAATCATAAAGTATGATTACCTTGATTTCATCATTATGGACCAATATGATGTATGAAATGTCCAGATGGTCCAGGGAATTTTGGAATATATTACGACAGAGAGCAGGAAAATTAACCGAGATTTGTGGCATGATTGTGAATGAATGTGGCTCCATGTGAATGTAAACTACTTCTTATTCACTCTCTACATGTATATGACAAGCAGTACATGCATGAGATCAATAGCTGCTGATCACATATACAAGTAAGCATTATACTTCTCTAGTAAAGATACCACATTAGGTACGGTGGTTGCAATGGAGGCTACCACTTGGATAAATTTTAAGTAGCTCATTGTAATTTTTCGGGGACTACATTAGGAAATTAAATGGGTATAGAGTAGAGAATACCATCCCTGCATTCTTCAAAGTTTTTGAGGATTATAATGATATCAGTTGTTCCACTGTAATGAAAGGTTTCTTCTTTACTATTGTGTCTGGGTGTGATAGCTTTAGGGACTTGTTATTCGCTTTTCCTACCAGAGTGGTTCTCACTCATAGGCCCATTGATGTAAGAGCCCTGTTGACTGTTGTGTCCATTCTCTTTGTACATTTAGGTACCAAGGAAATGACTACAGTGGGTGCCATGAACCTGGTTAACCCACTGGAAATGGATCCAGGCCAGGTATTCATTGATTTCCTAACCTCACTATACCATTAATCACTGCTTTGAAACTGTGTGTATCATTGCTGGTTGCAACCTGGGATCCAATTCTCAAAAGAACTCCATATTTTCCTTTCCCCAGTGTAAGATGACCTGAGCAGATGATTACAGGCCACTTTGGAATGGAAGAAATCAATACTCTATAAACTTTCTATTATACTGCAGGATGCTTTCCCATAGCGGCACTTTTCAGTGAATGGGTTTCAAATATGATAACTGGTTCATGAATTTCCATTTATTTCACCAGATAACATATCCCTGGGTGTACATTTTTATCTATCTATTTGTCTATCTATGTATCTATCACTTATCTATGTTTTGACTGCCCATATGTTTCCCTCTAGTTTGCTAATTCAATTAAGCAGTTCCATAGAGTCCCATAAATCAGCCACCCCCAACCCCACTACCTACCATTCCAACTTTGCTGCCCATTATATTTATTTTACTTCTGATGCCTAATTAAATACCACCATGTTGTGCCTGCTATTCTTGGATCCTATCAATCCAAAGCTAATAGGTATTTCTGCCTTATAATATAGCCTCTGATTATTAGTCACTGCCTACATGGTAGAGCGACTGTTGAGCTTCTCAGTAATGCTAGTACCCTCTCATGAACACATTCCTTATTGGCTTGGGACATGAAGTGGCTTCCAGGCCTCCTAAAGAGCACAATCAGATGATGGATATTCTTCCTTATAGAGATTACTATTCCAACATCCCAAATTCTTTCAGTCTTATGTTCTCATCCTAGCCACTCTGTCATGACACCTTTGCCTCTCTATGTCATGTAACACGGGTTATCAGTTTTTCTATGTTTCTAAGAGCTATACTAACTCTCTCCTTTCCCATCTTTTGGAAGTTCTTGCCAGGAAAATGTCTCCCATAGTGAGGGAGTATGCTCCCTTTACCTGGCTTTATATTTTGGATCTTTTGATCCAAAACTTTTACAATTACTCCAAGTCATAGCATGCCTCATCCTAAAAGTTGCTATGACTTCCATAATGCTCAAACAGCAGAGACGTTGAGCAACAAGTGCATACCTTCCCACCTGTCACCGTTTCCTCTTCGTCACAGGTTATAGCCTTCACAAACACTCCACCATCCATCCAGGAGTGTTAATTTTCTGTCTTCCATCAGTGATGTGGTCCTAATGGCCTTTTATCCAGTGCATTATCCACTTCTAGAATACCAAACTTAGAGTTTGCTTTCTAAGACTATTCCTATTTCTCTCATTATCAATAAAGTTCTTTTTGGCTGTTGAAAACTCTAAGATAAGGTGAGAGAACAGGGAAATTAATTAAGGTAGTGTAATTTTTCTTACATCTTTCGGTCTCGTTCTGCTTTACATTTTAAAACTGTTGAGGACCCTAAAAATATTGTTTGTATGGGTTATTTCTAAAAATAATTACCATATTAAGGAAATGGAAGTGAGAAATAGTTATACATTTATTGATTTAAAAGTAACAATAATAAACCTATTATGCATTAATATCAACAATAGTTTTCCTCAATAAACTGTATTTTCTGAAACAAAAGAAATACATGAAAACTGTGGTGTTATTTTACATTTTGGCAACTCTCTGTAATGTTTGACTTAAGGGAAGCAACTAGATTTTGATATATGTGCCTATATTAAGACTATTGTGATAGATCAATTGTATTTAAGTATATTAAAATAAATTCAACCTCACACAGATACGTTTGTAGTATAGGGAAGAGAATCCTAATAACCTTGATGAATGGCAGTTTCTAAAATGTTACTTTTATTATAGATCCTGACAGTGTGGGGAAGAGGATAAATTACAAAAGGAAACTGAGAAGAGTGTCACAAGATACTTGATGTGTCACTTCACCAGCCAGAAACTTCTGTGGCCAGTGGCGGCTTTGCCAGAGTTTTACTTGGGACCACTGAGCATGTTTCAACCACTCAGCCTGGCAGGCTGGTGCTATCGGCCCAGATCTCATGCCTGCCAAGGGTGAGCCAGGCACAGAGTGGCTCTAGGCAGGGTGCAGCAGGACAGGCAGATCCAGGCAGTGGCAGAGGTGCCAGCCCCATGCAAGGCTGCAGCTAGACCAGGTATACTGCACATGGCTTCTGCTGTGGCCACCCTTGTCTGGATGAGGGGAATGCAATGGTGCCTGGGAACTTGGAGATGCCAGGAACTGCAGAGCCCCAGAAAGGGTGTCACAGCCCTGGCTTGGGGAGCTCCTAGGTTTGGGCTCCCCAAAGGGCCACAGCTCTTCTTTTCTCATCCACAACAGAGTGAGTGGGGGGGTTATGTTTCAATCCTGTTTGTGTTACAGCTCTTTCAGTCCCAGCATTTGGTGGGTCCCAACTTCTTGTCTCGTGTCCAGGAAGAATGAGCTATGAAGACAACTGGTGGGTGAACAAGGTGGAGACGAGCTTCACTGAGCGACAGAGCTGATCTCACAAGACTGGAAATGGGTAGCTCCTTTCCACAGCTGGTTTCCTGAGCTCTCCATGAATCTGGCTGAGTGCAGGGTATTTAGTGGGATTTAGAAGGGAGGAAGTGTTTGCTGTTTGGTACATACGTAGGTGCCCATGGTGGGCCCAGAAAAAGCACCATAAGTTCTCACTCTGTGATGCTGACTCCACCTGAAGTAACAGCCGGCCCCCATCCTTCAGGCTGTCCCTGGCTTGAAGATGAGGCTTCCCTGGGAACCCACCCCTTTCCACCCAGGGGGCGTGTCTGCCCCCTGTTGCCATTGATCATGTTGTTCACGGTGCTGTTTGTGCAGAGGGGTGCCTACAAGCCCTTGCCAAGCTGCCCTCCAATCCCCCTCGGCCTCCCTCCCATGCTTGTTGGTGCCCAAAGTCTGGAGGAGGCTGAGGCAGCAGGGGGCTGGTATGTCAGCATCTCCTTGAGCTCCTACACACCTGGCTGGGTCAAGACAGTGTCTGGGTTTGGTCTCAACTTTGCTCCAAAATTGGAATGAGCACCGGGAGCAGGGAGAGGCCAAGCAGTATGAGCAGAAAGTTCTGATCCTGTGAGGGTAGAAGGACTCCCTGGGTTCAGGTGAATACAAGGGTGCTTGAGTTCAGAGCCCCGCTGAGCAGCTGCAGCTGTGCCAGGGAGGGCGGGGCTCCTGCCCTGCCAACTTGGAAAGAGGCAGGGTTCCCACCTGTTCCTGGTTCCCATGGGCCCTGTGGAGCACACAGCCCTGGCCACACCTCCCCTGCAGCTGCCATCTTTGCAGTGACTGCTCCTGATGGGCCACCAGTGGCATCAGAAGTATTAGCAAATCTAAGGAAAAATTAAGAGAACAGTTGTCCAGGAAGTCATGAGAAGAATGTGTATTAGAGGAGAAGGCAAATGCAATAAGGAGGCAATATGAAGATGGATGACTACCAACTGGATTTAGTCACAGGGAGGTCATTGGTGATCTTGAATGGTACGGTAGGCATGAAGCCCTCATTGGTAGGTTTAAGAAATATTTGGTAGAAAAAAATTTGATATCGAATATAAATAATTTTATGAGGGACTTAATTGAAAGGAGAAAAAAAATTGAGCTTTGGCATTAGGGGTAAAGGTTAACAGGGGCCCAGCAAATTTTGTTTAGTTGGTTCATAGTTCATTGTACTAGCAGTTGTTGTTCTGCATGAGAATATTAGCAATATGGCTGCTATGTGATGGAAAATCAAAAAATGGTAGGGAAGAAGAAATTTATGTAGGAGAGAATATTTTTAATTTTGCCATTTAATATTTTCTTGAAATGCTTCTCTTAATCAGACTAAGAGGATGCAAATAAAAATGAGACATTGATCATAGGATGATAGACGTATAAAATACGGTATAAATCTTATTTGACACATTCTCCAATTGAAGAAAGCATAATCTACTGTAGGAGCAGGAAGGTTTAACTCTACCAGTGGGAAGACATTCTGAAATGAGGCTGGTATTAAATGATAATCTCTGTTATATAATGAGGTAAAGTGATGGCACTGTATTCTCCAGAATCACGGGTTCCATAGAAAGATTTTTTTAAAAATGTAGGCTAATGTTTATTTTTAAAAGAGAGCACTGTAATAGAATGGAGAAATGTTGTTTTGGTTTGGGGCTTGGGAGGATGGGGCATAAATTAGAAACAGTGATTTTACATGGGATGTTACTAAAGTAACTCCAGTGAGAACTGAGGGTACCAGAACTGAATAATGTCAGCTGTTGGAGACCAGGAAGGCTCTTCTATGTCCTACATTTGCTACAACGAATAAAAGGCTCTGTCGAACTGTTGACTTCATCCAGCCTATGACAAAAAACAGATATAACATGCATTTGTTTTGTAAACATAGGCTTAATGCTACCCTAATTTTAGATTTTCTGATTGTTTGACTTGTATTTCTTTAGTCTTCTTTATTATATCTCTTAATCAATCCTTTACCCTACTTTTCCCTTTAAATCAAATACATCATTTTTTTTTTCTTCTGGGAGGTGGATAAAACCAAAGTAAATATACCTGAATGAAGCTTCAGAGTATGAAATTGTGATTGGGAATAAAGACTATCTCTACATACACTTTATTTTCGGAGCTGGGAAGGTGTACAATTTTTTTTTTTTTTTTTTTTTTTACAATTCTTGTTACGTAGAGTCACAAATGTAAATGTTAAAACAATTTTAAAATATTTTATTACTATCATTTTATTCAACTTACATTCCTTGAGCTGGTGAGAATATTACGGTGATATTTACTATATTTACTATCACTGCACAGTTATATTTTGTACAGTTAGCATTTTTTACTATTTGTTAACTAAAAATGCCTTTGTTTCCACAATATTTATTTCTCTCATTCATCAGTGAGATTAAAAAATATATCAAAGTTTAAAGCCTCCATGTGTATTGTCTTCAGAATAAACGTTTAATAATAAGTTTATCTAAGTATAGGATGTAAATAAGCATGTTTGTTTTTTATGCATCAAAGATTATACAATATGTTAAAAGATGGTAAGGACCCATTAGGCCCCTCTCGTGCCTGTTTTATAAAACAGTTTCTCAAAGACAACATGCTTTTATTCTAGCAACTCTTTAATTTTATTTGTAAGCCATAGACACAGAAATGCAATTACTTTGCAAATATAAGAGTATCTGGAGACATGTACTCTTAATCAATATGACTTTACTTAGATGCCTTATGAACTCTTGACTTCTTTGCAATACCTGAATCAAAATTATTAGTTATTGTGTCCTTCACTCGGAATTCTAGGGTAGGCAGTGCCTAAGGTCATGCAGAGTTATAGTGAATAGCAGGAGTTTTGCAGGCCTATGATTCCGCATGTGTTCCTGACTGTTTCTTTGTTGTCAACTACAGAAAATGGGATGGCTCTATTATGTATCCATGCTGATGCTCTCCAGAGATTCTGACAGAGGTGAGAAAATAAATGGTTTGAGGTGGGCACATTAAAGTGACTCTCATGTTGGTGAAACCGTTTTATGGTTTCAGCAGAGAACTATCTATAAACAGTTAATAATTTTATTTTATCTTGAATTTCCTGTATTATTGAACTAAACATAAAGAGCCTTTGAAACAAAGCTGTGTATAAGGTTTTGACTGTGCCTTTTAAGTGAGTAGAGCTCACTCTGGTAGGGTGGGCATTCGTTAGGTAAATGGGCACTGCAATTGGTTTTGTTTCCATTGAAAAAGAAAACACTGAAATGAAAATTCTGTGAAATATTGATGTCCTGTTTTCTTTCTTGAAAGTTTTTCAAGCAAAGCTGTGAAGCAGCATAAATTAAAGCTGATTTCCTTTCTCTAAATATTGAATCCCTTGCTTTTAGGGTTTGCTTTCAGACAATTATAAGTTTTCCGGAAATTTTAAACAAAAAGATATTTATTATCAAGTATTAGGAGGATAAAAATCATTGAAAGTGATTAAAAAGTTTCTGACCACACTTCCAGAAATGAAGTGGAATGAAATGAAACCTTTCAAATGAAACCACCTTTCAAATAAAACCACCTCTGCTATAATCATGGTTCAAATACAAGAAAAAAAAATACCGCAACAACCGGCAGCAAGAAAACACACTAACACTCAGAAAGCAGACATGACATAAGTGCATTATCTCTGTCCTGATCTGTATGAGCACACAAGGGACACCTTATTTCCTTTCTCCTTGTTTTCTTAACCAGTTTGCCATTTATTTAATGTGAATACATCTGATTGATCAGAGCTAAATTGTATCCAGAAAATTCACAGCAAGGGCATCTGAGAAGTAGAGTTTTCAGATTTTTAACCTCTCCAATACATCAATACATCCTAAAAGAAAATTCAAATGGAGCTTGACCATCAATACACATTACATAATGTCTACCCAACCTTTAAGATACTTCTGTAAAGTTTATTGTAAGTGGAAATTCTGTATTTGGATGTATATGAGACTGTAGTTTCCACTTAAATCATATGATTAAAGATATGTTCCTATAGAAAGCAGAAAAAATCAATATCAAATTGTATACTCTATGAGGCAGTTAGTTCCACTTGCCTTAATTTTCTTAATGGTTTTAATGGAGTCCCAATAAGATGAGTAAGCTACAAGGAGAAAGGGGTCCCAGCTTGGGGAGAACAATTGTTCTGAGAGACAGCTAATCACAATTACCTGGCAAGACATCCTGTTCCCAAGTACCTCATTCTGTATACAGCACTAGTTTATTTGCACACCTCATCTGCCTGTAGCCCTTCCAGTATGACCCAATATAACTTCCCTCCAGCCCCTGCCTGTTGGCAGACAGCTCCTTCTCTGTTGTGCTGCCTGTTGCACCCTTGCAGCATATCTTTGTACTTTCTCTAATAAATCAGCCTTTCTTTACCTATGACTGTCTTGATAAATCCTTTTCCTGCCTGTGATGATGACCCCAGCCAGTCACACCTTAAATGTTTTGGTGGTTCATATGGAAAGTACATTGGGAATGCTTGAGGAGTGCAGGGGGTGCTGGGAGACCTGTCCTTTACTCTCTTCTTTTTCCCTACTCCAACTCCAGCCTCCCATGGACAGCATCTGAGCCTAGAGACAACTGAAGATCCCCAGGCAAGGCCACTCCCTGGCAGTCCAGAAAGTTCTAGCAGAAAGAGTTATGACCACCGCCGCCCAATCAAGTGAGAGTTTGGCGTTTTGCTTTCCCTTCCAGTCCTCCAGAAGACACACTCTAGTGTCCCTCTGAGAACTGATGGCTACTAGCCAGGGCCACTCTGGTGTAGCCTAAAAATCAAGGGGTGAGCAGATTTGGCTCCCTTGCCCAGAAAAGAGGAAGGCTCCCGTTTCTGGTCAAAAGTTCCCAATCCCTATGTGTGGTGCAATTAACTATAGAAGCTCAACCACGATGAACCTGCACAACTTCTGAGAAACGTAGACACCTCTTTCTCACTCTAAACTCTCGCATGAAGACAACCAGGCATCCAGCTCCAAAGTCTTAAGCCAGGTGATCCCAACCAGCACTGGAACAATGAGTCTTCCTTTAACATTTTCCCCTCACACTTGGATGGAGCACCTTGCATAATTCATACCTGAGCTGAGCTGTGGTTACTCACCCAAGGTTCATCCAGTGGAAGGCCCTGGCACCTGGAGAGCCTATCTAATAGGTGGGACACCCCTTTGGAAAGTGCATCTTGGAGTCCCTCAGTGGACATGAGTGGAACCCTTTCCCCTTGGCAGGATGCCCTGATAAAAATGGTTGTTTGTGCCTTCCCAGACATATTTTTCCTAGTTCTATCATAGGACAATGCCCCTCCATTCCCTCAGACTTGCTTCTTAGCTGCATTTTAAAGCATTGGGAAAAAATTGACTCTCAAACTCTCAAAAAGAAACATCTAATTTCCTTGTGTAATACAGCATAGCCACTTTGTAAGAATCCATATCAGGAATGCTCCTGGCCTCCAGGAGGGACCCATGCTCACAACACTACCTTACAGCTTGGCCTTTTCTTTCATAATTCCTCTGTATGATCTGAAGTTTCTCCTGTCCAGGATTTCATAATTCTCTCTCATGACCCTAATCTGCAACAGACCTGTCAAATGTGCTTTGTTAGATTCTGTGGCCCCATTGACTCTTCTGATATTTTGGACAACATTTCTTTACTCTCTGCCATTCTCCCTAACCACATGAATCAGTTAAGGCCGCACCTTCTGCCCCTAATAAACCACCTTTACATTCAATTACACTTACTCCATCTGATACTTCTCCCTCCTCTTCCCCACAATATCCCCACCTTGGATGTGATTTTCCAGTGCCTCATACTCATTAAAGACCCTTCTTTCCTTCACATACTAGGTAGGGGCCACCTATGATCCCATTTCCTCTCCTGAAAAAGTTCTGCTGCTCCCGGAGGTGGCAGATGGGATCTAGGCACCATCAGAGTCCATGTTCCTTTCCCAATGTCTAATCTTTCCCAAACAGAAACTAAGCTTGGCTCTTTTGGTTAGGACCCTCCTCCCTTCATGAAGGAATTTAGGGGACTTACTGTTTCCCTCAACCTCACGTGGCAGGAGGACATCTATTATTTTCACCACCTGTTGCACTGATGAAGAAAAATCTTGCATTTGGTCTCTGACTCAAAGATGGGCAGATGAGGTAGATGCCTGAAAACCCCAGAATTCTGATCCTCGGAGAACTTCAGTGCCTGGCATTAATCTGAGATTGGGTTATCAAGAGGAGACCATGACAAAGAACATTGTAATCACATGATTACTTACTTGATTAAGGTCATGAGAAAAGCTACTATTAGTTATTCCAAACTAAGGAATAATGCAGGCGTCAAATGCAAACCCAGTCTATTCCATTGCTGGCTGTCTGAGACCGTGAGAAAATATGTTAACATGAACCGCAAGAATCCAGAAGGCCTTGCCATCTTGGCTGTTTATTTCATCAACCAGGCATCTGCAGATATTAGATACAAACTCTAAAACTTACATCAGAGACCACAAACTCTTTCTCCCCCCATTGCTGGATATGGCCTTCAATGTCTTCAATAACAGAGAGGAGGTCTTCAGACTCAAATATGACAGAAAGGAATGAGAAAGAGATAAGTGGCTGGCCTGCAGTATGGCCACCACTATCATTAATTCCCAGCCTCTACCAAGGGCTTCAGGCCAGCAATTGGGAGGTGGCCTAGAGGCTACCAAGGGATCCCCGCTTTGCTGTCTCTGTTACCAGTCAGTCAAAGCACATTAGCTGACATTGCTGAAACCCTCCCCAGCTATCATGGAGTCCCCAGTGACAACCACCTGGCCCCTGCCCACACTGCAAACAAGTAGAGCACTGGAAACAGGACTGTCCCTCTCTCATGTGGGAAAGTCACCCATTTACCAGCAGCGTCAACTGTGGGCCAACATGGGAGAATAGCAAAGGCAAATGCCCTTAACTTTGTTCCTTGACTATGAGGAAACCTATGGGAACAAAAAGGAAAAGGGGATAAATCTCAAGGAGGGCCTCTCTGTCTCAGGGATTGACAGGACCCAGAGGCCATCCAGGCTTCTGCATTTTTCATCACCATGGCTGAACCCGAGACATGGGAGGAAGAAGAACCGAGTTCTTGATCAACACAAAAGCAAATTTTTCTGACCTATGAATTTCCTGGACCTTCTCTTTGTTCCTGAATGTCACTCACTGGCAGAAAAGGTCAGCCAAAACAGAGATGACTTACTTCTCCTTTAGTAAGTACCTTTGGGAAAAAACATTTTCACTCGTTTTTACCTTGTCTCGCCAAGTTGCCGAATCTTGCTACTTGAGAGGGACACAATGACAAAGCTCCAAACCAGCCTTCAAGCGTGTGAGCTTGCTGGCCCATGATTAGCTTTACTAGCACCTGGAACCAAAAGCCCAACGGTAATAAAACTTTCATTATACAACAAGTTATTCCGGAGATATGGAACACTTTGACTCCAGGACTTTCATTTTTCACAGATCCTATAAAAATTCACCTTAAAAATTCCAACTCCTTCCCTAGGAAGCTCCAATATTTTCTAAAGCCTGAAGCTCAAATAAACTTATAGCTCCTAATAGAAAAAATTTTGGCCACGGGATGACTGCATCATTGTAACTCACATTGTAACTCACCCATCGTGGCAGTCAAAAGGTCATGGTACCTGTAGAATGGTACAAGTCCTGAAGGCCATCAGTGAAGCAGTAATATCGGTACATCCCATTGTGTCCAATTCTTACACCCTCCTAGGGCATATTCCTCTGGCACTTCTTGGTTCACCAGGCTAGATCTACAAGATGATCCTTTTTTGCATTCTAGCACACCCAGACTCTCAATTTATATTTGTCTTTGAAAGGTGAGAAACCCTTCCACTCATGTTTTCCAACAATTAAGCTGGGCGGTCCTCCCTCAGAAATTTAGAGAGAGCCCAGACCTGTTTGGACAAGCTGTCTCCAAAGATCTGTCCAGCTTTCAACTGTCCCTCAATAGAGCCCTGCTTCAATATGCTGATGGTCTGTTTATTTGCTGTCCAATCAAAAATGCCTCAGACCTGAATACTAATAAAACTCTTCAGAGGTTGGCCTCCTGTGATTATAAAGTCTCTCCTTCCAGGGCTCAAATCTCCCCTCAGGAGGTTCAATTCTTGGGGCTAACATTAACCCCAGGGTCCAAAGGCATCTCAGACCACCACAAAAATCTTACCTTCTTATCACACAGGCATTCCATTCACTAAACAGCAGTTGCTGTCCTTTCTGGGAATAATAGGGTTCTATCACACTTGTACATCCTAGTTTGAACTTATAGCACAACTTCTGTATGAAGAACTACAAGGGCCAGGGGAGGGACCCTTAAATTAAAATCTTGAATGGACAATGTCCTGAAAACCTCCAAACAAGCGTTCACCACCACCCTGAGCCCTGGCCTTGACAGATCCCAGAAAGCCTTTTTACTTGTTTGTACATGAGAGAAGGGGTATCACTTTTGGAGCCCTTACACAGCCACTGGGACCCCCGCAATGGCCAATTGCTTATTTATCAAAAACCCTTGACCTGGTGGCATGGAAATGGTCTCCATGTCTTTGAGCATGGCATCTGTGTGAAAAACATAATTTGATACTAGTACTAGTTAGAATATCAGGGTCATCCGACTTGAATGCGCCAAATTTTGAAAATATGAACTCTCACTTCTGCACAGCATGCGCCTCTCCAGACACTTGTCCTGACATAACTCCATGGCAAAATTGCAAGGTCACAAATTTTCCTAATATCTGCCTACAAATTTTCACATTCAGAAGTCCAAAATCTTGGATGTTTGCAGACACAATTCTTTCATTTTTCCCCAGGACAAAAGCTCACCAAATGAGAACGTTAATACCTAAACCTTACAGGCTCTTACAACCGCTGTGCTTAGCTACTTACATTTCTCCTTTGAGTCAAAAGGCCAAAGCACACTCTGTTTCTTCACTCTAAAGCTAACCTCTTGCCTTAAATCTGAGTGCACTTTCTTCCTCTGCAGATCAAATGCATGTATTTGTCATCCAGCCAACTGGACTGGAACTTGTATGCTAGTTTACTTTGCCCTTGAGATCCAAATTGCTCCTTCTAATCAATCGCTCCCAATCTTGCTTTATAGTTCTAGCAAGGCAGAACAGGCAATCCATCCTATTGCTTTGGTCTAAGGATTGATACTGGATTAAGTAGAAGTTATGAAACTTTTAGCCCCTGCTTACATGAACTTTTCAGTCCATACTTAATTATACTCTCTCAGTGGAGCTCACCACTGAGCTCTAATGCGTCTACAACATTGTGGAAATGCTCCACGATCAGATCGACTCCCTAATAGCAGCTGCTCTCCAAAACTTCTGTGGCCTAAACCTCCTTATGGCAGCACAAAGAAACATTCATTTAGCTCTTGAAAAAGAATGTTGTGTTTATGTCAATCAATAAGGAATAGTGTGGGATCAACGACCAAAAGCTCAGGGAACAAGCTGGTAGAACATGTCCCAAGGCCTCAGTCATACAAACTCTCTCTCTCTCTCTCTCTCTCTCTCACACACACACACACACACACACACACACACACACACACACACACTTATCAAGCAGAATATCGCAGGAAGATCAGAGGTTATTTTCCAGGAGCCAGCCAACGGCCAATCCTGAAGACAGGCCTTTTGTTTAAATGTGTAGTCATAACCAGTCTACAACCTAAGTTTGCTGACTTGATTCTTTTCTTACCACCATCCTTGATTAATGCACCTTTTTCTTCAAGAAATTTGATGAGATGTTCCTGATTTAGAAGCTAAAAGATTTTTAAAGCCAAGGAATCACCAAAACTCTGTTTTCAATCCTTATAAAAACAGGCTTAAATAAGATGAAATACTCTAGAATTTCATTAGTCTCAGTTATATTTTATCATAATGACATAATTTTTGTTACAGGGCACTTTATTGCTGAATCTCCCTAAGCTCATTTTTTGGTTTGTAGTTCCTAGTCTTAGGGATACACCCATCACCACTTGGTCAAACAGGGACAGTTTTACAGGAAGTGCAGTGTGAACACAATTGCCTGGATTGAGTGTGCTGGGATCTTCAGATCAAAATAAGCAATAGATATTTATCTCTTTTGAACTGCTAGCACAGAAACCAGTGTTGACTGAATTAGAATGTTTTAGATATACCAAGATTACTTGAATTTTTAAGCACTAATGACTTTACTTCTTATGTTATAATAGGTAGCCAGTCAGGCATGAGCAGGGCAGGAGAGGGCTCCACCCTCATCCCCCACCAGGAATGTCAGGCAACCATGAGGTAATGGACAGGCACTTAATTACACTGTCTTTCTAAAATAATAATTGCTCACATCTGATTCCAGGTAAAGGCAGTCTCCCAATAAAGAAATAGATAAATAGATAAATAAATAAATAAACCAAGCCTATTATAAAACTGGTGATTAGCAGTTTCCCAATAAGATCTCAGGAACTGAGTGAGTGAACTCAGGCATGTATATTAAGAGGCAGAGTTTAACTGCTCTACGACCTTCCACTAGGAATGCTACACAGGTAAGGGAAGAATGCATCAAGTGAGCATGTGTACAACTCCAGTAAACACACTGTACGTGTGGCCCTCCCCAAGTGCTGCTGCACATGCGGACAGCAAAGGGAAGAATCAGGGGAGGAGTAACAGAAGACCCTGGAAGCATGACAACATACAAAACCCCAGGTCAAAATGTCAAACTGTGCCCTTGATCTCTCAGGACACCCGCTTGGCCCTCTTCCAAGTGTATTTTACTACTTTTTATTCCTGCTCTAAAACTTTTTAGTAAATTTTCATTCCTTCTCTAAAACTTGGCTCTGTCTCTCTTTCTGCCTTATGTCCCTCAGTCTAAATCCTTCTTCTGAAGAAGCAATAATTGAGTTTGCGGCAGATCGGTACTGATTCACCGCTGCTAACAATTACATACATTTCAGTTAAGAAAACGTGTTCTCTTTGTCTGCTGGTGAAACAGAGGATTTGATTTTATTATTACCTTACACTGGATTAGCTGATTATTACCAAAAAGTTAATCTTTAAGAAAATAAATACACAAGAACAATTATCTAAAATAAAATGAATATATACAAGTTATTAAAACTAAATGGTATGGAGTAATTTAAGGAAAATTATATCAAAGTAGTATACGCAAAAAAGGAATATTAGACACAACATGTGAGTTCTATCTACTCAAATGAAAATGGTAGCAAATGAAGTGCTAAGAACAGAAGACAAATTCACTCAGAATCAATGTTCTGCCTGTGGTTGATTGTTATGGTTATTTGGTAATTTAAATTTCTTAATAGAATGTATGTTCTTAAATTTCAACTAAACGTGGAATAAGTTTTCAAATGCATAAAGTTCTTCAAAAAGTTCATAGAAAATGCCTATTATGAAAAAATGCATAGATTTTGACATTTTGATGCAAAAGTAAACTCATTATACCTTGTTACAACATCTCTGAACAAGATATACTTTGAGGAATTATGAAGGTTCAGACATCAGTTTAAAAAGTGTGCTTATCAGAGAAACATGAATTCTGGTAAAATTGAAAAAGAACAAACATCAAATTTATGTTAATATTTGGGTGCAGGAATGGTGAAATCATTTCTACATTACAGAATGTTTTTGTGGACAACACCCTCAAAGAAATCAGCAGTTGACCAAAGGGTAACTTGTTATAAGAGATAAGATATGTTAAACATAACTTTCAAAATAGCAGACCATCCACATCAATTTGCAAGAAAAAAATAAACAACTTTATGAGTCAATTGAAGAGAAAAGATGATTACTAGCATAAGCCATATCCACCATAGACATCTTAAACAGTTCAGCTTGCACAATTCTGACTGAAAAATTAAAGTAGAGCAAAATTTTCACTTGATGGGGGCCAAACCATTGCTAACAGATCAGCTGCAAACAATTTCAGAGCTTTCAGTAGAAATTTCAGACAAGTGGGATTGAGATCCTGCAGGATTTGTTAGAAGAATTGTAACAGGAGATGAAACACGGCCTTACCAGTATGATCCTGAAGACAAAGCACAATCAGAGCAACGGCTACTAAGAGGTGGACATTATCAAGTCAAAGCAAAAGTGGACCAGTCAAGAGCAAAGGATATGGTGACAGTTTTTTTGGAATGTTCAAGATATTTTGCTCACTGACTTTGTGGAAGGCTAAAGAACAATAATATCTGTTTATTATGAGAGTATTTTGAGAAAGCCAAGATTTAGCAGAAAAAAATGCCCAGAAAAGTTTCACCAGAGAACCTTTCTCCACCGTGACAATGTTCCTGCTCATTTATTTCATCAAACGAGGGCTATTTTATGAGAATTTCTATGGAAAATCATCAGGTATTCACCCTACAGTCTAAATTTAGCTTTTTTTCTGACTTGTTTTCTTTCACCAGCTTGAAAAAAATCTATAAAGGGCACCAGTGTTTTTTCAGTTAATAATTTAAAAATAACTGCATTGATGTGGTTAAATTCCCAGGACCCTCAGTTCTTCAGGGATAAGCCAAATGGCTGGTATCGCTGCTTATAAAAAGGTCTTGAACTCAATAGAGGATTTTATGTTAAGAAATAACATTTAGATATTAATTGTTATATTTCAGTTTAATTTTTTTCTACAGACTTCATGAAGTTTCCTCATATGTGTTCCATACTATGAATTATTTGGGATGGGCATGGTGGCTCACGCCTGTTAATCCCAGCACTTTGGGAGGCCGAGGCGGGTGGATCACGAGGTCAAGAGATCGAGACCATCCTGGCCAACATGGTGAAACCCCGTCTCTACTAAAAATATAAAAAATAGCCAGGCATGGTGGCGAGTGCCTGTGGTCCAAGCTACTCAGGAGGCTGAGGCAGAAGAATCGCTTGAACCCAGGAGGCAAAGGTTGCAGTGAGCCAAGATTGGGCCATTGCACTCCAGCCTGGTGACAGAGCAAGACTCCATCTCAAAAAAAAAAAAAGAAAAGAAAAAAAAAGAAAAGAAATATTTGTAGACTGGCATGTAATACATTACAATACCAAAAGATGCCACACATAAAAACTTTAAATGTCCTCAGGTATATGTATTGTGTTCCTATTGCTGCTAGAAAAAATTACAAAGTTTTTTGGATTATACAATAGAAATGTATTTTTTTTTTAATTTTGGAGGTTAAAAGTCTGTAATATATCCCATGGAACTCAATCTAAGGCGTGAGAAGGTCTGCAACTCCTTCTTGGTATCTAGAAGATAATACATTTCTTTGCCTTTTTCAGTTTTTAGAGGATGCCCACAATCCTGGGCTTGAGGCTGAACTTTCTTTATTTCCAAAGCCAGCAATGTCAGGCAGAGTTTGTCTCATGCGGAAGGCTCTCTGGTCTTTGGTTTCCCTTTTCTGCCTGCCACTTCCACTTTTAAGGATCATCTTATGCTGGTCCCACTAGAATAACCCAAGATAATCTCCTCATTTTAAGGTCAACTGATTAGCAACTTTATTATTATCTGTAACTTTTAGTCATTTTCCTTTGTCATATAAACTAACATATTCACATCTTTGGTGATTATTATTTTGCCTGTCACGGGGTTTGTGATCATTTATTTCAGTGTTCCATTTAAAATGAACTTGGCAGTATTTTAGAAACTCAACACATTTTCTAATGTTGAGATACAAAGACAATAACATTTAAATGCATAATACAACACATTTTTTCAAGTCAAGATGTTTGAATTCCTCAACAGAGTTTAACAGAAGTTAGGAAAATCTGATTGTCTCTTTTTCTGTACAAACATTACTATAGACAGATTGACATAAATAAAAGGCAAGCATCACTGTATCTGTAGTTCTTTGATTTGTTAGTGTCGATTGCTGTATGATACTTGAGTAAATGATAAAAGTATCAAGAACATCAAACTAGTAATAGTTTTCAAAACAAAAGATAAAATTACCTGATTACAGTGACTCCATATTATTTTTGTTAATCATTGCTATGAACACTGCATCTCCACATGTGCTTATTAGTTTTCAAGAATAAAAAACATTTTCAAGGTGGATTGGGACTAAATTTCAAGAAACTTATTTAACTCTACATATTTATGAGTTCTGACAATTCGTCAACTCTATTTATGCTGAGGGTACACAATCCTAATACTTGTCATGACATGTACAGAAGAAAAGTGCTTAGTGCTACATTTTCTATATAATTTTAATATCGTTTTTCAAAAGAGAAATTTGCAAGTTAAACGCTTAGAAGTACAATCTCAATCCCTTTAAAAGACATAATAATTTTCCAAAATTGGATTTGTTTCATTAATTATTTCCAATGAGATCAAGCCAGAGAAAATATTTTTTAAATATAAATGCAAGCACAATGTGTTGGAAATCATAAAAATTCATACTGAAAAGCATTTCTCATGTGATGAGCAATTTAACAACTTTAAGATTTTCGTATACATCTGATTAAGATTCTTTGGTGAATTTGAATAACTTAACATTCAAGACACAAAATAATACTAAGACATGTAATCAATTGCCAGTACATTTTGGATTTGGTCAAATTATAATATTAGTGATGATGAAAGTAAACGTTACGTGATTTTAATCAGAAATATTTTCTGGATGTTGGTAAGCAATACTTTGAAAGGTAAGTGCACTTAAAGACAGAATTTTGTAGGAAGGTTATCTTCAGTTTAGCTATAGATTTACATATCTGCTTTCAGAAAAAAAAAATTCACCCGAAAGCCTCGTCTATGCCTGCAATAAATAATAGGTCATCCACCTGCTCTAAGTCTCCTCCACATAGTACTTAATGGAGTGCTTTAGAATTCTTGAGGGATCTAGGAGAGGTAAAGATGTATGCACCTTATACTCCAGCCATAGAATGTATAATGTATAATTCCAAATAAACACAGAGGCTTGTAAGAGAAAATTACAAGAGTGAGATACTGGGGTAGGGAGAACTAAGTTTACATCAGTAGAATAGAATGCAGCATGTAGAATATGTATTGTACAATGTATTGTAGAATATTAATACAATGGAGTAATAGACCAATGTCACAATGAAAAACAACAACATACACACAAATTAACATAAATAAATCCAACAAATTTGGGGTGAAGAAAGCAAGTTTAAAATTAAGATGTCATGTAGTTAAATTATAAAAATGGATATAGTACTTATGAATTAGAAAAAAAATCAAAATAAACCCATTAAGAATTTGTGAGGATGCATTAAAATAAAAAGATATGCATGAAAAAGCACAGAAATAAGTGCAATGTTCAGCTCCTGGTAGACAGGAAAATTTATTCAGGAAAGAGACATAGGACTTCAAATATATTTGTAATACATGAAATCTCATGTTGGGTGGTAGTTAAATCAGGTCTTTTTTTTTTTCAATTGATTTTGATTGTCTAAGTGATTTCATAAAGACACCTTCCTTTATACAAGTATTATCAGCTAGTTCATGTTTTCCGTTGTGTCATTTTTTTTTCTATTTTGTAACAATGAAACTTTGGAAAACAGAGTTAACAGAGATATTCCTTTCCAAAGCATCTTGCCTCAAGCAAAATTTCCAAAGTGCCAGTCCTGATACAGCTTGCAGAGTGATTTCCTTTAGAAATCAGGCCAACTTCCACCTCCATCTTCCTTAGTTATTGATGAGATGAATGTGGTCAGCAGTGCTTTCACGGAATGGAAACAGATTTTGGGTACTAGCTGGCCCTTAACAATTGGCAGTGTGCCCTGTCTGAAATAGACACTAGAGCCTCAGTATATTAGAACCTCTTCCCAACTCATCTTCAATCACGTAATTTAGAAACAAACAAACAAAAAATTGTCACTCAAGAACTGTGACATTGGAAACCACTGACCTAAAAGATTCTTACCAGGAAATTTGATTGAGGTCACAGTAGACTCCTTCCTTCAATAGCTGTGCCTGTTGTTTCTACTAACAGTGTCTCCCACAATTATATAACATGGATTTGAAAATTGTTTCTGTGGCTAACTCATAGCAAATACGCTTAGTAAATGCACGTTAATTACATAAGAGCCTATGGTGAAGAAGCTTGTCTACCTTGAGAATGTCAGGTGCCTCAACTTGATGTAGTCACTAGATGCTCTCTTACTGGGTGAGCATTCAATATAGAAACAGCCATGTGAAGATATTAGAAAGGATAAACCTTAATGTAACATCATGCATCATTGCATATTTCTGAAATCATTAGTTCAAGCTCTTTTTCAATATATCAGTGTCATTTTCATAATAATGATGCAGTCTTATTTATTATAGTACATTTTCACTTTGGATTGCATCTTTACAAACTACATCATATGTGGAGGATGAAGAACCTTATGATTAGCTTATCACTATAAATAGTTTGACAGAAAAAAAGCTTTATGCAATAACTGTTGTATAAAACTCTTCTCTAGGACATTAACTCTGCTAAGGTAGAATTGATGTGGTAATAGTACACTGTATCTTCATGGCATCATTACACAAAGACACAAAGCAGTTTTCAGTAATAATATTAATAATCATAATAATAAATTGTTCATTTACTTTGGCTTTAAGTTAGCAGTTTCATCAAGCAAAACAAACTATTATCAAAAATTCATTTTCTGTTTTGTGTTCTGTTATAAATATTTGAAAAAGAGATGAGAATGAAGTATGCAAATAGGCATATTTTTTATGGAGATATCTTTAGAAAAATTGGATCTCTTTTGCTCCTTGAATCAACCAAGTTATAACTGAGAATCAATGTAAAATTGCTCTTCACTGTAGCATTGCTTCCTCAAGATAATTAAAATTCCTGGTTATATTATATACAATATTATACTTTCCTTAAATTTCACAGGATGGGAAGAAAGTTTCATATGGGAAGAAAGTCTTTCAATTGTATATCTGTCCAAAAGAAATATCCCATTTCATATTCTAACAGCATGTGTTGAAAAACATAACAATGATTTCTTAAAAACTCTTCCAGGAATGACTACAGGAACCCAAATTCTGTTCTGAAAAGGCTACAGTACTTGTTCCTTGACATTTTCAAAGTTCAGGTGATCCTGAGAAATGATTAAAGGTTATCTCTAGAGCATATTGCTGGTGACAGTTTCCCTAGTTTGCTATAGTTCATAGGTAACAAAGAATGTATTGTTTTTAAGAATTTTTGTTTGATTTTTCACTTTAGCCTTCAATTCACAACCTAAGACATTATTTGTTCCCTAAGTTGATATAGAGTCCTAGGTACTCCAGGATACTATATCACTGACAGTGACATAATCATAAAATTATAGACTTAAAAAATCATTTTACTTCTATGATTTTCTTTGATTTTGTTCCATCCGAATGGTATATTATTCCTTTATCATAGGTGAAAAAAAAAGAACCCAATAATCGTCTTGTAATCTATTATCAAGTTTCATTTGTATAAGGGCTATATATCATAAAATTCAGCAAATCTCACACTTGAAATACTTGCAGGATTAACATGTATTATTTATTTTAATCTAAAATTTACTTTCATTTACTATAAGCTCATTTTTAAAAATTCAGACAACAAATGTAGGCAAAGTGTATTTACTATTTTATGTTTTAAATTAACTAACTATAATCATAAATGAAAATGTAATTAGAAATTCTAAAATTTTCTTCTGTACCCCAGGGAGTCATGTAATCCCTGTTTTAGAGAACTCTAATCAAAAGTCTAATATGCAAACATTAACTAACTATTACCTAGTGTATACCAAGTTCTTATGTTCTCATTGATTATAAATTAATACATGTCAGTTCACCTCTTCCACCTTCTCTTTCTTTTCTACTCTCTCTCTCTTTAATTCTCAAGATTTGGAAATAATGATGTCAAAACGGAACCATATTGAGTGGCAGACAGAGTTCATACTTCAAACTCTTTCTTTTTTATGTGTTCGTGTGTGAATTTTCCAGAGAAAGAGACTTTCTCTATAATCCATAGAAATCTCATGGCAATATTTCATTATGTAGCAAAATCAAAAGGACAGTTTTCCAAATATTCCACATTCTGATACCTGCTGATGTTTTGTGCCCATTCTTACTCTCTTTTCTCTTACCTTTCCCTTTGTTCTACATAGCATTTTTTTTTTATTATTCCTCACTTTACAGATGATTTGACTGGGGTACAGTGAACTAAATTGGCTTGCGTATGAAATCCTGTGATGGACAGTAGACACAAAGTTGGACAAGGTGTAGTTTCTTCCATTAAGGAGCTCAGTCTATTTTATGATATTGATGTCTATACATACGTTATACTACAGTAAAATTAATTTGAGTGGAAGCTTGTAAAGCACAGTGACTAAGAATAAGAACTTTTGAGCTCAGTCTGTGGGTTAATCCCACTTCTAACATAAAGTAGCTGTGTAACCTTGACCTGGATACTTACCTTTCTTTGCTTCAATTACCTTACCTGTAAAGAGAGGTAATTTTACTAATTATGTAAACTTTGCGTATGACAATGAATTGGGTTGAAGCAGATAAACAATAAAACAGCTTCTAACATAAATGTAGCATTCAAAAAACAAAACTCACTTTTATAAAGCATTATGGAAATATGGGCAGTCATAAGGGAGAATATAATTGCAGAAGGCAACTTAGCGAAGCACAAGAGATATAGTATAGTCTGGCTAGTTTATTATTAAATTTTTATATATTGTCTATTTTTAACTTGTTTGATTTTGCTTTTATTGGATGCTTTAATTGGATCTACCATTCTACTTGATGATTTGTCAGGTCTTCCTAAAATACAATGTTACATAAAATAAATAGAGGTTTATGAAGGCAAAGCATTTGGATCAACTTCACTAACTAATGTCAGAATACTTCCACAATATTTCAAAATAATGGACTGCTTTTTCCTTTAGTTTACATAGCTTGACCCTTCACGGTTATAAGCAAATTTTTCTACAAATCAGAATTCTTAAATAATTATCTGAAAAAATATTTTAGGACTGTTTCACAATTTCATCTAATAGGATCAAGATATAAGTATACAGTACTTTCCATTATTGAAGTGCACATGAGTTGATTTGATGAGTGTTTTGGAGTGGGAGTGGCAGTGATAGGAAATGAGATGGAATGAGCTTGGGAAAACCCAAAAATAAAAATAAGGAAAGCAAAAGAGAAAAGCTGTAAGCAACAAAAGCCCTACAGGTTTTACACTTTTGGAACACTTAAGGGACAGCTTCCTAAGCTTGGCCATGAGTACTATCATGACGGTATCATTGCTTGTTGCTTCCAGAAAAAGAAAATTATGTTAGATTTTGAGAGAGTCTTATAATAGGGATAGAGGCAAAAACTAGAGAAACCGAAGTTATAAGTCAGATTGTAGACCATTTTATGTCCTCAGGCTGTGTGATGTGAAACATGGAATGAGCATCACAGATTGCTTGAGTACCTATATTGTGCTAAGTGTTGGAATAGACAAAATGTCCTTCTAAAGAAGTTTGCAAACTAAGCCAAAAGAAAGCTACAAATGATCTTTCAGCAACAGAAAAGGAAAATAGAGGTTACTAAAGCATCGCAACTCAAGCATAATTTTTACAAGAATCAATTAAAGAGAAGATGCATACCTCTGGCTCCTGCAGATAAATGGTTAATGCACTGAAGTCTGATGTTTAATTACCTCTTTTTATTTCACCCTTCATTATTTTTGCTTTCATAGCTACACATGTTACTCTGGTCATAAAATTATATAGTCCATTTTAAGGTGCAGCTACAATATTTTTCTGGCTGATTTCCTGATGCAGAGTATTTTGTCAGTGGTCAACACTCCATGAATGTTTTCCTCCAATTGGTTCCAAATTTATAGCTCTTAAACTTTAGCAGTGTCATGTCATTAAACAGGGAAATCTATGTTCCTGTAATCAATTAAAACAGTTTCTAAGTTCCAGCCTCCTCCATTTGATCACTCTACTTGATGAAGACGGTAATCTCAAGTTTTAATGTTTAAATATACAAAATGTACTGAACATTAGACAAAGCCCATCCATATCAGATCCTGTCAAAAAGAGAAAATACACCAATTTGCAGGAAAATACAAAAGTGGCTCACTTGTAGTGCATACACGCAATGTAGATCCAGATAAAGGGAATAATTTGTATCATGAATGAGGTGGAATGGTATAAATGGCATATTTTAGTGAATATAATATAAAATATTAGTATATTAGCAGGAGGAAAGAGGTGTTTATCAGTGATAAACATGGCAATTAAGTAAAAGTCAAATTGGGAAGAACCTTTTTTCCTGATAAGATTGAGTATATTATCGAGTCTAAAGGTTTTTGATAGACAATTAATTTAATCAGAGCCTTAAGAGAATTATTTGAGCAGTTGTTTGAGTAATTAAGTGGAAGTTGAGGTGAAGACCAAATGACAAGTTTACAATTTGTTGCAGTAATCAAGAGAAGAAATTAAGATTCTGAACTAGTTGGCTGAGAACAACCTGTTACATGAAACAAGCAGAGTATGACCTGTGAGATCTCTACTCGCTAAGTGTGTATTGACACAGGTGTGGAGCCTGAACAGAGAATCCATCTCTTCATGTCAAGGTGTTAAATCCACAAGAAAGTGTCATTTCACGTAAAGCAGCAGGATTGTGTCATGTTGTATTTCACATTATGTTAAACATCCTACATTTTCAAACAAGTGTGGATTTAAATGATCATAAGTATGTTTAGTCTAGTCAGGCAAGCCATAGGAGGGTTTACAATGTTCAGAGTTCAACTTTATTAATGTCCCAACTGCTTCTTATAGCAAAAAAGTGTGGCTTATATTATTTTAAGCCTACTGAAACCGTGTTCCCCCTTTTCCTCTCTAGAGGATTCTGGTGCTTTTATTTTATGTTTCTTTAATATTTGCAGACATTAATTCGGAGCCAAATATAAATGACCAGTGGCCCATGACACAGCCCCAGGAGATCATGAAATCATGTGCCCAAGTTGATCAGGTTACAGCTTGATTTTATATGTTGTGCAAAGACATAAGACATCAATCAATACATGTATGATATATATTGGTTCAGGTGGGAAATGTGGTACAATTTGAAGTGGGGGCTTCCAGGTGGAAGGTGAATTTAAAGATTGTCTGACTGGCAGTTTGTTGAAAGAGTTATTAAGATTTGCAATCAATGGAAAGAAAATCTGGGTTAAAATAAGGAGTTGTGGAGACCCAGTTTTTATCACTCAGATAAATTCTCCAGGTAACAGGACATAGGTAGCAGAATGTAGATTTTCCCCACAAGAGGCAACTTTGCAGAGTCATTTCAATATATGTCAAAAAATACACATTGGGGTTAAGTATTCCAATTTCTTTCAGGGCCTATTGTCTGTCATATGATACCATAATAGAGTTAGGCTGGGATTTAGTGTCTTATTGCTACAACAATGTGTTTCTGTCAGTCTTAAGACCTCTGTTTTAATGTTAATGCTTATCAGTTGTGCCTAAATTCCAATGGGAGGAGGGCATAAGTGAGGTCTGTCTGACCCAGCCTACTCATCCTAGCCTGAACTACATTTTCAGGTTTACTTAGGAATGCCGTTGGCCAAGAAGAGAAGTCTATTCAGGTGGTTTGCGCAGCTTAGAAATTTATTTCTGGTTTACATTCACCCCTCCTGGCCAAGATTTGCCAGAGGCAGCATCAATGGCCACCAAACTTTATTCTGTTCATAGGAGCCAGGGTAGCATGGCTACCTGCCACAGGTCCACCCTGTCCTTCAGTGGTACCTCTATGGCCAAAGAATTTAGACTCGAAAGACCTATAGCTAATTTAAATGTTGTAGGCCAGATGGGAATAGAGGCAGATAGGCATTCATCCACCATTATCCCTCTTTTAGCAACATAAAAGCCCAAAACCAAAGCCAAAGGCAAGGTTACAAAATTGGCTTTTCTGTAACTTCTATGCAATGAGCTACTCTAATCCTGGTTTTAGTTACAGTCTTGTAGAAATTGACTATACAAAACATAAAAATTTTGTTAAAGCCTTTTAAGCTAAGAAATTTTAGACATTTTTTGCTATACTGCAATGTTTTTTTGTGATCTTGGTAATTTGTCCTAAGTGGCTGATAAATATTTTTTACTTATCTGCATCAGTCTCATAACTGGGAGCATTATATTCTGGAGGCTTTGCCACTAAGAGTCTTGAAATCTGATTTTAAGATAAAATGATTATCTTGGATAATTTAAATGAGGCTTACCTAGGGAAGAGAGAGGCAACACAGTTAAATGCAGAGAATTAGCATTGTTGGTTGGGTGCCATGGCTCATGCTCCTAATCCCAGAACTTTGGGAAGCTGAGGGGATGGATCACTTGAGATCAGGAGTCGAGACCAACCTGGCCAACATGGTGAAACCCCGTCTCTACTAAAAATACAAAAAATAGCCAGGCATGCTGGTGTATGCCTGTAGTCCCAGCTACTAGGGAGGAGGAGGCAGAAGAATTGCTTGAATTTGGGAGGTGGAAGTTGCAGTAAGCCGAGATCAGTCCACTGCACTCCAGCCTGGGGGACAGAGTGAGCCACCATCTCAAATAAAAAAGAATTTTTGCTGTCAGAAAGACTCAAATGTCCATTGCTGGCTTTGAAGCTGGAGGAAGGGGGCTACAAGCCCAAGATTGCTTCCCAAAAGCTATAAAAGACAAGCAAGTGGATCCACTCTTACATTCTTCAGAAGGAAGCACAGCTTTGCTGATGCCGTGATTTTGGCATGGTGAGACTCACTGTGGCTCCTAATTTTTCGAACTGCACAGTAATAAATGTGTGTTGTTTCAAGTCTTTACATTTGTGGTAATTTGTTACAGAAACAATAGAAAAGTCATAGAATAGTGTTTTTATTGCTCTCAGGGAAGGATCAAAGATAATTAGAAAAATCAAATGCACAAGGATATAATTGTACTTTAATTTCCCAAATGTAATTCAATATAGATTTTGTCAATATGTTATATATTTAAATATAAATATTTCAAAGTTCAGAAAGTAGCTCAGTAAACAATGATTCAGAAGAAAAATCAATGATTAAATATATGAGAAAGAATTTATTAATTTGTTCATTATGTATTCTTTACCAGACATGAGTTGATCAACATGCTCAATCACAATTCACTAGCACTATGATTTAGTATATTGTGGCATTAATTTAATAATTTACACACAATATATGTACTACATTTTGTTTATATTACCGTTCTTCAACAATTCCTCCTTTACTGCTATTATTTTATTCACTTTGATGTTGATGAAAATCTATACTGTAGAGACAGCTTCCTTTAAAAAAAAAAAAAAAGAAAAAGAAACCTTTTGAAAGAGTAAACTTATTCACGGACTCAGAATTGAAACAAAACCAAATAGATTCAGCATCCAGATCAATTGCAGCAGATTTATTTTTAGGTGATAATATTTTATGTAAAAATATCTTGAAAGAATTTAGGAAAAAATTATACTTTAAGAATATTAAGGTTTCATATGAGTCAATAAAAAGAAAGTAACTGTTGTGGCTTAGAAAATATTCACTTTCTTAATGTTTTTGAATTTACTTACTGTTTTCAGGCTTATTATTTAACTTTATTATATTATTATTTTTTATTGATTTTAGCAAGAATTAAAGAGATTCTGTAGTAATCACTGGTAGAATGGGAATTTTTGTCTAATTCTTAAGAAAAACATATTTTTTCTGTATTTTTATTACATTATAAAAATACTAAAATAGTTTAGTCTTTGACAGAATAAATTTTCTGGAAATAACAAAAAAGCATAAAATAAATTGTTCTATTGTAAAGACACATGGACATGTATGTTCATCATAGTACTGTTTACAACAGCAAAGACCTGAAACCAACCCAAATGTCCATCAATGATAGACTGGACAAAGAAAATGTGGTACATATACACCATGGAATGCTATACAGCCATAAAAAATGATGAGTTCGTGTCCTTTGTAGGGACATGGATGAATCTGGAAACCATCATTCTCAGCAAACTGACACAAGAGCAGAAAATCAAACACTGCATGTTCTCACTCATAGGCGGTTGTTGAACAATGAGAACACATGGACACAGGGAGGGGAGCATCACACACTGGGGTCAGTTTGCCGGGGGTAAAGGGAGGGACAGCGTGGGGGTGGGGAGGTCAAGGAGGGATAATGTGGGGTGAAATGCGTGTTATAGATGTTGGGGAATGGAGGCAGCAAACCACCTTGCCACATATGCATCTATGCAACAACCTTGTATGATGTACACATGTACCCCAGAACCTAAAGTACAATTAAAAATATATATATATATCCTGCAGAGTGCAAATTTGATCTGGCTTCGATAAGGTTTTTCACCCACATTCGAATAAGCCAAGAAATTTATTTTAAAAATTCTTGACTATCAGGAAACAAAGCATATGTTTATCACTGTTTTGTTTGTTTGTTTTTATAGTTTAAAACATTATTATCTGTAAGTTACAAGTAAGTGGTAATAAACATTGAGTGATCAAGATGAAGAATCTGGGAATGAGGAAATCATGTTATCAAAGTCTTGTGAGGGTTCTTGAGGCGATTTGTTCCTATCTTGAAGTCTAAATAACTCAGAAGTTTCAAGACACAAGACATCTAGGAGAATATTTATTTAAAACTAATTATTACCAAGGGACTTCTCTTCCCAAGCTGTGTGATTTCAAAGACAGGAGTTTCCTGGCTCCACATCTCCATCCGGGAACCAGAAGGATTTCAAATATAAAGTTCTCTGCCTGGGTTTCCCACACAAGGGCTAGGTGGAGAAAGCCAGGTAAGGCTCCTTTGTCAAAAAAACCCAGAAAGCTTTGGGTGGAGGAGGCTCTGTAACTCAGAGTTATGGACCAAGCAGCCAATGTGATATCAGAGTCAAAGATCAATCACTCCAGAGGAAGTTTGAAAGACCTCCTCTCATTGGACGAGAACATGAATGGGGAGGGAATAACTCAAGGGTTAAAACTCCAGCTGCTCATACCTGTATGGATTCCTTCTCTGGCTGACCTGCCCTAACAGTGTGGGAGCTGTCTTTCTCTTTCTCTCTAATAAATCACTTTTCCCCAAAACTCTTTGGGTCCACGATATTTATTTGAATGACAAACTCACTGTACCTTCCGGGCCCCTTTCCCCATACTTCAGGGTTAGCCAGGCTAAGACCCTCTTCAGAACTGGGAGCTGAGTATGTTCCCCTGATTACATTACCAAATAATAGAAGCTGGGTAAAAATGCAGGCATCAGATGTATAATATTATACACGTAAAATCCAATCTTATAAGATGAGTGCTATTGGAAGTAGATTTATTCTAATATTTTAATCACACGGAATCACTATATAGTCTTATTTTCTTGTGTTTACTTATTAAATGGCCACAATTCAAGTACATTAAAATGTGAGAGAGGAAACTGAAAAGTATCCTTATTGATTTTATGTGGGTTTTTAAAATGTGGGCTGTTATAGGCAGCAGTGAAATGATAGGCTTCAGGATATTAAACTTTTGCGCTCTCATTTCTTCCTGTTAAGTTCACAAAAACCATCAGTAACATCTGTGATGCATGATGGTAATGGCCTTCACTACTCTAATTTGGCCCCTGTGTTGCCCTGGATTCGGGCGGGTTCCTTCTCTTAACTCCACATCTTTTAAAAGGTTTAAAGTGAATCTCTGAAAAAATGTTTGACTAATTAGAAAAAAGAAATTATATAAGGAGAGTAGGTCAATTGTGATACCTGGAGCATCCTCCTCTAGAGCTTTTTCCTGCCTTTTTTCTCTGACTTCACTGTGATAGCATGGTCTGAGACCCAGCTTTAAGTCACTTGCCAACCCATATTACCAGACGCAGTAGCTGATGCCCTTAGCTTACAAGACAAAAATAATTAAATGCCTAAACATATGGATACCTCAAAATAAAGACTATAGTCGACAGCTTATATTAAATGAGTATAGAAGAGACATTCCAGGGATTTAAAATATATGGAATGAATATTCATAGGGAGATAAAGGAAGATATTGAAAGATGAATAAGAACTTAATGGTACTAATGCATATAATACAATGGATAGCATAAATAATAGGATAGGTATAGGTGAAGAACTAATCAAATAATACAATGGATAGCATAAATAATAGGACAGATATAGGTGAAGAACAATTTAAGGCATACATCCAACTAGGCACTTGGAAAGCATTAACAATAACATAAATAAAAGGGATGGATATAAGATATATGGAGAAAAGAAATGCAAATGCAAACCTTTGGAAAATACAAGGTTCTCATTAATATAGAAAACAAAGGGGAAAAAAGGAAAAGAAAGAGAAAGAAAGGGGAGAATATGGAGAGTGATGTCAACAAGGCGATGGAATATAACTTTTCAGTCCTCTTTGCTCAGAGAAATATTAATTTGAATAGCTATTTATTCAGGAAAACATCTTCACAAGAGGTAAAATATCCAAGTAAGATATTGGGGTATATTTCTGAGTATATCACAGAAATAAGAAAAGATGTGTCAAACAGGGGTGGAAATACACTCTTGCATTGCTTTATCAATGCTCTTTAAGCCTACACAGAGAAAAAAAGCTGGAGGCATCATACTTCCTGACTTCAAATTATATTATAGAGTAATAGTAATTAAAACAGTGTGGTATTACATAAAAATGGACACATAGACCAATGGGAAACATTAGAAAACCAAGAAATAAACCCAATCATATGTGGTCAACAAATATTCAATAAGAATACATAATGGGGAAAAATAGTCTCTTCAATAAATGTTCGGAAATCTGAACAACCACATGAAAAGAATGAAATTGGACCTTTATCTTAAACCATACAGAAAAAAAAAAAAATCAAATGCATTGAAGGCTTAAAGGTAATATCTGTTACCATAGCATTTTTGAGAGAAAACAGAAGAAAAAATCTTCTACATTGGTCTTGGTAATAAGTTTTAGGGCATATTACCACAAGCACAGACAACAAAAGCAAAAATAAACAAGTAGGACTACATTAAGGCAAAAAATTTCTGCCCAGCAAAGGAAACAATTAACAAAATTAAAAGGCAGCATACGAAATGGAAGAACGTATTTGCAAACTACATGTATAATAAAAGGTTTATATCCAAAATATATAAGAAAGTGCTACAATTCTATAACAAACTAACACATATGCTAATTTAAAAATAGGCAGAAGATACGAATAGACAGTTTTCCAAGGAATATTCACATTGGTTAACAGGTATATGAAAAAGTACTCAAAATCCACAATCAACAGGGAAATGCAAATCAAAACCACTGAGATATTACCTAATAGCTACTAGGATGCCTATTATTAAAAAGTCAAAAAATAAAAAAATATTGTCCAGGATATGGAGAAAATGGAGTCCCCCATACAATGTTGGTGAGAATCTAAATTGATACAAGAAGTATGGCAGTTCCTAGTGAAATAAAAATAGTCTACTCGGTTATTCAGGAATCCCATAATACTCCATCTTTAAAAAGGACATTCTGCCATTTGTGACAACACAAATGAATCTGGAGAACATTTGTACTCAGTGAATAAGCCAGATACTGAAAGACAAATACTGAATGTCCTCACTTATATGTAAAATCTAAAAGAGTCAAGTGCATGCCAACAAAGTGTGCAATAGTGATTAGCAAATTGGGATAAACGGGAAAATACGTTCAATGGATATAGCCTTTCAGTTATAAAATCAAGTTTGGAGGTTTAACACACACAATGCTGACTTAGTTAATGTATACTTGAAACTTGCAAAAAGAGTAAATCTCACATGCCCTTATTATAAAACAAAGCATAATTACGTGAGGTATTTGCATATTAATTAGCTCAATGATGCTATTCATTTCACAATATATACATGTATCAGAACATCATGCTGCACACTTTACATATACGGAATTTTTCTTTGTTACTCCTTCCTCAATATATCTGTAAAAAAAAAAATGACGTATTAATGGAAGAATGAATTGCTAGACCAGTGGAACAGCACAAATATCTCAAGGACAGAAGCAAGTATGTAAAGTTACTTGGTATAGGATAAAGAGCCCCAGAAATCAGTAAGAAGTCATGTTTATAGATGATTATAGATGATTACTTATCATGTAAGTGAATTAAACCTAGTTTGATCCTGATCTGCCATCATTGGTAAATCGTTATCTACCAACATTTAAGGGAACTAATATAACATGTATTGAAGATATAATTCAAATACTTGATATATAAAAGCCTAACTGTAAAACAATAAAATTAACAGTAACAATATAGAAAATCATCTTTGTGACATAGGCAGTCAATTAGGGATGATAAGGGTTTCTTTAAACATCAAAGAAAAAATGTTGATTAATTTGATTCT
The DNA here is from genome assembly GCF_009761245.1 of Sapajus apella. Taxonomy (NCBI): domain Eukaryota; kingdom Metazoa; phylum Chordata; class Mammalia; order Primates; family Cebidae; genus Sapajus; species Sapajus apella. The sequence goes on from NW_022436945.1 coordinate 21,864,393, forward strand.
ATTAAAATTAAAGATTTATTTTCAATTAAAAATATTATTTCCAAAAGAATTGATACTTCAGTGTACAACACATGAAGTATCTAAAATTGGCAAGAAGTTATTAAATTAAAACTCCATGATAATTCCCCTGTAGGTACATATTAAACACACATAAAAACTCATTGGGAATCTGCTGTAGGAAATAAAAAATGTGAAGACAAAGAGGTGTAATAAAAACAATAATATCTCAACTTTACATGAGTAATTAGTTGCCAGGTGCTATTCAATTGTTCCTGACCTTCATTCTCTTTAGCTTAGCCAGTGAATTTTTTGTACGTATCTATTAATGTCATACAGAATATCTTGTGCTAGAGTCATTCTCAATAAAGTCAAAAATAAGAAAATGATGCCTGTTCTCATCATTATTATTTAAATTTTTCACTGAAGCTAGTAAATGCAGGAAGTAAAAAACAGAAATAACAATTGCTCCCTTGAACACCTTGAAAAACCCAGTTAGAGCTAGAAGTTTACAGAAGTGAGAAAATCGTCCAGGTTTACAGATTTTAAATCGCTTTCTTTCTTATAACGACAAGAGCAAGTTAAAAATATAATGGTGGAAATACATTAATTAACAGTAGGAAAACTATAACAAAATTATATAAGCCAAAGGATTTAGAGAAAACTATGGAAATCTATATAAAAATAAAGACAAATAATACAAATTTGCTGAAGCATATTAGTTTTTTTAAGTAAAGGGTGATGATGTGCTTTAAGGCCAAAATCAGTTTCTTATAGTTTTAAGTCTATTGTAAAAAGAAAAACATTAAATAATTTATTTGGAAATTGATACCATGTGTCTGAAAAACATGGGAAAAGAAATTGGTGACCAATACTAAGCAAATGTGGCAGAATAATGAATTATTTGTGATAACACAAGTTATAAAATGAAAAAACTGGCTTTTTCTTTTTCGAGATACTATTCCGAGATGTATTCTATATGGTATGATTAAGGCTCAGGTGCCCTCTGTGATAATCAACTTAATCACATCCCCTTAGTTTGGCTGCCTCTTCTTAACCATGTAACTCTTTTTAATTCCTTGTTCTTCCACGTGACCACTTCCCAAAATAACTGTTCAGGACTTATATATGCAAGTGTTTATTTTAAGGAACTGAAGCTACAGGAAGAGATGAAAGTTTTTTAAAAAACTACACTTGCTCGAGATGTCCCTTTACTTCCTAAAACATGAATGCAAGCAGCTGTCTGTAAAATATGAGATGTTTTAAACAAAGAGTTTTATTCTTGTTTTTTTTTTATATTTTATTGCGTTTTAGGTTTTGGGGTACATGTGAAGAACATTCAGGATTGTTGCATAGGTACATATGTGGCAATGTGGTTTGCTGCCTTCCTCCCCATCACCCATATCTGGCATTTCTCCCCAAGTTATCCCTTCCCAACTCCCGACCCCGCACTGTCTCTCTGTAGTTACCCCCCACAAACCTCAGTGTGTGATGTTCCGCTCCCTGTGTCCATGTGTTCTCATTGTTCAAACCCGCCTGTGAATAAGAACATGCAGTGTTTGATTTTCTGTTCTTGTGTCAGCTTGCTGAGAATGTTTGTTTCCAGGTTCATCCATTTCCCCACAAAGGACAGGAACTCATTGCTTTTCATGGCTGCATACTATTCCATAGTGTATATGTGCCACATTTTCCTAGTCCAGTCTATCATCAATGGGCATTTGGGTTGGTTCCAAGTCTTTGCTATTGTAAACAGTGCTGCAATGAACATTCATATGCATGTGTCCTTATAATAGAATGATTTATAATCCTTTGGATATATACCAGGTAATGGGATTGCTGGCGCAAATGGAATTTCTGTTTCTAGGTCCTTAAGGAATCACCACACTGTCTTCCACAATGCTTGAACTAATTTACACTCCCACCAACAGTGTAAAAGTGTTCATATTTCTCCACATCCTCTCCAGCATCTGTTGTCTCCAGATTTTTTAATGATCGCCATTCTAACTGGCGTGAGATGGTATCTCAATGTAGTTTTGATTTGCATTTCTCTAATGACCAGTGATGATGAGCATTTTTAAAGAGGTTTATTCTAAGAGTGGGGAAATACAAAAATGAGAAGAACCTGGCTTTATGGTGATCTTAAATGCTGCTTTTTTAAGCCCCAATGTAAGTTTTGATATTACTTATTGCTAGAAATGTTTCTTACTAACAGGATACTACTCTGTAGCCTCAGTTAATCCTAATTTGGAAATGAGAGTAGGACCTCCACATCAAATAATGACCAAGAGACTTTTATCAGCCAGATTGCTCTGATTGATGGGATCATAGGAGATTTTACTTTTTTTTTTTTTTTTTGCTATAATTTTCTGGATTTTAAGAATTTCTAAAATGAATCTAGAATTTGAAATTAAAAAGTATAAAAGAAATTTGAACTAAAATTTAACCCTTAGAGGAATAAATTAAGGCATCAATCTGTGTGTAACAAAAAACCTAAAAGCAGAAAGTGTAATTGGAGGTGCGGTTTTACCACCCTGTCCTCACTTCCCACCTCTCTCCACAGACATCAAGTGTCCTGTTCTCACAATGATTCCAGCATCAACGTCTTGTGAAAGGACTTCCCAGTCAGCAGAGCTGTAAAAAGGAGATTCAAGAGAGGTTTTCTGGACCAGAAAAATATCTTAAATAAGTCACTTAAAAAAATTTATAATGTGAATTTTATCACTAATAAATTATCTTATAATTCATTTACTTACCTAAATCCATATGAATCCAATTCTTTTTTGCCAACATGAAGAATGAAGAAGTCGTCCTATCACTTATTCTCATGAATTAGGCATTTTATTCTCTAGAAAATTTTAGAATAATTTGTACCTTTCCTTTTTCCCTAACTACAGAAATCGAAAGAAATAAAACATAAAACAGAATGCTTTTTAACTTTGCTTTGAGAAAAGAGATTTTTATAAAACCAATCCACTCCAATATACAGATATATACTACTAATCCTCTAAAACTTCAGTTTTGAGAAGTATACATTTGAATTCTAAAAGGCAACATCTATTAGTACAACCAGTCACTTAATTGTCATATGATGAAGATTGTTAATGTTTCACCAAGTAAGAAATTGCACCCAATTCTATTTTATCCATAGCATTATTTAATATACTGTCACTTTAGAAGCATACTTCTAATAGTTTCTCTATTTGTCAAAACTCTTTCAGTTACCAGTGACAAAAATAACACAAGGCAACTTAAATAACAATGCTTGGAAATTTGTCTATTCCCTGGAAATGACTTCAAGCTCAAAAGAATCAAATGGCTTAAATGCTCATTTCAGAGCCCTGTATCAATCTGTAATTTCCTCTGAAAATTGGTTTTATTTTGCAGCTATCATTCTCCTTGCTACCAAGCTATAGAGCCCAGCAGTAGTTCAAGAGCCTTTATTCATATTGTACCGTCAAAGAGAAAGTTACTGTGCCTTTTTCACTGGCTCTTCCTAATATGTTTCAGAGAATAATCTTATTGGACTGTCTTGTGGATGCAGAATTGTAATGGGCTCACCCTGAGTTCTAAGCCCATCTTTTTGTAGAGAGATGAGGCCTTGTTATTGATGACTCCATCTATATTGGGTTATAAGGAGACTTCTTAAACAGACAAAACCAGATCCCCACCTGTAACAACACCACCAAACAAACAAAACCAAGAACTAGGAAAATGAGGAAAAAAATTCTGACTGAGTGAAAATTATAGGTTGGTTTACCCTTATAACAATTAATTGTCATATACAGCAATACAATAACTAGTAGTAACTGAATTTCAATTATATGGTATTTGTGATATTGCTCTGATGAAGTCAACTAAGTTTGCCATTGTATGTCAAAAAATAAAATAACAAAAAATTTGGTAAGTAAACTAAATGATAAAATGCAATGCTCTCAGGCAGAGTGGACAAACAGAAAGAATGATGCCCTGGAAGTAATTTATACCTAGGTTGAAATATTGAGTTAGTCACTTACTATCTTGATGGATTTAACAAGTTCTAATACTCCAGAAGATATTTTGTAACTTGTAATTGGAAACAAAAAATAGCCTTTGAAAGCAGCAGTTCCCAACCTTTCTGGCACCAGGGACTGGTTTCATGAAAGCTGGTTTTCCCCAGATGGGCAGAGTGGAAGCTTAAGATATGATTCAAGTGCATTACATTTACTGTGCACTTTATATCTATTTTTATTACATTGCAATACATCATGACGTAATTATACAATGCACCATAATGTAGAATCAGTAGGAACCCTGAGCTTGTTTTCCAGCAACTAGAGGGTCCTATTTGTGGATGATGGGAGAGAGTGACAGATTATCAGGCATTTGATTATCATAAGGAACATACGACATAGATCCTTCACATGTATAGCTCACAGCAAGGTTTGAGCTACCATGAGAATCTAAGGCCACCACTGATCTGACAGGAGATGGAGCTCAGGTGGTAATGCAATCAATGGGGAGTGGCTGTGAACACAGGTAAAGTTTTGTTCACTCACTAGCCATTCACCTCCTGCTGTGCAGACTGGTTCCTAACTGGCTGTGAACTGGTTTCAATCTACGGCCTGGAAGTTGGAGATCCCTGTTTTGAAGTATTGTGAATTGGAAATGTTTTTGTAACCTCTGTAGGACATTGGAAAATACTTCATGAACAAGCCATGAAATATGATGTCCTCTATAACTTTTCAGTTGTGGAGAACAAAGATTTACATCAAGGATATCCAATCTTTTGGTTTCCTTTGGTCACAATGGAATAAGGAGAATTATCTTGGGCCACACATAAAATATATTAACACTAACAAAATCTCATAAGCTAGAAAACATTCAGGTCAAAAAAAATCTTATAATGTTTTAATAAAGTTGATGAATTTCTGTTGGGTCACATTCAAAGCCATCCTGGGTCACATGCAGCCCATGGGCTGCGGGCTGAACAAGCTTGATTTACATACTATAATAACATTATAATATGTAATGTTATTTTATTAAATTATTTTAATTGTATGGAAGAGTTATATCACAACATATTAACCAGTGAATTTTGTATATTTTCTTTCCATCTGACTTTCTTTCTAATATCTGAAGTAATACAGAAGCAGTACTTAAATTTCAAATAAAGTCATTGACCAAAGTGTGAAACAGAAAATATAATTGCATATTTGCAAAAGCAAATGTTTCATCTCCTAAAGACAAGATAAGGCATGAAATGAGAGGGAGAAAGAAATTAACCCTACCATCCAACATTGGGGAAAAAAACACAGCACATGTGGAGGACCAGAAAGCAAGCTGAAAAAGAATTGAAAGGAGTCATTACTGAGCTATTTTAGATTCTATACCCTCTATCCAGCCATGAACCTATCAGTGATCATACCTGACTACTGCATACCGCATTACACAACCTAATGTGGAGAAGGAGGTAATGTGAAAAAGCCTATTCGTCTAAAGGGCATGAAACCGAACAGATGTTACTGATACTTCACTATTGACATATAACCTTCTAAGACCTACCGTGAATCATACACATTTGAGACTATTCTTTTCATTGCATAATTCATATCTTCACTAATTTTGACTTATCACTTTGTCAAAGGACTAAAACTATAGTAATGAGTACATTCTTAATTAGCTTTTCTTTAGCTAGCAAAAATCTTTATTTAAATTTTGTCTCATCTTATGTTCTAAAATTGTCACAACAAGGTGATCAAGGAGGCTAGAAGTTTTACTACATTTTCTTCTCAATAAGATTGCTGTATCTCTTCTACATAAAGTAAATAAATCCTTGATACATGAATGAAGTAATGGTTCAGTAAACAAATTAAATGTGATACGACTTTAATTGTTAGTGCTTTAAATATTTACGTTTTACATCACTGGGCTACAAATTACTTATACTGAAACTTCATACTCATTTACTATTTGGGAGTATTTAGCAAAATAATTATTCTACCTGAATGTGGCACAGAAATGCATAAAACTCTCCTGGTATGTAAATTCTAACTCAGTAATCCACAATACATTGAGTGTGGTAAGTCCTAAACATTCCCTGTGGTATATTCACAAATATTATATATATGTATGATAGGCTAATATTAAATTCATATAGTTTTTATGCCACAAGTGCTATAAGAACTTGAAAAAAAATAAGTTTTTGAAGAACCTATAAAGTTTATGTTCTCTGGCAACACAAATAATAGATTTGAAATGTTAATCTATAAAACACACATAGAATGAATACATTTAGTTTAGTCAACCAGTAAAATACCTTTACTACACTATCAACCACAGGGGTCATTTTAAGTACTAAGTACATGAAATATGTGAAAAGACTGGAACTAAGTGATGACTGTGACTTCTGGAGAGCAGTTTGTGGTAATTAATAAAATGGGATGGGTTAATAAAGAGATACATTACTTGAACTGAAAAGCTAAAATAATTAAGTGATGGCCATTGAAATTTGAGATTAGCCCTGCTACAGTTGTTCATGCCCTTGCTGCCTTTGCTAGTAAGACCATTATAAATTTCTGTGAGTGTCTTTATATTTAATCTTGTTCAATGAATTGGCTGCATCTCACTAGACAAAGTCAAAAATTGAAATGCAACTGCATATAGAACTCCCTACACAGCGATGCATTCATAAATAATTCAAAAGTCCTTTACTTCACATGATTACCCTTTAAGCTGATAATTTAAATGGGAAACTGAGAAAGGTCATTTTTATCTGTACTTTTAACAATACAATTCACAAAACTTTGCTGTCTAAATATTTTTTAAAATGTTTTTGTATTACAGTTTTTAGTTTTTAAAAGAACCCATTAATTTCAAATCTTAAAAGCAATGGCCTCATTTTTTCCCAAATTTTATTAAAATATTTAATAAAACCATAATAACCATATTTTAATTTGAAAATTAAACAAAATTAATATTGTGCAAATGCCTGTAGTGTGTGTCTAGGTGAAATTTTATAAATATCTGAATTTAGTGGCTTTATATTTCATTAAATTATTTTAAAATTTACTACTAATAAAAGTTTTAAATTTTTGCTTCTAAATGCTGATGCTACCTTATCTCTTGGGTAAGCAAATTGACAACAAGGAGGATTCATATTTAAGAAGTGACTATCTGGCTGCAAGGTAAAAAATAAATGATTTGAAAAATTAAGAAGAAGGAGGAAATGAAGGAAGAGAGGGAGGCAAAAAAGACCAAAAGTCAGCATGACAGTCACATAAAATATAAGTAGATAAATAAAATGGATATTCCTAATGAGTTGTAGGGGAGAACAGGAAGGAGCTGGCAGAGTTAGGAAAATTGCCAGAAACTAATCACTTAAAACTTCTAAAGTAATCTTCATTAAGGAACATACTTAATTCTAAAATTACAACCACATAAGGTTTCTGTCCCCAATTTCTCTCTAACAGTTTTTACAAATCTGACGTTTAGACAATGTGGTTATTATGTGATGCCATTATATTTTTAGGCTTAGATACTGTATGTGACACATTTTTACACTGAACAAAAAAATGACACTTTACTTATAAATATAAATGTTTCCATTTACTAGTTAATACCTTAAATAAATAAAATAACAGAAAAGGATCCATTATTCCAGAGACAGTATTAATTTGCCTTCTGCTTATTTGTTGTTTTCTAAAAATGCTGCTTCCATCTTTTCTCTCAAGAATCTCCTACGGTAATCAATTTTCTAAATTCCTTGCATTATTCTTATTCTTCATTTTTCTTTTTAATGGAAATCTCTATTTTTTTTCTTAGTTCTATCTTTGCTCTTAGGATTCAACATATTCTTATATTTTCAATTTGTAACATTCAGGAATATACGTTTTTCAGGAAAATTTATGTTAGTGTACTTTAATAAGTGTTTAGGCTGGGCACGGTGGCTCACACCTGTAATCCCAGCACTTTGGGAGGCCGAGATGGGTGGATCACCTGAGGGCAGGAGTTCGAGACCAGCCTGGCCAACATGGTGACACCCCATCTCTGTTTAAAAAAAAAAATAAGTGTTTATTTGGGATAGTGTTAGGGATCTCTGCGGACATATGGGAAATATAAACTTTGATGTTTAGTTTAAGAAGCTTCAGTCAATTTTGAGGTACAAGCTTCACTAAAATGTAATACTGAGACTAATGCAAATGAGTTTAGTATTGGTTATGTAAACCTTTAGCTATAAGGAGAGCTCAGTTATTCAGTTGATTCTCCAATTTTGTGTATACTTTGTTCATTTCTTTTTATCAAGTAGCAAGGAGGCCTGAATTACCAGGCACATATATGGAATTTTCTTATGCACATTGTTTATGGAGAGTCTATCAATCAAAACAAGCAAACAAAACAAAACTATGCTGTACTGAGGGAAACATTAATCCCCAAATCTCAATAAATTACAAGAATAAAAGTATTTTATTGTTGTTGTTGTCGATGGTTTTGTCTTTATTTTCCAAGTTATGTGTCAGTCAGTGCATGCCATCTGCCTACCAGGACCAACTTGAGGGAACATCTTTATCTAGAACATTGCTAATCTTTTAGACACGAAAAGGGGTGTGACAGATGACCAGTTGGCTCTTAAATCTCTCCAAATGGCACGTTGACCAAAGAAGCAATATTAGAAATCAAAACTTCTATAAATCTCTTTAAGAAACAGAGCATGACACACAAATTTCTTTTTCTGGCAAATAAATTCTTACAAGAATGACACCACCTAAGAAGAGAATCCGTAGTGCACAATGACATTATCCTACTAAATTTAGAAGTTTTTAATTTCCTTCATTGCTTCATCTTCTTGTGGGTGGCCCCCACTTCCCATGGTGATGGTATAAGTGTGGAGTGAATAATCTAACAGTACCCCAAAACTCATAGAAGACAGAGATAAATAAGTCAGTTTCCAGATCACAGGTCCTTCCAAATGTTCTTTTGGAGTATAGATGATGGATTGTGGATTTATAACTATAAGATTCATACAGTGAATCAGCAGGTTGGTGGTAAATGGAAGGATGTATAGCTTACATTAAACATTTTTAACATGTACATAATTTTCTTCCCATTGATTATTTTTAAGCTCCATTGTTCTTGTAGCACAAATTAAACCACTTTATAAAATGTAATTTACAGGTGGTTGTCCTCAGTACATTATTATTATTACTGTATGGTGTAGCAGAAGTCACTAGTGTGACAATGATTTCCATATCTTTGTTTAGCTTTATAAAAACTTTTGTCTCTTTTCTATTTTACCTTAAGTAAAAGGTAAGGAAGAATTTTTTTTTTCTATTCTCACTAAAGTCGCTTAAGAGGTTAAAATGTTGTAAACCTTTCCTCAGGTCTACCTGTGTTCTTTCTACATTTTCATGATCTGTATTGTGATTTTTTGCTTTCCATCCAACTCCTTACAATCTCCAGATGATGAGTAATTTCCTCTGAATTTACCACATTGAGTCTTTTGATTGTACTCTGCCATCTTGCAGCCCTTCCATCATTCTGTACTATAACCCCTATCCTTTGCATTCGTTCTTCCACAACACCTAATATTCAATATTTGCTACTAATTTGGTATGCCTCGCCTAGCTTTTTGTTGTTGCTATTTACCTCCTTTTAAAAGAAAGACAATTAGTAATTTTTCCCTGACTGTATTCTTAAAAGACTAATACTAAATATTTTGTAAAAGTATTGATCACCTTCAAGGCAGTGTGTCATTCTTGTACTGACAGATCTGCAATGGCCCATCTATTTTGTAAAATGGTCATTTGGAAGAATCTCTTGTCTGAAAATGAATTATTTTCTTGATGCCTCATATTAGATTTTGGCTGCAGCTTACATAATCCTCTCTGCCTTTATTCTGAAAATTAGTTGTAAAATCTCAAGACCCCCAATTACTTCCTCCAAAGGTGGATGATCTCTTTATGAGATCCAAAGCCAATGTCTTTTGACCAGAGTAAGTGGTTTTGACCTAATTATTTGTATCATTGTTGTGTCATATTTCACTTCTATTTTCAAATTTATTAATATTTGGTCGATCACCTCTTCTAAATGTAAGTATTCTCAACATTAAACTTTTGCCAGATTCTCTGTTTTGAAGTCAGTATCCTTTAACAGAATCACTGAACTATAATCGATAAATAGAAGATGTATATATTTAAGTAGTACCAATTCATGCTGTGAACCACGTACATTGTAAAATGATCACAACAATAACTAATTAACATATCCATCACTTTGCATAATTGTCATCCTCTTCATTTGTTTTGTGATGAAAAGAGTTAAGGTCTGCCTTCTTAGCAAATTAGTATATAACACAGTATTGTTAACTATAATTACTATGATGCACTATAGATCTCCAGAGCTTATTCACCATATGTTGCTAAAACTTCACACTTTCACCACAAAACCTCATTATCTTCTCTTCTCAGCCCCTGACAACCGCTGTTTTGTTTGCTGCTTCTGTAACTCTGACTGTATTCTCTACTACTTATAAATGATATTACACAGTATTTGTCTTTCTGCATCTGGCTTATTTCACTTAGCACAGTGTACTTCAGTCTTACCCATGTTGTCACAAAAAACAGGCTCTTCATTTTTAAGGCTTAATAATGATCTTTTGTGTATACATTTACCAATTTTCTTTATTCATCATTGGACGTTTAGGTTTTCATATATTGGCTGTCCTGATTAATGCAACAATGAACAAGAGAATGCAGATATCTTTTAAAGAGTCTGATTTCAATTCCTTTGCATATATACCCAGAACTGGAATTGCTGGATCACACAATAGCTCTATTTTTATTTAATTATTTTTTGAGACAGAGTCTCACTCTGTCACCAGACTGCATTGCAGTGGTGCTATCTGGGCTCACTGCAATCTCTGCCTCCCGGGTTCAAGCGATTCTCTTGCCTCAGCCTCTGAGTAGCTGGGACTCTAGGTGCATGCCACCATATCCAGCTAATTTTTGTATTTTTACTAGATACAGGGTTTCACTATATTGGCCAGGATGGTCTTGATTTCTTGACCTCATGATCTGCCCACCTCGTCCTCCTAGAGTGCTGGGATTACAGGCATGAGCCACTGTACCCAGCCTCTATTTTTACTTTTGTTTAAGAAAGTCCATGTGATCTTTCATAAGGGCAGTACCAGTTTACATACTCACCAAGAGTATGCCAGGGTTCCTTTTCTCCACATCCTTGTCAACACTTGTTGTCTTTTATCTTTTTGATAGCAGCCATCCTAACAGGAAGGAGGTGATAATCTTATGGTTTTGATTTTCATTTCCCTGATGATTAGTGAAGTTGCGAATTTGTTATATACCTGTTGGCCTTTGCATGCCTTCTTTTGAGAAATGAATATTAGGATCCTTTGCTCATTTTGTAACAGGACAATTTATTTTTTTTTTACTGTCTAATTGTAGAAGTTTCTTAAATATTTTGGAAATTAATCCTTTGTGAGATATATGGTTTGCAAATATTTTCTTCCACTTTGTAAGATGCTTCTTTACCCTACCACTGGTTACGTATTTTTATGTACAGAAGCTTTTTGTTGGATGTCATTCCTGTTGTCTTTTTTTACGTTTACTTACTGTGCTTTGGTTTTATAACCAAAATTTTATTACCAAGACCAACGTCAAGAAGCTTACCTTCTTTTTTTTTTTTTTTTTTTCCTAGTGGTTTTACAATTTCAAGTGTTACATTTAAGTCTCCAATCCATTTTGAGTTGATTTTCATGTATGGTATAAAGGCTCAATTTCAATCTTTTGGGTGTGGAGTATCTAGTTTTCTTCAGGACCATTTATTGGAGAGACTGTCCCCGTTTCATGTCCTTGGCATCCTTGTCCAAGATGAGTTGGACCTAAATGCATGGATTTGTTTCTGGGCTCTCTGCTGTTCCTCTGATCTCCATCTGTGTATTTACGCCAATACAATACTGAGTTTTTACATTGTAAACTAAAAAACAAGACAAATTTCTCTTCTCCCTTGAGTTTAAAATGGATTTATATGGATATCATGAAACAGGAAAAATATACAAATATACATGTATGTGAGTACCTGTATGAATATGTATACATGTATATCTCAATTTATGTAAACATATAATAATATTTTTGTGTATATACGTATGCATATATACACATATTTTACATTATATAATATATATATATATATGAATAAAATTGTGGTAAATCCTGTGGTAAATCCAAAGGCACATTCTGAGGAGTTATGTTGCTAAATATGCGTGGGTGAGCAAACTTAAACTGAACGGTCTTGGACCGGATGCATTGGACATAAATCATTTAGAATCATATACAAATAAATTAAATCGCAAGTTTTATATAGTTGAAAACAATAGGTTAGTTTAAATAATTGTTTTTTGGTTTAATTTTGTTTCTGACATCTTGTTCTGTTTACATGGAGGAAAAGAAAAGCATCCAGCCTACAATATCGAGAAGCTGAGAGTGAAATCATGTCGGTGTAAATATAATTGTGGTTTCTGCTGTTACAGTATATAAAAACGCTCAATCTCACTAATAATCAGGGAAATGAAAATTTAAACCGTAATAAGATATTACCTCCTTCCTGTTAGGATGGCTGCTATCAAAAAGATAAAAGATAACAAGCGTTGACATGAATGGGAGTAAGGGAACCCTGGCACACTCCTGATGAGGGTGAAAACTGCTACAGCCATTATGAAAATTCTTAGGGAGTTTCCTCAAAAAATAAAAATAGAGCTACCGCATAATGCCACAATTACATTCGCACAAACCTAATAGATTATATTTCTTAGAGAAGAGCTGCTGCTTTGTCCCTTAAAACTTAGTATAATGTATGATTTTTGAAGTAAGAACCATGTCTCACTCCTCATTATAAGTTCTTAACGTGTTCCTCAAAGCCCACCCTAGGGCCTGTCCATGGAGAAGGTAATTTAAAAACACTTTAGGAAACACACGCATCTTTCAAAACTTACCTAACCTAAAGATTACTTGGATACACTTTGCCTTGTGTAGAATATTTGAAATATATTAAAAGGAGAATGTTTTCTCCCAATAACATTTCTAATTAGCTTTAGTTTATGAATTCTGACTCATTGGTTTATGAAGCGGGACTCGCTGAGAAAATGTAAAGCTTTTAATAGAATTATTTTGAATTAATCATCAAACTAATATAGCTTATGGAAAAAAAATTTCTCAAGTTGATTTAATGCTGCTCTTAATTAATGGTTACAACATTTTTATTAAGGAAAACAAAGTAGAAAATATAATAAAAGTCTTGTTTTGTTTTGTTTTTTGCTTTCATTTGCCCCTATGACATGAGCAAAGCAATGTTTACAAATAGTTTTTTCTAATTGCTAGGTTTGTTACTTTTGTTATTTTCAAAATATACGAGGTAGAATATTGGTTGTTTGCTACACTCCTAGTGTACATATAGAAAATAAAATAATTAATGAGCGTCACCTGGGCATTTTCCACGATTGGAGTCTGCTTTGCCATGTTATATTTTACAATGAACTTAATAAAAGTCTACGTAAGTTAATATTGTAGCCTATTCATCAACAACCTGATCACAAACACTGTGTAATTTCTATTCATTGCTACATTATGGACAAAGATTTTCTAATGCAGTTATACAATCATGATTGTAGATAAAACCACGTTAAGTTTTTTTTTGGTTGTTTGTCCATAATTAGTGTCTCTGAAAAATTATATCTATTGCTTGAGGTATGACTTTTATACAACTGTTACTACTGTGATGGAATAAGTTGCTCAGTAACATTAAATTAGTACAAAAGAAATCTTTTGGGGTTTGACTTTTATTACAGATTCAAAAATATATATTCATTGAGATTATTTTATATATGTAACACCTATCCTATACCTAAATGCTACAATTTGTAAGTAGAAAAGAGCTATCAGAATAGGTTAAGGAACACTCAATGATTCTAAGCAATATGTTTTTGAGACCTGTTATAATGAGTTAATATGAGAAATATGTAAAGTTATTATATTAGCATCACATTCCTTCTATATGCCTCTAATGATATTATTTTTTAAAACTCTCTTTATAACTGGCCTTACACCCTCTATTATCAATAAAGTTAATAACAATTCATAATAGTACCCATTTGGGGAGTACAATTGGCTCTCCATATTCTTGGGTTCTGCATCCATGGATTCAACCAATTGCAGTTTGAAAACATTCAGAAAAAATTGCTGAACACCTACAGACATTTTTCATCATTATTTCCTAAACAGTATAGTATAACAACTATTTATATGGAACTTACACTGTACTATGTATTACAAGTAATTTAGAGATGACTTAAAGTATAAAAGAGGATCTGCATAGGTTATATGTTAATATTAACACTATTCTATATAAAGGATTTGAACTTCCACAGATATTGGTATCCATGGGAGGTCCTGGATGCTATTCCTCATGCATACTGAGGAATGACTGTATATTATTTTAGTAGGAATCTGTGATAAATACTTGTAGTCATTATTCACCTGGCATGTGAGCATCTCAGCAAATAGTGTTTATCCACTGTATTGGTGAATATTGATATCTCTGAATTTAAAGGTTCCATGATAAAATGTATTCTGAATTGAAAACAGATCTTACTGAAGTTTAGTCATTCTAGTTCATATTAGACCTCTAGTGCATTCCAACTTATTGGTTGAAAATATTGTATAATTGAATTTCACTTTTCCTATTGCATTTATACTGAAGTCTCAACTGCTAAAAGATGTCAGATCTGAAAAGCACAATTTCAAAATTTGTATGTTTTCTAAGATGAGTCTATATCCACTTTCAGTAAAATTGTCCTAGAGTCAAATACCAGAGCGAATTTAAATCATAGTTATTACTCCTTGAAAATCAAGTATTAAAACGTGCAAACAACAGAATCCCTTTCAAACTGTAAATGAAACCAACCAACCAAAACTGTTTTTAAAATTTTCTAACCTAAAGATTTTGTTACCACAGCCTCAGGGAAATAGATTCAGTGCTTGTAGTATACATTGTTGGTTAAAGTAAGCTGGGCTCTAAGTCACTTTTTGCCTAAGGCTGACCTGATACTGCTTCTGGCATTTTTTATTTATTTGTTTTTTGAGAATACCTCACTGGGTCTTATTTAGAAAGTGTTAATATATTTTTCTTATAGCAATGTAAAAAAAGAGACAGAGCTTAGAAATCTGCATCAATTAAGTATGGTTTTTGCATGTCTATCTTTCACTATATCAAGTCAACACAGTTGGTTACAACTTTACTAAATCAAAGACTATGTTAGAAATTGAGTAAAGCAGAACTACTCAAGGTATCTGCCCTTTGAACTATGTATTATTATGGGTCCAAAATGAGGTAAGAAGCTTCAGAGAGAAAGTAAATCATACTTTCTTTTTGGAGAAATCTTGCTATAAAGAAAAGCAAAACTCAACTGAAATAAATAAAGGTTTAGCCACAAAGTGCTTTATATTCTTACACAGGCTCTTTATCTCTCTATGATTCATTACAAACAATCCACAGACCATCACGGATTGGCAGGTCTTACTTATATTTTTTGTTATTCTGGTATAAAGAAAGCTCATATATTAGCAATTAAACCTCTAAAAAAGCAAGGGTTGAGATGAAATAACATTTTATTTTACCTCCCATGAGGGCAGATTATGCAATATATTAAGACACGTGGAGAGAAAAAACAAACATTAATATTGAATATGGATCTAATTTAAAAAAATTGCATATCATCAATCCAAATTGTAGATGTTGATGGACCATTCTATACAATGCACCCATGGATAAATTGAATAGTGCTTAATTTATTTACTAGTACTTGATTATTCTGCCTAGCAATGCAGGGAAGGCTAATTTTAAAGAAATTCATAGGATAATTTTGAGTAACACAAACTTAAGTTTGATTAACTTCCACAGTTATATATTTATATGGAGAATTACATTTTAGTAAATGAGCAAAATTTGCATTAAATATAAGTACTATATCTATCTTGATAATAAATTAAACTGAACCTGAAAATTAAAAATCACGTTGTGAATGGTTTCTAGAAATAAACTGCTCCATTTCCGTTTAATATAAAATGAAGTTGTATCAAGTGATTTAAAAAGTTCCTACTGTATCAGAAATCTCTGGATCATTTTCTTTATTTGCAAATTGCAATTTGGTTTATGAGTATAGCCTCAGTGATATTTTTTGCTAAGTGACTTTATGGCCTTGAACTAAAGGAGCTTAGAACTTGACAAATCAAAATAATAAAGTGTAATAGGCTATTACAAGTTACATACAAATTTAACAAGCGGTGTTTGAAAACATATCTTAGAATAATGGAAAGTAGAATTTATTTTTTTAAGCAATACATTAGATCACTTACCACCTTCAAGGTTTTCAAGTGCTGACATTGTTAAAACATCTCCCCAACTCATACCTAAAACTCTTAACTCCTATTGTGACTGTATCCAGAGTTAGGGTCATGAGGGAGTAATACAGGTCAAATTAGGTTCTAATTCAATAGAATTGTGGCCTTATAATAAAAGTAAGGGATTCTCTTTCTTTCTCTCTCTTTCTCTCCCCCTACAGCTAGAAGGCAGCTGTCTGATAGCCAGGAAAAGAGTCCTCACCAGGAATCTAATGGTCTGGCACCTTGATTTTGGATTTCCCAGTCTCCAGAACTGTGAAAAACAAATTATGGTTAAGTCATCCAGTTCAAGGTGTTTTGCTATGGTAGCCCAAACAAACTAATTCACAATCTAATGAAATTTAAATGTCAGTTAATGTTTAAAAGGTTAATTCTACAAAATATGTTAAACTGTGACATTTGAAATCTCTGTTCATTGAGTAAAACTAAATTTTATTCTTAAAAACACGTTTATTTTTATTTTGAAAAATTTCCGTCTCTGCCTCTTGTAATGGTAATCAATCAATCTGAGCTGATAATATAATTTAATATAAAGAGAAAATTTTGAAATGAAAGTAGAAAAAACATTTTGTTTGTCATAGCTTCACATAACCAATAATAAATTATAGTACATTGTTAATTTTTATTTAAGAAATATAGTGTGCTTCTTTGGAGCATTTCTAGGAACCAGTCTGTTAAATTCTTTTTTAAAGATGAAGATTTTGTTCTTCACTTCACACAAGTTTCATTCCCCTAAAGATTTGAAAATCATATTTATTAAAATTAGATCTACTTAAAAACGATATAGCACAATGAAATCAACAAACACACACCACACACCACACACACACACACACACACACACACACATGCACACACACACACTATCCTCTGTGCAAGAATGACTAGAACAACCAAACAGGCTAACTCCACAATTAAATGCTATTAAAATTTTAACTAACAAACCAAAGATGTACATCAAAATGGCTTGATTTTTTAGAATCCACTACAAAATCCTCTGGGATATATTTAAATATAAAGATTAGAACAAATTCTAATGGAATTTAGAAAATTCATAATTTAAGGATTAAATAAATATTTATAGTGTTTACAATATTCAATCTTCCTTGAAAGTGTTTCTAAGCATATAATTCTGTCTTCTCAAGACAAATTTTATAATTAAGTGCACAATACATGTATGTAGTATACCTAATATGTATGACATACACATATCATTTTATATTTTATTTTAGTAACTATGTATTTAGTATACATTTTATTTTCATTCTTCTTTGTCTTTTTATTTGTTTTAATTAGGTCCCTTATAGACAATATATTTTTTAATCTCATTTTGGCATTCATTTGAGGAGTTCTGTCTTTCAGTTAGTGTGTTTAACTCATGTGCCTTGTAATTAATATTTTATTAAAACATTTCTGTCTTATTTAAGATTTTTAAAATATTTTCTTTAGTTCTGTTTTTTAAATCTTGTTTTTTATTTCATCTTTTCCATTGGATGGACCATGTTTTCTTCCACTCTTGTTATGTTAATTGCCCTTCTTTAAGACCCAAGCCTATAGTATTGACTTATATTGGTTTCTTATACTTATCGATATTTACATCTTTCCTACTTCAAACAGATACTTTTGCACAATTTTAAGTACTTTTTATTCCAGGCCTCTATGCACATCATGTAGATATTTGTAATATCTACATGATGAAATTTTAGTTCTGGGTTAGTAATATATTTCATGTTTTCATTTGCCCAAGCCCTTTTATGAACAACAATAATAAATTCTACCAAAATGATTTTCCAGCCTTACTTCAAGCAAGTCTCACTGCAACTCCATGATATTTATTGTATTACCCAAGTACTCTTTAAAAATTGTCTTTAACATGTGTCTCCATGACAATGATTTCAAGATATAATATGTTTTGTTGGATTTTTAGTATGCTCTCTAATTTAATTAGTAGTTAGGCATAATATAAATGATCTGCTTTCAAATATCTTTCTGTCTGTGCTTAAAACCACATGCACACACACACACATACACACACACACACACACACACACACACACTCAGCTTTGTTTTTATATGTACTGTGGTAACTGAGAAATTTTTTGTCTATATAATTCATGTGTCTATCAGGTAATCTGTTCTTTGTCTTGGCCAATATTTATGGTTATTTCTTTGTCTTTAATACTCTTAAAACTTACTATCATGAGGGCCGGGCGCGGTGGCTCAAGCCTGTAATCCCAGCACTTTGGGAGGCCGAGGCGGGTGGATCACGAGGTCAAGAGATCGAGACCATCCTGGTCAACATGGTGAAACCCCGTCTCTACCAAAAATACAAAAAATTGGCTGGGCATGGTGGCGCGTGCCTGTAATCCCAGCTACTCAGGAGGCTGAGGCAGGAGAATTGCCTGAACCCAGGAGGCGGAGGTTGCTGTGAGCCGAGATCGCGCCATTGCACTCCAGCCTGGATAACATGAGTGAAATTCCGTCTCAAAAAAAAAACAAAAAAAACTTACTATCATGTATCTGAGTGTTTTTTTAATCCCTCATGAGCATGCTTTCAATCACTTGTCTTTCATTTTTCTTTAATTTTCTAAAGCTTATCTTCGATCTTTATTCAAAAATGTTCCCCTCCTTTTTCTGCTGCCTTTTAGCAATGGGTAATCAATCAATTTTTTTCAACTCACTTGTTCATCTTATAGCTATATTCACTTAATTATGCAATAATCATTCTTTATTTCAACAATTTTAATATATTAATTAACATTGATATCTTTCTTTTTCTGTCTCTGTATACGCACGCATAGGTGTGTAAAGAGACATATATACATATTTACTTTTTATTTTATAATAATTTTAAGGTTTTTTTTCTGGCTGTTCCAACAGTATCATTTTAATTTTTATGTAGAACCTATTATATTATCTTCTTAAACATCTACTTTTTATGTGCAGTTATTTTTATTTATATGTTTATTTTCTCTATGAAATTATATGAGACTATTAGCAGTTGTATAGTCAAGATATGCTAGAGCCTTTTTGGGAAAAATAAAGCATAAAATCAGGATAGTTTAATGTAATAAAGTTTTGCTTTTCATTCTAGTCAAAACTTACTACATACTGAATAGCTTCTTTCTATCCTGTATCTATAGTCTGTGAAAAGCTTAGCTTTTTCATATTACAAAGACATGATGTGTTAGTCAGTGTCCTCCAGAGAAACAGCAGGAGAGAAATGGAAGATATTCTTTAGGGCCAAGTCTGGAAGTGACTATCAAATTATCTCTTCAAATCCTTTGTCTGGAACTCAACCATGTTTCTGCATTGAACTCCAGAAAAGGCAGTATATATCTCTGAGTACACACATCTCTATGCAATGGATGCTCTAACTAGTATTTTGCATCAGCAAAAGACTGAAGTCCCGTCACCATTTCGTGAAAGGACAGGAGGGTTTAATGAGGAGGATACCAATGAGGTTGAGTATTCAGGAATGCCATTACTTCAGAACCATTATGGATCACTCCCACTCCCACTTGACGATACTCAATAAGGCAAATCATATGGTCAAGATTTCACTTTTTAAACTTTCATAAACAAACATCATTGGGAGAAAGTAGTTTTCATAATTTATCATCCATCAGCCCTTGGTGTTTGAAGGGAGAATATGAAGCAGTAGCTCCTTAGAGCTCTGGTTTCTCCAATGAGTCTTCATCAAGTCCTTACCCTTCAGGGCTTTGGCACAACCTTGCTATCCTCTTGTCATTTGGGCTAATTTCTGCAATGAAGTGTCAGTTAAAAACTGTGGCAAAAGCAGAAATAGGACTTATGATACATCAGCCCAAGGCAGTTTTGTGTTCCAGAGGCTTCTGATATTTTCTTTGTTTTTTGTTTGTATCTGAATTACATTTATCTTTCTCACTTGCAAAGTTTCTCTGGAATTGATTTTGGAGTAGGGATCTAGCAGCTAAAGCTAGGTAACCATCCTGGCAGAAACCATAATTTCAAAAATGTATGTCTTTATGCCAGTTATCAATTTTTATTAGCTGACATATCCCAACAAAAATAATACAACTAAATGTGCTTTATCAAATATCTCAAAAAAGATAAAATATATGTTACATTTTTATTATTTTGTAACAAATATGACATAGGATAAATTGGTCAAATACCAAGTCCTTAAAATTATATCTGGTGTTTTTAATAGTAAATATTGGCAAATATTTTCATTTAAACGCAGTTTTGAAAGGAATATATTTCTCCAAGGACTACTTTTTCTTGCTTTTCTTAACGTTGACAACTGATAAAATGTTTAGCAAGATTATAAATGTTAGAATGAAAAATTATTAATAGATGTAGGTTTAAATTATGTTCTATTAAAAATGATTTGGTTCTTGATGAACATCTGTTTGATAATATGTTGTATCCAGATATAGTAAATTAATGACATATATAAAATTATAGGGAAATGACACCCTCAGTTTCATTATGAGGAGGGCTTTTAAAATGCTATTAGTCACAACCTGTCATCTTGTCATTATACAGCATTATGTAGCTATAGAATGCATCTTTTAAATGCATATCCTTTATTTTGAAGTTCTTTAGAAATTTAAAATATCACTTTTTATGGTTTCTAGTTCTGCATTCCTTTATTGCTAATATGAACAAATCCATATGCTTTGATTCAAGCAGGCATTAAATGTGCTTATTTGGAATAGTGATGTTTACTGTCATCTTCTCACCCTTAGCAGGTGTCTTAATTTTAGTACACTTCAGAGATATGATTTCACACTTATTAAAAAACATTTATTAAAATTACTAGTAGTATTTCAAATTGCTGAACAAAATTCTTATTTTCTTAAATTTTCTACTAAAATGTGAGTTTTAAAGTTTCTTTCATTTGAGGGCATTATTGTAGAGTCTTCAGAGAGAATCTAGAAGTATAAAAATCTACACTTTTTGAATAGTAATGACTTGGTAATTCATATGATTGCTTCTTTAAGGTTCATGTATTTTTTCTGTTATATGTTATTTAATATTTTGAAAGCAAACTTAAATCATTTACAAAATTTATTTTTTGAGGAAGAAATGGCAAAATGACATAAAATTATGCTTTACTTCAACATTAATTTAGGTAGTAATTTATCAAATACCTATTGATCATCACTTTATGGCAGATGCTACTTGGGGTCATGCTGGTCAAAAAACACCTGTCTTTCTGGAGTATTAATTTTAATAAGAAGAAAAAGTCAACCAAAGCTACCAACCTAAACAAGGAAATTATATCGTGTGTTTAAAGATGAAGAGTACAACGTGGAAAAAGAAGAAAACATGGATTGATTGGGCTAAGATGAATCAAGAATGCTGAGCAGGAATAGGAAATTAAAGCTTTAAATTGGAAGCTTAGTGCAGTGAAGCTTTGTTATTGTGAAGGTAATGTTCAAGCAATAAGGAGCAAGGGAGTTTGGCAAGAACTCCCTGTAGTATGACAACTCCAGACAAATGGATTAGCAATGGCAAAGGCCATCAGGTTGAATCATGCCTAACATATCTGAAGAATTTTGGGGCGGCCATTGGGGTTGCAGAAGTGAATAGAAGAGTGCCAAGTAATGAGGTCAAAGAGGCTAAATGAGTGACTTCTTTATGGAAAAGCTTAGATGTCACAATAGGACTCTGGGTTTTGTATTTGAGAACTTACTATGTGATAGAAATTTTGTGGATGACTGAGAGTTTCCTAACTTCTCGAGTTATTTCTCTGTGGGATAGATTAAGAAAAAGAGTTCGAGTCACAATATTATGTGATAGATATTGTAAGATGCAAGTATGAGAGCTTATGAAGACACAGAAGTTCAATGAAATCAGACTGAAAAATCTGGTGACTATACATTAATTTGCATTTTCTAGATTTTTATAGAATCACATGATGTGTAGTCTTTATTGTCTGCTTTCTTCCACTCAGCATAATTACTTTAAAAACCATCCAAGTTGTGCATATCAGCAGTTCGTTCATTTATATGCTAAGTAGCATTCTTTTGTATGGACATATCATAATTTGTTTATCATTACTGTGTTGATAAACATTTGCCTTTTTTCAGTTGCTACTGTGCTTATCAGCCATCCATTTATATTGGCTAAAATGGCTGTTATATATGTGCTAAAATGTATTTGCTGTTATGTATTTGTGAAAATTGCTGTTATGTATTTTCTCCATAGATAAATTAGATACACTGCTTGGGTGCTAGTGAGAAGAACATTTTGTCTAATAATGTGAGTAGACATTCTTACTCAAATATAATATGTGCAAATCCTTTTGAGGCCTGGTGATGGCAGCCCCAACTATGCTGCCACTGCTGCTGCCCCCTCCTTCTTTAATTTTCTCAACAGAGTTTTCAAGAAGCAAAAGTTTTTAATTTTGATTAAGTCAAATTAATTACATACATACCTCAAAGATATTGTGGATTTGGTTCTGGATTAACGCAATAAAATGAATATTCCAATAAAACAAGTCACAATATTTTTGTATTTATCAGTGCATATAAAAGTTGTATTTATACTATACTTTAGCCTCTTAATTGTGCAACAAATTTATGTTTATACAACGTATATGTCTTAATTTGTAAAAAATTCATCGCTAGAAAATGCAAAGGACTATCTGAGCCTTCGGTGAGTCATAATGTTTTTTTTTTTGCTTTTTTTTTTTTTGTGGTGGAGAGTCTTGCTTCACTGTTATAATGACTACAGCAGTGCGGTGGTTTGGGAAGGCTGAGGTTGCTATGGCAATTTCTGGAAGTCAGCCAGAAAGTTTGCCATATTGATCGACTGTTTCTTTCATGAAAGTTTTCCTAGAGCATTCCATGCTGTCTGATAGTATTTTACCAATAGAACTTTTTTTCAAAATTGGAATCACTCCTCTCAAACTCTATTGCTCCTTTATCAACTAAGTTTTTGTAATATTTTAAACCTTTGGTGTCATTTCCATGGTGTTCATTACATCTTCACCAGGAGTAGATTCCATCTTAAGAAACCACTTTCTTTGCTCATCTATAAGAAGAAATGCCTCATCTGTTCAAGTTTTATCATGAGATTGCAGCAATTAAGTTCCATCTTCAGGCTTCATTTCTATTCTAGTCTCATGCTATCCAGCACATCTGCAGTTACTTCCTCCACGAAGCCTTGAATCCCTCAAAGTCATCCATGAAAGTTGGAATCATCTTCTTCCAAACTTCTGTTAATGTTGATATTTTTACTTCCTCTTATGAATCATGAATTTTCTTAATGACATCTAAAATGTTGAATCCTTTCCAGAAGACTTTCAATTTACTTTTCCCAGATTTATCAGAAGAATCACTACCTATGGCAGCTATAGCTTTATGAAATGTATTTCCTAATTAATAAGACTGGAAAGTCCAAATTACTCCTTGATTCATGGACTGTGGAATGGATATTGTGTTAATGGGCACGAAAACAACATTTATCTTCTTGTATGTCTTCATCAGACGTCTTGGGTGACCAAAACTTGTTAATGAGCAGTTATATTTTGAAGAAAACCTCTTTCCTGAGCAATAGGTCTTAACAGTGGGCTAAAATATATAGTAAACAATGCTGTAAACTATGTCCTGCCATGTCAAGAATTATTCCTTCTTGAATTGGCTTTTTCGTAATTTTGAAATGAACTTATTTATGTCTAGTAATGTATTTTGCTCTAAAGTTTACTTTGCATCATAATATTACCACTGAAGCTTTCGTTTGATTACAGTGAATACATGTTTTTCTCTTATTTTTAAGACACATCTATATTTAGCCCTGAAAACTAAAAGAAATTGTTGTTTATTCCTCTAAAAGCATCTTTATAAATTATTTTAAAGCATTAAACGCCCAAGCCAGAGACTCCTGTTACATTAGGTCACCGTCAAAAATATAGTGTTCTCAACTAATTTATCTGTTTCCTAATTCTTATTTTAATGTGTTCTTTTTTTTTTTTCCCAGTCTTTTCACTCCTTTTTTATACACCTTGTTTCGTGGGAAATACTACTTATTCTACTCTATCAGGAAATACTTTTTCGAAATGTTATTACGTCTCTGTCTTAGTAAAACTAAGTTTCTGTCTGGATATATTAATTCACCTGAATTTTAAGTGGTTAATAATCATGTTTCCAATAAAAATGGTCTTTTCCTCTGGCCAGGAGTATATTTCAGCCTCATCTTTACTCTTTTTAAAATTTGCTTTTCAAATAGCTATATCTCTTTATAAAACCTCAATTATTTCATGTTTCCTGTTACCCCGATTGTCTATGTTCATTCCACTTGGTTGGTTACTTCAATAACACTTCTGACTACATACTCTCCTTTACCGGAATCTGTAACTTGGAATGTATAGTCTTTCTCTTTCTCCATGTTTTACCAGACCCCGTGTGTCTTCATTCATTTATTCATTCTCATAAATGAAAGGCTCAATATAACATGTCTCTGATGACATTTATTCCAAATATACTATGACCTCTCACTTCTTCAGCTTTGGACTTGCAGTTTCATCACTGTCATGCTAAATTCTTATCAGCCTAGAGCTATTTCATCAGAAAGAACTCTTCTACCCAAAGTTCTCTCTCTGACAGGAAATAGTAACTTCATTCTTCTGTTGTGCACATAAAATAAATTTTGACACATTCTTTCTTACACATACCTCATCCCATTCATCTGAAAATTACGTTTATCTACCACTAAAATATATACAGAGAAAATAACTTCTTACTGCTTCCATCATTGCCGGATTGATAAAACACCACTGTATGTTACCTGGATTATTGACCTTGTAGGTTTCCTTCCCTCCACACCTGTTCCTCTCCTCCATCAACCACAGTCTGTTCTTGGCATAGCAATGTCACCTAAAGTCAGATGGTTTCATTCCACTGCTGCATGTGCTCTAATATCTTCCCCTTTTGCTCTGAGCGAAAATCCAAAGCATGCCTTTGTACTAAAAGTTGATACATCAGTACTTCTTTTCCTCTTATTTGTATGCTCTCCATAGTGTTCCTCAAATACAACAGACAAGTTGTTCTCTCTAGAAATACAGTCATGCCCCATGTAACAATATTTTAGTCATCAATGTATTACATCTATCATTATGGCCCTAAATGATTTTAATGATGCTGCAAAATTTCTATGACCAAGCGATGCTGTATCCTAGTAGCACTGTAGCAAAATGCACTATCTTTTCTATGTTAAAATATGTTTAACAAAAATACCATTGTGTTACAACTGCCTACAGTATTCTGTTCAGCAAAATGCTGTAGAGGTTTATAACTAAGGGCAACAGGCAATATCATATATCCTAGGTGCGTAGTGGGTTATACTATGTAGATTTGTATAAGCATGCTCTAAGATGTTCACATTATGACAAAATTACCTAAAGATGCATTTCTCATAAGGTATCCCTTTTGGTAAATAACACGACTATACTTGGTTTTCCCTCTGCCTGACATCCCTTTTCTTTGTAATTGCATGTCATCCTCTCTCAATTCCTTTGCCTTTCTGCTCAAATGACATGTTATAAGTCAGACTTAACATCCAAATATAAAAGAGAAATAACCTTCCCCCAGCATTCCCTATTGGCTCTTACCCTGCTTTATTTTCTTTCGTAATACTTATCACCATCAGCCACTTACTTACTGTTTACTTTGCCATTGCATTCCAACAGAATGTAAGCCCTTTGATGACAGATATTTCAGATGTCTTGTTCATTTCTATATTCCCTGAAGGATAGCTGGCACAGGGTAAAGGCTCACTAAATATATTTAAATATATTTTTGTTATCCTTGTTGAGCTCCTTTGTAGGCTCTGCCTCGTACTTTAGAAGTCTATCCTTTAATTGCAAGCAGTAGGAATAGAGTCTTGTTGCACATTCAAATGAATAAAGCCCTGTATTAAATAGCAAATTTTGAAAGCAAAATGAATAGCCCAATACTAAAATATGGAGAAAATGAGAACACACGTTCTGCAATTTGGTAGCAGAACTCTGTTAGAGAATTTCTTTAGAAGCCTGTACTAATGTACTATAATGGGTACTAGTATATTACAATTATACAAACAGTTTGGTAATTTATATCCTCTTTGTGATTCATGAATGGATCGTTTAATTCCTTAGGAGCATTATAGCATTTGAAGTTTTCATGCTTAATAAATCTATTGAGATTTCTACCTTTCCTATTCAAATGGAAAAAAAAATTATCTTTTTTTTTTTGTCCAAAAGTTTTTTTCCTAGGGATAAATTATACTGTGTTAGTTGCAGAGTTTTATTAAATTTCCAAGTCTGTCACTGATAAGAGCCTTTTCACAGAAAAAATAATTTTATGCAAAGCACAAAGTTATATAACACTCAATTATCATACTATCTATGTGTCTATATTATACAGTGATAACATTCACCTTATCTCTATCTAAGATAGATAATTGTGAGATGATTTTTCTACTTGTGTCTTATGAAATTTAACAAGACAAAGTTATTACTTTTGCTGGTGTGAAAACCTGTTTAGAAAAAATATATTTTGAATGAAATATAACATCTTAAGAGTTATTGGCAATTCCAAACTATATACATTTATTGTGTTTATTTATATTTTCTAAAAATTTATTGAAACCATTTGCAAAAGAAAAGTTATAAAAAATAAATATTTGCTACTTTTACAAAATCATAATTATATGTTAATAAGTTAATCATGAAGGTTAAAATATTTGCTGCAATGAAACTAAAATATTTTATTAGGTATTTTGGTGAACATTCACAGTTAAATTAATGTTCATATTATCAATAGATTGGTAAAAATCTAAAATTAGATACATTATATGCATATTGCATGGTATGGTAAGTAGCTGCCTGATAAATTATATTTACCAAGATTTTGAATGAAGAACGCCATCTGGCCCTGTTTAGTTTCTACAGCACTTTTAACTTAAAATACTTGGGTAAAAATTCCTTCTTCAGGAAGGAAATGTTAATTTCACATTCCTCATTCCACATGAGGAATATAATCATGAGCCTTAGTAAGAAAACAAAACTGAACTACCACTTCCCTCTAGACTTTGCCTAGGAGTAAACGCACAATCCTAAATCTTCTCAGCTTCTACAAAGCTATTTTGAAAGTTTCTATTTACTTAATTACGTTGTAAGTGGTTGTTGAAGATTTTTTTGAACTCATGTAGTTTCATAGACTCTGCTTTTTCCAATCTTTCTTTCTATCTTGTTCTCAAATATCTGTGTCAACACCCCTCTCCATTTCTCTAGAGAATTTAGGATTTGAAAACCAAGGACATGAAAAGACCTCGATGTATTTCCCTGTTTAAATATTTTTTTCTTGTTTTAGCCCAGACTTCCTAGAACACAGAATTCAAACCTAAAGAATGTATGCTAATATGTTAGTGGCGAATGTAATTCCAGGAACGCAAAAGTGAGTTAAATGAAGTGTGGGTCAGGGAGAGAAAACAAATATAAGGCGAGAATATAGCTTTTTACAAGTGTAGTCATTTTGGAACTACAGCATCTCTGAACTGTTGTAAGAACAGGGTTTAGGGCAAGGTAAAGCATTCATTTATTGGTCACTTTCTGCTCTCATTTGCCAAATGTAGCCCTACCCCTCAGTTGTGAGTTGCTTCATCTGCTGCCATCAGCAGCCAGTGGAGAAGCCAAATCTCAGCCCTGCATTTGGCCTTCTGAGAAGGGGTGGAGGGGCCAGTGCACCCTGACTATGACCACCGTTGACAGGGTGGAGGTATCCTCATGGCCTGCTGTGGCTGAACAGAGACAATGCAGTCCTCCTGTAGCAGAACAAATCAGGAAGACCCAGAGAGAAGTCAGAGCTTGAGGATGAAAGTGGGTACCTAAGATGTACTAGAAACATCCCCTGGACAATGCTCATCAAAATGTCTAGCTGTTAGAACACTGGAAAATCAAAGTAGGAAGAAAAGAAAATTATCTCTGAAAAAAAAAAAAACAACCCAGAAATTAATAAATTTTACAAACCACTGCCACAGTTTGTATACAATATGACCAACAGAGAGGCCAACACATAGAAACAGTGACTACATAGTAATTACTATCCATTATTACATTTATTATGACTATTTTGCTGATAATAAAGCCTATGATGGAGTAACATAAAAATAACCAAAAAAAAAAAAAAAAAAGGCCATAACATAAAATGGCCGCTTTTTAAAACAATACATATCTTAACATTTGGAATAATTCGCATGTTCCTGAAATCAGAGCGAAATCAAAGTTTTTAGAAAATAGAAGTTGAAATCAGGAAAAGGAAAAAAATGATTTAAAACATAGTTGAACTCTTTTTCTTACAGTGGGGAAATACACTGCAATGTATATCTAACAGAGGATGACTTGCAGTACCTGGAATTCTAGGAATATAGAAGAAACAGGCATATCTGTCAGTAAAACTTCAATAATGCTTCATGCCCTGTTATTATTTTAAAATCATCAGGCAATTATCAGCTTCATTAAAATACCTGCTAAGACATTGGCACAGTCTTTTGGAGCCAGTCCCATGGCTATAAATATTTGAAAATATTCAAAGTATTGACCGTGGTATCACAATATGTCTGGCAGCCAAAATGTCTGTAAAGGTTCCGGAAGGGAGCAAGACAATTGCTGCTCCTTAAGGCAACTAAGCATGGTTTCAGTAGTTTCATCTGTTGCACATGGAGACTCAGATAGTAATTTTGGTCTTTAAAGCAATCCACTTTGTTAATTTCACATTCGTCATTCCACATGAGGAATATAAACATGAGCCTTCCTAAGAAAACAAAACTGAAAAATAGGCTTTTACCTTCAATGGAAAAGTGAATGTAAACCTTGTGATGAACCTAAAATAATTTTATCAAAACATTTCAAGATAAACAGTTGTGTAAGAAAATTATATTTATTTTGTATAGCAAAGAAATAATGGGCTGAAGATATACCAACTTTTAAAAAGTTTAGTTTCTTTTATTTCCCTATTAGCGTATCGCCTTATGAAATAGAATGTGAGCATGATGGTTGTGGCTATCTAGGTATGTATCCTTAGTCAATCCTCCTACCTTCCCACCAAAGGTAGACAATAGACTAAATTTTGTGTTTGCCATTATTTTGCTTGGTTTTATTAACATCCAATATATAACAGTATTCCTAAGTCACCTATAGTTTGGTAGCATGCGTTTACTTTTTCTAAAAATGCATCATTTGAATGCATTCTTCGTTTTACTTTTCCTTATTTTTAAGTTTCTAAGATGTATCCATGTATTGCATAGCTATAGTTTATTTCTTTACATGCTCTATATACTATGTGTATAATTTTGTATGTATTGCTATTTTCAATAATATCCTAATTATATAACTTTTGTTATCACAGTTAATACTCATTGCTTCAGAATTTTTCAGATACTATGTAATTGAAAAGCACAACTCAGCCAAACGACAGTAGTGCTTTTCTAGATAAAATGGCTCACTGGAAACCTTTAGTTTATATTAGATGGGCATTGCTCTTGTATGTGCCATTATTCATATGTAAGAAAGTTTAAGTTAACATTCCATAAATAAAGAAACTTCTTATTGCTATTGATACAATAAATTATTTCTTGAACGTGTCCTAGTCCATTTTCTGTTGCTATAATAGAGTATCTGAGACTGGTTAAAATTATTATGAACATAAATTTATTTAACTTGTGGTTCTGGAGTATGGGAAGTCCAAGAGCATGTCTCCAGTTCTTGGGACCAGCTCACAATATCCTTATGCTGTGTCATCCTGTAACAGTAGGCAGAAAATCAAGAAAGTGTGTGTGAGCGAGGTACCAGTAGCCAGGCTTTCTTTATAAAAACACACTCTCTGGATAACTAACCCACCCCCATGATAACAACATTATTCCACTTATGAAGACTTACCACTCATGACACAAATACCACTTATTAGATTTTACTACCAACACTGTTGCATTGGGGATTGTTTCCAACACGTAAATTTGAGGGAAATGCATTCAAGAAACAGCAGAATGCCTAGGGCATCTTTGCTTATCCTATTTCTATCATACAGTTCTATTCATGTAACAGCACTAAGATGCTTCTTGAGTTAATTACCTAAAGTTCAAACTACGTATCAATAGAAATAAAATGCAGGATTATTCTGAGATACCTAGGTTTGGACTATATCTATTAATCCTACTAGTTAAAGAGAATTAAACTTCAGATTCAAAATGCAATTTCAAATTACTTCACATTCATTGACTATAAAAAAGCATTCAAAACAAGAAAGCAAAAAATATCTCCAAAGCAGTGAAATAATAGTGATTGATCCAACTTGCTCAATTTTTTCAGGAAGGAATTTTAACAATTTTATAACAGAAATTTCAAGTTTCCAATATTCATTATGTTTAACCATATCCAGAAAATAACTCTAGAGAAAATATACCTGGCATATATAAGGGCAAAAATTAATCTGAGAAAGGACAATGTAGTTAAAATTCATGACAGCTACCAAGTAAAGATGCTGTTCTACAATTCAAACATTTTATCTACTAAAAAATGTAGGAATACAGTATATGAATATGTATAATTAATTATACATTATTGTTAAGGTATAAATAAAGTTAACATAGTATAAAATAAATTGACATATTTTTAGAAAACATACACTATTTTTTTTAAAACGATGATATTTAATATGTTCAATAAATATTGTTTAAATTATTTGCCTTTAGCCAGTTTGTAGACACTGGAGATATCTAAAATGATACAGGCTGGTGCACATAGCATAATGAAAAGCAATTTTTCCAGTGATATCCATTTTTGATGTGAGTCTTTGGTGCTCAGATGTTATGAGATTGTTGTGTAGATAGCCTTTTGTTCTGTGAGTATACGCATTTGCATATCGGTGTGTTTTTAACATTCAACTGTGTCTTAAGTAGGCAACATCACTTAGTATGGGGAAGACAGGTTGTAGAAATCGAAAGAAAGGTTATTTGCTTTATTAACACAGTAATTTTATCACAGATATCCTCATTTTTTATTCTTACGTTGTACATTTAAAAGTTGCTCAAATATGTCAATCATTCACTTAAATAACATTTGCAAATGTATTGGGTGGGCACTATGTGCTGGCAATTGTTCTAAGACCAAGGAACAGAGTTAATACACAATTCATGTTTACTAGCTCCTTTTTTTGCGTTCTTCTTACCTTCAAGGGTTTTTTTTCCTCCTGTATATGTTACACTTTAGGCAGTAATTCACCTACTTTTTGAGATATTCTAACAAGTTTATAGTATTATTACTATATCCTTTATCTTAAACAAAACATGTAAACGAGTAGAAACTAAGTTTGTATTGTTTCACTAATCTTCTTAACACTGGATACTGATAATTCAAATAGAAAAACAAACATTAGGTTGGTGCAAATCTAATTGACATTTTTGCCATTGAAAGTAATGGCAATACTTTACACATTATTTAGTAGTGCTTTGCCTCTATCTTTAAGGCTATGTATTTAAAGGCATGGATTTTGTGTTGGCAAAATGGCTCATGCTCTTTAAGATTAAAAAGTATCTTGGGGGGCCGAGGCGGGTGGATCACGAGGTCAAGAGATCGAGACCATCCTGGTCAACATGGTGAAACCCCGTCTCTACTAAAACTACAAAAAATTAGCTGGCATGGTGGCGCGTGCCTGTAATCCCAGCGACTCAGGAGGCTGGGGCAGGAGAATTGCCTGAACCCAGGAGGCGGAGGTTGCGGTGAGCCGAGATCGCGCCATTGCACTCCAGCCTGGGTAACAAGAGCGAAACTCCGTCTCAAAAAAAAAAAAAAAAAAAAAAAAAAAGATTAAAAAGTATCTGATGAAATGGGCAATATCATTATAATATTCCAATTAACTTAAAATATTGAAATTTTAAAATTAAAAAATTAAGAAAGTCATGTTATATTAATGGCAAGAGTCAAATGAATTATTGAATGGCATTGCATTATCTTCTTGCTTTGAGACAACTCCAGGAGCTGAGAATAAATACTCAGCAGAGAGTAATGGGGACTGCAGAATCACCAACAGCAGAAAATAAAATTACCTCAATGGTATTAGACAGAGTGCCAGAATCTAGGAGCTGTAGGCCTCTGGGTAATACAGAATGGATGACTGCTTGAAATATTATAACACACACTTTTTCTGAAAGAAGACAGTGAAAAGGCTAAGTCTGAATTCATTTCAACGAGAAAGTAGTTACTGGGAAAAATCTTGTTTTCATTGCATATTTTTGTGAATTTTGGCAAAACTTCATTTTTATATTTGGAGATTATGTTATTCACTTTCCAATAACCAGGACAGCTGTACACTGTTTAAAAGCAAATATCTATAGAAAAGCAGTACATAAAAAATTATAAACTTATTTATTAAATACTTAAATTTTGTGTAGTTATTTACATATTTATAAGACCCAGGGGTTTCTGAAATGAGGAAAGGTTTTCCATGGGAAAAAGAAGAAAATTCAGGGTCAGGATAGTTGTGGACAGAGTATAATTTGCTCTCTGAAATTGAAATTTTGAAAATTGAAATGCTTACCAAAATTGCATGTAAATGTTCTATAATAATGAAAAACAAAGAGGAATCCTTAAAAATTTAGCATATGTACATAAAAGAAAAGCAAAAAGGCACTATATTATAATTTCATGGCAAAAAATTCTGTCTTAGACATACCTTGGTAGAGTATTACCAACATATAAATAAATACATGTTGCCTAAGCTCCCAAATTTGTTAGATGTAATGCAGATTAAATTCATAAAGTAAAATCTTATAAAACTCAATAAAAAGTTTTTTTTTTTTTAACGTAACAGTGCTAATTCAGTAATTAAAAACTCAAAAATCATCATAATAGATTCATTTTTTGAACCTGGCATGCAGACCTACGGTCTTCAAGGAAAAGTACAGACTAAACACATATACAACGTTAATCTCTTCATTATATCCTTTAATTATCAAACTTTCTTACTGATGTTGAGTTAAAATTTTTTTTTAAATTTCATCTTTTATGAGGTCTTCCCAGGTTGTTATGAATACAGGAAAAAACCTTGACAATTTTTAATACCTTGACTTTTTAGTTACAGCTTTTAAGATATGCTATATCATGCATCAGAAGCTAAGATCATTGATTTGAGACAATTTCTTTTTTTAATGTAAGAATTTAATGTTCTAAATTTTCTTGTAAAAATTCCATTAGGTGCACTTCATACATATTAATTTTTTTTATTTATTTTTATATGTTTTCTAATATCTATTTTGGTTTCCATTTTAACTTATTTGACATTTAGAAACGTGATGTGTAATTTTCAATTATTTTGAGGTGTTTCAGATATCTTCATGTTATTTAATTTTAATTGAATTATGTTGTGGTCTAAGAAAACACTTTGTAAGATCTTAATTTTTCCATACTAGTTTCCAGCCACTGCTTTTATAATGGTGAAGGATATGGTCTATCTCAGTGAAGGTCACATGAGAACTTGCAAAGAATATACTGTCTGTTTAGCTCGGTGTGTTCTAGCAATCAATGTTAATTAATTCAAGCGGTTATCAATGTTGGTCGGTGCCTCAACCTTTTTAAGGATCCTTTGTTTATTTTTCCCTGTAGGGGATCAGTCAGAGTGGTGGGAGAAGCTGTAGGGAAAGAAACCGGCCTTAAGAAGGTCAGACGGCTCTGCAAAGCTTTGAAAGAGAATAAGCTGAAGGCCGCTTTTCTCTTAGCTGAGGCTGAGGGTGAGAAGTAGGTGCAAGTAAATGTAGGGGAGGTTATTGAAATAGGCCTGTTCACTTATGTTATCCAGAAACCTACCTTTGATCATCTGCCTGAAAGACTGCTCCCAGCAAGGGGGGATGACAATGTTAATTACCCACAGATTGCGTTGGCGCCAGGCTTTCAGCATTATGTCTATACTGAATAAAAACGAGCAGTGCCAGCTGATTGAGACTGTTCACTCTGCGTGCGGTCCCCTAGTGCTCTTTCACAGCATACCTGTATCTGAGTACTCCTTTCATTCGTACCTGGCCAGAATCTGCAAGACAGACTCAGCATTTCCCCTTCTAATAATGAGAGAAAAGAATCCTTTGAATATTTACACGCTTTATTCTTATGCTGTTTTATGAGTGTTTCTTTTATTAATTTGAAATATCCTCCCACGTTGTTGATAATATTACTTTCTCTGAGTCTGTTTCTCATGAAATTTCAATTTTATTTAGCTATTTCAATTTTCTTTTGATTAGGGAGAGTGTGTTATATCTTTCCACATTTTTTTCTTTATCCCAAATGTCTTAATACTTTAAGTAAGATTCTTAAATGCACCCTGTATTTGAGAGGTATTTATTTCATTCAGTCAAGTGCTTTCTGCCTTTCACTGAGGCACTTTGAACATCTACATTTAATGTAATTATACATATGATGGATTTAAAACTACCATGTTTTAATTGTCTTCTATTTTTCCTGTTTCTTGTTGCTTTATTTTTTCTGTTGTCTGCCTGATTTTAGATGGAGAAAATTTTGTAATTCAATTTCATTTTTGTTATTGACTTGTATTTATATTTCTAATTTTTAAGTGATTGTTCTGTATAAGTATACATTACAATGCTTTTGATTTGTCTCAGTATTATTTGAAATAACATTATCTAACTTATTGCTTCTAGCAATAAGGGAACTTTTACAAGTATTTCAATTGCTTTTCTCTAATTTTGTTTCTTTTTTGGTGTGTGCATGTGTGTGTGTGTTTGTGTGTGTGTGTGTCACTGTGGTTATCAGTACAGCAAATTAAATCTATCAATATATTAAATGACTAATACATCATGGCCAAATGGTGTTCATCCTGGAGTTACTAGGTTGGTTCAGCATTCAAAAACCAATCATGTAATTTCTCATTATCAACAGACTAAAAAAAAATCATATCATTATTTTAATAGACACATAAACATGTTCAACAAAATACAACATTCGATTATAATAACTCAGCAAGCTAAGAAAGACCTACAACTCATGTCATACTCAGTGGTAAAAGACTGAATTACTTCTCCCTAAAACTTGGAAAAACTGAAGACATAATTCTATTCACCTCTCCTATGAAACATGATACTCCTTATCTTGTAATATCTTCAGCTCTTCATTCTACTAAGTTGAATTTCTCTTGACTTCATTCATTTTTCCCTCTTCTCTCTCATGATTGCATTCCAACAAAACATTTTTTTTCTAAACTTTCACTTTGATTTGCTCTTTGTAGATAGAATAGACATTCTCACATACAATTATTTATCTAAACATTTAAATTTTCATTCCATTATTTGTTGCTGGGTGTCTCGGAGGCATTTTTTTCATTGCCAGAAACAGTATTATACAGGCTTCTTATGGTGGAATATAGTGATCTATCAAGTTTTTATTTAGTTGTCACCTTCTAATCAAAAATTTCTGTTGGCCAATATCCTAGGTCTCTATCTTGGGGAGGCAGGGTAAGATGGTTTACCTGGAAGAATATTTATTAGAGAAGCCAAATTTGTGGAAGGAAGGAGAAGGAAGCAAACACAGCCAGAGAGAGAGGCTGAGCTGCAGTGCTGCCTTGGTTCACTCCACAGGGAGCTCTGGGGCTAAAATTAGCAATCAGATTGCACTGCATTAATTGAAAACTTTTAGGCCTTTAGGCTCCCTATATTATCCCATTTATGCAATATTCTCCAAGCGCAAAAACAATTGAGGCAGAAAACAAACTCTCAGGTTCTTGGGGTGGGAGATAGGCAGGAGATTGACAAAAACGTTACATTAAATAAGTTTTTAAGGTGATGGAAATCTTTTGTATCTTGACTGTGTGATAGACTATATGTGTTTGTCAAAATCATCAAACTGTGCATCTAAGCAGAATTAATTTAACGGTACCTAAATTACTTCTCAATCCCCCAGACAAAAAAAATAAAATTGAATGAGTTTTATTGACAATATTAAAATTAATAGACAAACATCTGGCACACCTAACAGACTGAATAGAGAAAATTCAGGCATATAGCGTTTATAATATAAAAACATATACAACAGATGTTTTTTAACACAAGCCACACAAATTGGAAAATTCTTCAAAATTTGTTCTTAAAAGCATATATATATATATGTTTCTCTGTGTGTGTACATGTATGTGACTGATAAAAGTATTAGAAACTACCAAAGACAGTAGCAGGAAAAAGTAAAACCTGAATAAATTAATAATAAATAAAGTAAAAAATGCTGTCAAAAACTACTTTCACTAAAGACTTTACTGATGATTTTCTTTTAAAGAAGAGGTATCTTCTATGATCCTTAAACTTTAGTATATTTGCACCAATGGATAACTTGAAAAATGTATATTTTTCATTACAACACCTTGAATATGGTTGAGGAATCTGTGTTTTAAAGCACCCAGATAATTTCAATGTTACTTGTGCTTGAATTTTCTTTCAGTAGCAAAACCATATCCTACTTAAAGCGCTTTATATATAGAAAATGATAATGTTTGGAAGAATTTTAAAAACTATCATAACAAAGTGAAACTAAAATCTTAGAAAATAACTTAATCAGTAAGTCACCAAAAAGAACATACATGTAGACACACACACACACACACACAAGTACATATGAGAATTTTTAAAATCAAATTTCCAAAACTGTTATAAAAAGTAGCAGCAAAAATGTAAATCCTGCTTGAAGGAAACCAGCAAAGCTTATAGTAAACTGTCAAAAATAGAAAGTATGAAAAGATTCCTTTTTTATTTACAGCTGGAAAACTCAATCTTGTTAAGTAGTATCTATAGTGTTATAAAATGATACCAAAAAATCATCTGGAAGCCTAAAAAATATGGATATTGAAAGTCTTTTAAAAAAAAGATAAAACCTGTACAGCTTCAATTAAAGAGAACATTTTCAGCATTGTAGAAGTGACAAAAGGTAGAAGACAGGTCAATGTACTGAGAACATAAACCAGAAACAAAATTATAGAGGTAAAAATTTAGAAAGCATCTTCTTAAGTCAATGGTAAAAAACATTTAGCTCAATAGATTAATGTATAATAAATGACTACATACATTTAAAAAACAACCTCTGGCTGAGTGTGGTGGCTCACACCTGCAGTCCCAGCACTTTGGGAGACCAAGGCAGGTGGTTGGCTTGAGCTCAGGAGTTTGAGACAAGCCTGGTGAATAAGATAAAAAGTACAAATAAGGACACGTGCACACGAATGTTCACTGCAGCACTGTTTACAATAGCAAAGACCTGGAACCAACCCAAATGCCCATCGATGATAGACTGGACAGGGAAAATGTGGCACATATACACCATGGAATATTATGCAGCCATCAAAAACGATGAGTTCCTGTCCTTTGTTGGGACATGGATGAACCTGGAAACCATCATTCTCAGTAAACTGACAGAAGAGCAGAAGACCAAACACCGCATGTTCTCACTCATAGGCGGGTGTTTAACAATGAGAACACATGGACACAGGGAGGGGAGCACTACACACTGGGGTCTGTTGGGGGGAAATAGGAGAGGGACGGTGGGGGGTGGGGCGTTGGGGAGAGAGAGCAAGAGGAGAGTTGCCAGATGTAGGTGATGGGGAGGAAGGCAGCAAATCACACTGCCACGTGTATACGTATGCAACAATCTTGCATGGTCTTCACATATACCCCCAAACCTAAAATGCAATAAAATAAATAAATGGGGGGAAAAAAGTACAAATAATGCAGTCAAATTGAGTTAGGTGTGGTGTCGTAGGCCCTATTCTCAGTTACACAGGAGGATGAGGTAAGAAGATTACTGCTGCACTCCAACCTGAACGACAAAAATCCTGTCCTAAAAACAAAATAAAACAAACAAACAAACAAACAATAACCGCACACCAGTTCTTTGCTGTGAATCTCAGAGTTGCTATTTCTATTACCCTCTGAGGGACTGTATTAGAGGAATTTCCCGGGTTAACTAGGGGCTCTTTCAAGCGCAGGACTTTTCCTGCCTCTGGCCAGCTAGGGGCTTTGTTTACAGTTTTCCCTCCTCTGGTTCTTAGGGTCTTTTTTCCGGGTCAGGGGCTTTTCCTGCGGCTGGCCCTTGGAGGTGGAAACTCAGTGACTCAGGGTTTTAAATCAGCAGCCAATCATGTAAAGGATTCAAAGTTCAACTGATCTAAAGAACGGTTGATAAAACCCCCTCATTGGACGGTAACAAGAATGGGGTGGGAATAACTCAGGGGTACAGTCTCCAGCTGCCCAAACTTGGAGCAGCGCCCTGTCCAGGT
Source organism: Sapajus apella (assembly GCF_009761245.1). Classification (NCBI taxonomy): domain Eukaryota; kingdom Metazoa; phylum Chordata; class Mammalia; order Primates; family Cebidae; genus Sapajus; species Sapajus apella. Next base: position 21,903,121 of record NW_022436945.1, read on the forward strand.
CCCCTTCCACAGCATGGAAGCTGTCCTTTAGCCCTGCCTGATAAACCGCACTACCACACTCTCTTAGGGTTCATGAGTTCTATCTGAGCTGCAGCACTCACCGTGACACCAAAACCGCCTTCCCCATTCTTCCTGCTAGGAGAGGCCAAGAACCTGCAGCTAATCCGGTTACATATCTACTTCAGTGATTTTCTCTCTAACTAGAATGTCCAATGTGACTGAGCCTACATTGCAAATTAGTCTAAAATAAACTACGAATCTTTTACAAACTAAATACATATTTGTGATAAAACCACAAATATCCTGAGAAGATTTGCTAGAGCAAATTCTCTGGCTTATCTTATCTTTGAAAGTGGAAGAGTGAATTAGAAGAAATTTTAACATAGGAAACTTACCAGAGAGAATTACTAAAAGTTCAGACACTGTAGAAAGCAGATTGGAGGTTTCTCAAATAATGTGTGAGAACTGGTATTCATCTCAGCAATTTCGTTATTGGATATACACCCAAAAGAATGTAAATTGTTTTGCCATGGTAACTTATGCACACACATGTTCACTGCAGTACTATTCACAATAGCAAATACATGGAATCAACCTAGATGCCTGTCGATGGTGGCCTGGATAAAGTAAATGTGGTATATATATACCACGGAATACTATGCAGCCATAAAAGAATGAAATCATATCCTTTGCTGCCACCTGGATAGTTCTGGAGGCCATTGTCCCAAGTGAATTTATACAGGAACAGAAAAGCAAATACTGCATGTTCTCACTTATAAGTGGGAGCTAAACACTGGGTAAACAAGGATGCAACGGAGGGAACAAAACACACTGGGGCCTATTTGAGGGTAGATGGGGGAGGACCAAAGATCTGCTATGCTCATTACCTGGGTCATGAAATAATCTATACACTAATTTACTATGACATGCAATTTACCCATGTAACAAGCCTGTACAAGTACCCTCGAACCTACAATAAAAGTTAAAAAGAAAAAAAGTCTGTAATCTTAAAGCAAAGTAAAAAGGATAATAACAAAAAATTAAGTGGACAATATCAAGTCTTGCTTATTTTAAAATCCTTAGCCTGGTAGCATCAATGTATAGCCTGTAATTAGAAGACGCATAGAATTTCCATGTTTGTACTTCAGTAAACAGACTATATTTTTACATCTGAGGTTCCCTGATCTAAGTTACAGTTAGTTGTGATTGGTGTAGGGTGATGATGTTACTTATTCACTATGTGACTTTTACATCAAATGTATCTCTTATGAAAAACAATGTGTTATGTGTGTATATGTACCTATTTTTGTATCTGTGTTTCTGTGCAGTTTATCAAACTGAACTTCAAACGTGAGATTTCTAAATACTACAGGCTTGAGGGTTTTGTTTAACCCTTCTCATTTACTCAAAAATCGCTATACATATTTGCTCAGTAAATGTCTGTCCATGGCCCTACAGAAACATAGATAATTATTTACATGAAAGATATATTCTATGTAATAATTATATAGCATGAATAAGTCTAGAGATCTAATGTAGAGCATGAGGACTACATTTAGAAATATTGTATCATATACTGGAAATTTGCAAATAATAATTTTAGATATTTTCATCGTACACACACACACATACACACACACACACACAAGGTAATTGTGTGAGGGAGTGGATATGTTAATTTTTTTGGCTGTACTAATCACAATCACTTCACTATGCCTATGTATCTCAAACATTATGTTGGACACCTTAAATTTATGTAATTAGGGAAGTGGTTTTACAGTCATATAATCTTGGTTTTTCATGTTTTGATTGATTAATAGGATCATATTTTTATTATTTTACATATTCTTCAGTAAAACAATAAAAGTGTTATTCTGATCATTAAAATAAGACATCTTTGTCTAGCTGCAAGTTTGTTGATGTTTAAAAATATTTTCTGTATTGCCTAATTTGCAATGTTCCAAAAAGAAAAGTGATATTTAAAAACAAGATTTCTGATCGCATTACTTTTGTAATCAGAAAAGAAAATGAAGCAATGATTTCCTCCTCTTTATTATGAGCCATTAAGATTATCAAACCAATCTTCAAATTGTTATCTACTGCTTCTTAACAAATTATCCCTAAATCTAGCATCTTAAAACAATATACATTCACATAGTTTCACATGGTTCCAGGGGGGTGGATATCTGTGTGTATCTGGCTCAGTGTCTTGAGAGTGAAGTTAGTATGTTGATGTCATCTGAAGGCTTACCTAGGGCTAAAGGGTCTGCTTCTAAATGTGCTCACTCAAATGCCTGGTAAGTTAGTACTGGTTGCTGGAAACTCTACCATTGCTTTTATCTTAGTTACAAACCTCATATCATAAAATCAATAATCACTCTTGTGGGTAAGTAGTAAGCTGAAAGAATACCATTGCTCCTGTTTCAGGCCTCTCTGCCAATACGTCTTGCTATCAAAGTGCACTTTGTATCTTCTTTCTCACAATACTTAATTTAAATTCCATGAGGACCTCTAGGGACATTTTGAAAACATGGATCTTTTTAAAGGCTGTTATTATGTGACATGCAGCCATATCACATCAAACTATTAGATTGTTTGTATTCTTCTAACAGTTAAAATAAGCCATCCAGCTAATGGTATGTTCAAATATAAGTGTTAAATAAAAACGACAAATTGTTTGGATGACAACACTCTCTTCAAATTAAATACACTAACTAGATAGAGATATTCCTCCATACCAGAAAAACAATTCTTTGGTCACCTATGACCTCAAGCCTGGACAGATCTTTTTGCTGTCTAGATATAGATTTTGAATGATATTTTAAGATTTTTCCTTTATGTTCACTTTCTATCCTTAACCAAGTACACATCTTCCGATCTTAAAACTAGCTACATATAAATTTTACTTTCAATGGAGAATTTTAACATGATTTTTATAATACCAATATTACCTAAAGTTAACTGTCTGATTTGCAGGTTTAAGAATATTTTTAATGGCACCCCTTAGTTTTTTCCTGCATTCATTCTTGTCCATCTTTCAAAACTAAGCACACTTTCTAATTCATCCTAATTTTATTACAATCTTCTTCTGAGAGTCAGACACAGATATGTCATCACAAGTTACAAATCTCTCTGCTCTTACTAACTCTTTGACCTTTGCAAATCTGTTACAGAATCTCTTCTGTCAAAAGGGGAAAAACAATCAATCTAGCTTTATCTTCCTTCAAAACATCATTTTTTCTCTTTCTTATTATAGCTAAATATCTCAGAATGATAAATTCCAAATGCTATTCCCAATTATTTTCTTTTAATCTTTCCATATTATGGTTTCAAAGCCAGTAAATTAAATGCTTAAAGCAAAAAAAAAATCTTTTAATTTTCAAATTCACTGGCATCATTCAAATTTTAATTGTGTTATTAATAGAGCTTCATTTGCTTCAAGATCTCTTTTGTTCTTCACTTTCATGCTTGGCTTCTGTTCTACTACATTTTGCTGGTTCTTCGCCTGCCACACCAAACAAACTTCCAAAGCAGAATTCAGTCTTAAAAGTTCTCCCTCAGGCACTAACAGTTATGGTGAAATATCATTCAATTTATTTTACCAATCAGTCATCAAATTTCTATGCCTCAAGCATTACCTATATCATCCAAAGGTCAAATATTGAGATATTTTAAATGTTATATATCTTTCTACTGTATAAATATTTTCACTTAACTGTAAATATTTTAGTTACTGAGCTAAAATGATCAGTTATATGAGATAATATTATCTTCCCAGCCCAATGTTGATACAAACAAGGTGCTAGTCACATTCAAGCAGCCCAATGACTCTCTGTTTTAATTCATATATTTTATTCTTATTTATATTTGACTATAGAAATATACACATATATGTATATATATGAGCATATATATATATATATGAGCAGCAGGCAAATATATATATTCACACACATATATATAAATAAATGCATGTGTGTGTGAATATATATACACACACATATACATACACACATACACATATATAAATAAATATATATATTTATATATTTGCCTGCTGCTCACACCTCAGAGGAGCATAAAGGTGGCTCACACCTGTAATCCTAGCACTTTGGAAGGCTGAGGTGGGCAGATTGCCTGAGCTCAGGAGTTTGAGACCAGCCTGGGTAATATGGTGAAACCCCATCTCTACTAAAATACAAAAAATTAGCCAAGCATAGCAGCAAGAGCCTGTAGTTCCAGGTACTTGGGAGGCTGAGGTGGAAGAATTGCTTGAACCTGGAAGGCAGAGGTTGCAGTGAGCTGAGATTCTGCCACTGCACTCTAGCCTTGGCAACAGAGACAGCAATTATTATTTTTTATTATTTTATTTTTCACTGTGCAAAAGTTTTAGCTTTAACACAAGTTATCATTCACAATATTTATTTGGTATTTTCCAAAGTCTTCTCAGCTTCATTTGTTCAAACTCATCTCAGCTTCAAATTCTCCACTTTGCCAGGTGAACACAATCTCAAGCAAGCGTGAGTCTGGACGAAGGAGTTGGAGACAGGGCAAGCCGCCAGGCCAGAGGAGTGAGCACTGGCATAGTGGGTGAGCACTGGCGTGGTGAGCAAGCACTGATGTGGTGAGCGCTGGCGTGGTCAGCGAGCACTGGTGTGGTGAGCCCTGGCGTGGTGAGCACTGGCGTGGTGAGTGAGCACTGGCATGGTGGGCGAGCACTGGCGTGGTGAGCGAGCACTGGCGTGGTGAGCGCTGGCGTGGTGGGCAAGCACTGGCGTGGTGGGTGAGCACTGGCATGGTGAGCACTGGTGTAGAGAGCACTGGTATTGTGGGCGAGCACTGACATGGTGAGCACTAGCGTAGCGAGCACTGGCGTGTTGGGCTAGCACCGAAGTGGTGAGCACTGGCGTGGTGGGTGAGCACTGGCGTGGTGGGCGAGCACTGGCGTGGTGGGTGAGCACTGGCGTGGTGAGTGAGCACTGGCGTGGTGAGCACTGTCGTGGCAGGTGAGCATTGGCGTAGTGAGCACTGGCGTGGTGGGCACTGGCGTGGTGGGCTAGCATTGATGTGGTGAGCACTGGCGTGGTGGGCGAGCACTGGAGTGGTGGGCACTGGCGTAGTGAGCACTGGCGTGGTGGGCACTGGCGTGGTGGGCTAGCATTGATGTGGTGAGCACTGGCGTGGTGGGCAAGCACTGGCGTGGTGAGCACTGGCGTGGTGGGTGAGCACTGATGTAGTGAGCACTAGCATGGTGGGCGAGGACTGGCGTGGTGAGCACTGTCGTGGCGGGTGAGCACTGACTTAGTGAGCACTGGCATGGCAGGTGAGCACTGGCTGCTGGGCCCTGCACTCCTGAGCCCAGCTCTCTAGTGTGAACCTCTGTGCTGGGCCACTCCAGCCCCACTCTTCCAGACAGCCTCTCTCCCTGGTGCTGGCGAACAAAGAAAGTTCTTGGGACTGAGGCACAAAAGGGGTTAAATGAACCCCAAGCTGTAGGTGTGTGTATTCCAGACCCCCAGGCGAGGCGAAAGTCGCTGGGTCTGCAGCTCATCTGAGCTCCACAAAGTTACCAAACTGACCTGGTCTACGGCTCCTTAGCTTTCTAGACCCTCTCTCTTTCTCCCCCTCCCCATTACCCACACATGCACAGGCCTGCGGTGACCTAGGCACCTGTGCACACAAACATCCATAAAGCCCTGTAATTGGGGTCTCCTCTTCTCTGACCCAATCCTAATCGCAGTCCTTCCTAACCGCACCGCCCCCCGCCCGTGCCCGCCCCCACAGCAGCCAGACTCACACAAAAAAGGGAAGAAGATTAAAACAAGAGAAAATCTATTTGCCAAAAACCCTCAGATTCCTCCCCGCCTTGGTTGAGGAGGAGCACAGCTGGCTCCCCCGAAGCAGGAAGTTGGGGTGCAGCAGGGCAGGGAGCGAGAAGGAACCAGGGGTTCTGTCTCAAAAAAAAAAAAAAATTACCCGGAAAGAGTCATTTATATTGGTGAAAGGATTAATTCATGAAAAGAATCTAAACACCCTTAATATTTATGCTCTTATATACCAGTGCTTTACAATATTTGAAGCAAAAACTAATAGAAATGAAGTAGAAAATACACAAATGAACTGTCTTATTGATCTGTTGGTAACTGATTTTAAAAAGTGGTAAAAACAAAATTGGTAAAATATAGGCATTTTTAATTACACTATCAACTAAATATACCCATTTGACATTTCTGTAATATTAAACCCGACAATACCAGAATGTATATTGCAGTCAAATGCAAGTGGCACATTAATCAAAGAAGCTACATTTTGTATCACAAAATATTTACAAATAATTTTAAAATTAGTTAAATCATAAAGTGTATTTCTTCTTAACAGAATGAAATTAAAAGTCCTAATATAAATATATTTTAACAATCTCCAAATATTTGAAAGCCAACTAATATACTTCTAAATAATACACCTATTAAAAGCAGTTTAAAAGGGCACTTAAAAATATTTTTATGTCAATAAAAATAAAACCTACAATATTATAATATGTGGGATATAGCTAATGCAATACTTAAAAGAAAATTCGGGGCACTTTTATTAGATAGGCACTTCTATTAGACAAGAAAGTTTTCAAGTAAATTATGTCAGCATCCACGTTAAATAAGTAGAAAAAGAGAAAATAAAAAATCAGAGTAGTTCAAAAGAAGTAAAGATCAGAGCAAAAGTGAAACACACAGAGAAACATACCAAAAAATATCAAAATATCAATATAATATGCTTCTCTGAAATGATGAATAAAATTGATAAACCTCTAGTCAGAAAAATCAAGCGGAAAAGTGTGGAGGCACAAATGATCAATCAGGAATGAAAGAGGTTTTATCAGTATAAATTGCATGTATATTAAAGGGATAGTAACTGGTTCTGATGAAAAACTTTAGGACAATCCTTTCAACAACTTAAATGATATAAACAAATTTATTAAAAGCCATAAATTTTTAAAGATGACCTTAGTCTGTTCTGTGTTGCTTTAACAAAACACCTTAGGCTGAATCATATATAAATGAAAGGCATTTATTTACTTCCCACAGTTCTAGAGACTGGGAAGTCCAACATCAAGGCCCCTGGCTGATTCAGTGTGTGATGAAGGCTCACGTTGTGCTTCCAGTTTGGCCCCTTGTTTCTGTGTCCTCACATGACAGAAAGTGGGCAGGGAAAAGGGCCAGGGAGCTCTCTGAAGTGCCTTTTATGAGGACATGAATCCCATTTATGAAGACTGGGCCCTTATGAGTCAATCAACTCCTAGAGGCCGCACCTCTCAATGCTATTGATACTGGAGGGGTGCAGGGAAGTACTGGGTAGAGAAAGGTGGGTCCTTGAATAGAGCTCCACCCTTAGGCTTGTGCCCACAGACCTAGGTGAGGACAGGCACTCCTGCTTTCCTTCCCAAATGTTGCATTTTCCAAGACCACCCTGGCCTGCCATGCCCATTCTGTGCCTGTAAAACCCCAAGACCCTAGTGGGCAGGAACAACCAGCATTTGGATCTTGAGAGGAGCACGTTAATTGAAGATCACTCCACAGGCCATTGACCAGTGGGACAACATAGAGTTTGGCCCGGGTGGTCAGAGGAGAGTGGGGCCACTGTGGTCCAACTCAGGGGGAAAACCTTCCCACTCCTTCCTCCTTCTGGCTCCTTCATCTGCTGAGAGCTAATTCTGTTACCCGGGAGTGCCCAGTTTGTAGGGTCTTGGCCTCTCTAACCCTGAAGAATGGGGAAAGGGGCCCCAGAGTCATCATGAGTTTACCCTCGGAATAAAATCTTGGACCTAAAGAGTTTTGTGGAAGAGCAATTTATTAGACACACACACAGAGAGAGAGAGAGACAGAGACAGAGGGAAGACAGCTCCCACGCTCTTGTGGGAGGGGAACCCAGAGCTGGAAATCCTTTCAGGTAGCAGCAACTGAAGTTTTAACCCTTGAGTTATTCCCTCCACATTCATGTTCTTGTCCAATGAGAGGAGTTCTTTCAAACTTCCTCTGGATTGATTGATCTTTGACTCTGATACCGGATTGGCTACTTGTTTTACAAGTCTTAAGTTACAGAGCCCCCTCCTCCTAGAACTTTCTGCAGGAATTTGGGACAAAAGAACCCCACCTGGCTTTTTCCACTTGCAGGAAGATCAGAAGAATTTTACCAGGCCCACGTGGAGGGGGTGCTCAAAGAGCCCCAGCTGCCTAAGGCTGGGGGCCAGGAAACTCCTGCATTTGAAACCACTCTGGTTATCTGGATGGAGGGGTGGAGGAGGTGCTCAAAGAGCCCAGTCACCTGAGGTGAGGAGGGAACGGGAAATTCCTGCATTTGAAACTCCTCCCCTAGCGGACCTGGGAAGAGAAGTTTCTTTAACACAGCCCCTTACTTCCACTCAATAAAGGCTTGCACTAAATCTCCAAGCCCAGTTGTAATCCGATTCTTCAGGTACACCAAGGCAAGAAACCCTGGGATACGGAAAGCCCTCATCCTTGTGATAAGGCAGAGGGTCTAATTAAGCTGACTAGCACAAAGTGCCTATGGACAGATAAACTAAAAGAGCATCCTGTAACACACGCCCACAAACATTCACCTCTAGGTGCTGCCATGGAGTCAGAACCCCACAGCCTGTATACTCCTCTAGAGGTTTGAGCAGTGGGGTATTGAAGAAGCAAGGCACTCCCCCTTTCACATGCCTGGCAACGGGGACAAGGGAACCTTTCCCATTTCACTATCACATTGGCAATTAAATTTCAGCATATGAATTCTGGCGGACACATTCGGATCATAGAACTCCTGGACTTCAAAATTTATGTTTTTCCCACATGCAAAATACAGTTATTTCATCCCAATCACTCCAAAACTCTTAATTCATTTCAGCACCAACTCTCAAGTCCAGAGTGTCTTCTAAATCAGGCATGGGTGAGACTTACTGTACCATTCATCCTAAGACAAGTATCCCTAGAGCTGTGAACCTGCGAAATCAAACAAATTATGTGCATTCAAAGTCTGCTTGTAGGACAGACATAGGATTTAATGTTCTCATTTCCAAAGAGAGCAATAGGAGAAAGAAATAACAGGTTCCAAGTAAGTCCAAAATTTAATAGGACAAATACGACATCTTAAGTTTCCAGAATAACTTTCTCTGACTCAATTTCCTGCCTTCTGGCCACACTGGAGTTGGGATGGATTCCCCAAACCTCTAGACTGTTCCATTCCCTTGACTTTGCTGGGTGTAGGCCATGCAGCAACTCTCATTGTTTAGAAGCTGATGTTTAGGGCTCTTCTGTGATTTAAAAAGTTATAAGACATGGAGAAAATACTTGGATAGCATTTACCCGGCAAAAGATCTGTTTCCAGTGTTAAAATGCATGCTCTGAATGAAGAGACCCCGTACAGGCTTTGTGTGAGCAAATGCTTCTTTATTCACCTGGGTGCAGGCGGGCTGAGGCTGAAAAGGGCGTCAGCAAAGGGCAGTGGCATAGGAATTGGGTTTATAGGTTTGGGGTGGGCAGTGGAAAGTTATAGAAGTTACTTTAGGGTGGTTTTTGCAAGCTGGGAGGGGTTGTAAGGTGTGGAGTCACTGTAGGGAGTCAGCTCACACCCCACCCCTGGGTACCCCAAGTTTGGTGGTGGCAAAGGGATGAGAAAAAGATTAAGAATAAAAGTGGGACAAGGGGACCATCACTTGTACCGGAGGCAGTGAAGGCCCCGAGCTCTGATCCTCCACAGCATTTATTGGTTACAATCACTTTGCTCTATCGGGTAGGGGTGGAGTGATGGTGGGGAGAGGGTGACCTGATGATGGGGTGAATCAGTGAGCTGGAACTGGTGTGTCATTCTAAAGATTGATAACAGTGGCAGTTTCCGAAGTTTCACAAAACAAGAACACGTGGTTATCTTTAGCTTATTTTCTATGTTCAGCTGGAAAAACATGGGCCTTACAAGGAGCCTACAAGTCTGGTTACATCTTAGTGCTACTAAGGGGTTTTATGTCCTTGAGCACAATGATTATGGTAACAGAGCCTAGGTCACCGTGCACGGGAACATGAGGCATGGGAAAGTCTGCCTCTCCGGAGGCCTCCTGCAGTTCACCGTGGGTTGTCGTTCCCAGTTTATATGTAACTCATAATCAATTTCTGTAGGCACTCTGTAAGTCCTTTCTCCTTTGCTGCTTCCCCCAACAGAGTCACCAGGTTAGAAACAATAAAGAGTATCTTAAAGTTAAATAGGCACAGGGGTTGATCATTTCTTCCTCTTTTCGTGGTCTTCTAGTTACTTCACATTTTTCCAGGAACTCATCTGGAGTGTCCCCGCAGGTTACAGAGGTTAACATGACGTCCACGGCACCATCAGGTAGCCTAAAAGACCTTACATCCAGAATGTATAAGATACCATCATTTCTAAATAATATGGAACAAAAAGTCTAATTTTAAAAATGGGCAAAGTTTTTAACACTTTATCAAAGAACATACTAAGATGGTAATAAAGAGCACACAAAAAATGTTCAACATCATGGTCTTTGTAGAAATTTAGTATAACTAACACAAAAAGCACTGATCGTACCAAGTATTGGAGAAGATGGTGAGAAACTTGGATTCTCATACACTGAGAGTAAAAATGCATAGTGGCAGAAGATTTTGAATAGCAGTTTGACCATCTCTTAAAGAGTTAAACACACACCTAGCATAAGAAGCAATCATTGGCTCTTTAACCAAGGGAATAAAACATAGATCACATTAAAACTTTTACATGAAAGCTCTGTATAGTCCCAAATGATAAAATCTCGTTCTTTAATTGGCAAATATGTTAACAAATGGTGGTACATCGGTAGAGCGGTTTAATACTTAACTATTAAAAAAATAAATTTCAAAATAACATTCAGAGTGGAAAATCCAAACAAATAATTACTTTTTAGAGGGCACAAAACAATCTTTAGTGAAAGAAAGCGTGTAAGTGTCTGTTGAAAAGGGAAGTGGCATAAACTGTTGCACGTGGTAGAGGTATTCATTATTTATCTTGTTCTCTTCCCTGGCTGAAAGCTGTTCAGGCTTTATGTTAGCTTCTTGAGCCAGACAGATGCCATCTTGGCTTCTTCTTTTTCGTAACTTTCTCCCCATTAAGTATGTAACTGTAGTATAAAGCCAGGTCAGACTGACTCTGGGCACCCAGGAATGCCTTTGTTGATAAGAGGCTGAGTTAAGTGGTATCAGCAAGCCTGGAAATGCAGCTGCAGTGAGCGCCCAGAGCCCCCTTATCTTTAAGTTGTGTGTCTTCTGTGACAGCTGTACTCCTCACACTCGGCAGTGTTTTATTTCTTATGTATCAGTTTTTCTTTTTAACTTTTTGCTTACTCTGCTTTTGTGAAAATTTTGTTTCAGTTAGGTTCCCCACTTTCTGTTAAAACTAGTGTGTAAAAGACCACCTAACTTTTTTTTTTTTTTTTTTTTTTTGAGACGGAGTTTTGCTCTCCTTACCCAGGCTGGAGTGCAATGGCTCTATCTCGGCTCACTGCAACTTCTGCCTCCTGGGTTCAAGCAATTCTCCTGCCTCAGCCTCCAGTGTAGCTGGAAGTACAGCTGTGCGCCACCATGCCCAGCTAATTTTTGTATTTTTTGTGGAGACTGGGTTTCTCCAGGTTGACCAGGATGGCCTCGATCTCTTGACCTCGTGATCCACCCACCTCGGCCTCCCAAAGTGCTGGGATTATAGGCATGAGCCACCGCGTCCTGCCGACCACGTAACTTTTTCCTCAGGGCCACGAGAATTTTGGGCGTTAGCCACTCTCGTTCACCAGCTCAATAAAGGACTCATAATTCATGCTCAGAGTGTGGTGCATTCCTTGACTGGCTCAGGTACAACAATTTGATTGAGTTTTAATCAGTCTTTCTTGCAAAAACCACACTCATAATGCATTTATAGATTCTAGTTGTGACTTCCATCTTAAATATATTTGCAAAGCAATCTGATATAAAATCCTTCTATCTTTTAAAGTTTCCCTCAAATGCATACACTTTTTGAAACAAGTGATTTAAGAGAATATTATCAGTAATTCACCGTTAATAGCTCTTTGTAAATATCAACCTTAGTTTTCATTAAAAAAATCCCCATTTTACATCAGCATTAAAAAATCAGATAGTAAATAACACCAGTTGATTACAATAACAGCTACAATTGGCATAAATATACTTAAGAACAAATGTTGATCAACATTAGTAAGTTTGCAACACAATTATTGTAGCAGATGTGTGAATATACGCCAGATTAACCAGGGCTGATTAGTCAGCAAGTCACAGGTTTTCTTTTTTTAGTATATTTTCCTGAGGAAATGGACATTGGTTTCAGAATACTTAGTTAATTTTTAATCAAGTAAGAAATTTTCTAACTTGTTATTATTGATGATATTAAAATGTGAAATAGATGGTTGTGACAAACGTCCTTTAAAAGTCATCTAGTAGTGTATTTTACACAAGTATTCAAACAAAATTCAATTTATTGTTGATGAATGCACTCCAATATCACTGTTTCATACGAAACTATATGAAGTTAGACACTAATGTGGCTTTTTATTATAAAATAATAAAATACTGCTAATGTTTAATTGAACAGAATCAGCAATGAAACAAAAAAGGGCAATGGATAATTGCATTTAATAAATTGATTTGATTTAGTAGTTCATGATTTTTAAAGCTTTTTAGTTTCAAGGATATGACAATTTAAAATGCATGTTCAACTTCCATAAAGACTTGCTTTGCTCTGAATGAAAGAATAAGTCATATTTCTACTTCTGTTAATGATTTTATTCATTTTTTTCTTATAAAATACGAAATAATAGAGTGAAACTCATTGATAAATGGACTATCATTTTCAGTTTGGCAATCTTACTTTCTATGGAATAATGCAAAGAGGAGTGGGTACCACTCAAATATACCTGCTCTACAAAATCAGGAGATTATCACCAAATTGGAACAGTTTACCCTTTTAAATGAGGAAGATCATTATCTTACTAATTTCAAAAATAATAAAATAGTCTAAATTATTTATTTCCTCTGCAATAAACAAATTTCTGAAGTAACGCAGTGTATGTGTGAGACAGAGACAGAGATTCAATATATTAGAGAAGCACATGTGAGTTACACAGGTACAATTTTTTTAATGTCATTGATTTATTATGAGAAAATTTTGAATTTGAAAGATGAATGAAGACTATATACTCTAATTTCTTTATTTTCAATAAGAAACTGGGGCTGTGTGTCATGAGTAATCAAAACTAGAAGGTGCATACTAAGTAACAAACTGAGATTTTGAAAATTGATACACTGTTTATTCTCAAGGGATGCAAGCTTCAAATAATGAATAACTCAGGGCATTGAAATGAGGAATTGACAATGGTTTTGAAGAGTTAAGAGAATTATTCTTTTTATTTAACCCAAATGCCTAAGACCAAATCTCTCCAGTTCAAATTTTGGGTTTTAGTGATGTTTGTCTTTTATAGTCCTAAAGTGAATAAGTAGCAAAGAAAGAGACTGTCTTAAAAGGCAGAGCAAGATCTTTTAACCAGTTATTTTGACCTAGTCATTTAAATATTAGACCTTTAGAATACTTAAACAAAAATACAAGATTACACGTATTTGAAAACAAGTTTAGCTTTGTATTCAAAATCAGAATATAGTTTAACCTTTCCGGATTGGAATGTGCTTAATTTCCACAAGTGAGTTTCTGCTATTAAGCCTGATTGAGAATAAAATATTTTTTGGTGAGTCATTTTGGCTTTTTTTAATGTGTTGATCAATCCAATGATTTTATGTAAAGCTTCTTTTTGGTGTTCAGCTTTCCACGGCATTTTAAAACATCTGTAAAAACAGCAACCAAACCTTTGCATAAAATAAACAACTTGGCAAAATTTACTAGAAGGGACATTGAGTGAAATCACCTGCACCCACCCATAACTTGGTTTCGCCTAAGCTTTCTGAAGTTTTCAGGCCACAGTCATCACTGTAGAGGGCTTTGGTATGTCTCTATTATTCTTAGAATTCTATGAATTTTCTTGTGAATGTGATTTACAAATTTCGAACTCCTATTGTAGGAATGTATCATGATTTACATTTAACACAAGTAAAATTGTAATACTAACTCATTTTTTTGAGTCATTAAAGTGTAGCATTATAACAAGCTCTGAAACATTAAAAGTTATCTGTTTAAGGTTTATAACAAAAACTTGAGGTATTTATTATTTTGCAGATAAGGACATTTTGTCTCAGCATAGTTAAGTAGCCTGATTGCAAATATGCACTTTAAAATATTAGGTTAAAATTCATCAATGGATCAAGTAAATTAGTAGCCCTCAGTGACATCTAGTCTGCCATGTCCTTTACTAATGATAACCATGACCATCCTTACAGTTGGTCCTCAACATATATAAAGGTTCTTGAAAACTGTGACTTTAAATGAAACAATGTATAACAAAACCATTCTTCCTTTCATCAAGGTTTTAACCATATGACATCGAATGAAACAATGTTATTTTTGGATCTGCTATACATTATTTCACTTAAACTTGCAATTTTCAAGGACCTTTTGGCAACATTAAGTGGGGACTTATTGTATGTAGTTTAACTGTATGTATATTTATGCATACATATAGATGTGCACGTATGAAGGCATGCATCCTTCGTTCTCCTTCTAATAGTGGAGCAGAATCAATATAATCATGATTGCATACAGCTATGCATTAATATTTTGGTAAATTGGATTTGTTATATAAAGAACTTGTAATGAAGTGCTAAGTATACAAACTGGTAAACAAATATCTGTCTTTTTACATTATAATTTCTATGGCATGTTGTATTTTATTTTCTATCTAGAAATACATTGTGAAACTCAATAAAAAATAGAAAACTTTATGCTCACCCTGCCCTTCTCATCTGGTATTGCAAATTCTACAGTGAGAAAATATTAGTTTTCTTTATCTTCCATAGAAAAAGAGTTTTGTTTGTTAATTTTTAATATGGCATTATAACAAGCTCATATTTATTCTGCATATCTCTTATTCTGCTCTTGATAGTTTTACTTTATGTAATAGTCATGAGGGTTTGTTTACTTTGGTTATTATATCCCCAGTCCTTATTGCAATGTCTATAACGTGGCAGACACTTGGAGTTCATTGATAGGCTAACTGCCCGACTCTATGTACCTTTGGTTAGACCTCGTTTTTCTTTCCCCAGTTTGGAAAAAATAATTACTTGTCTCTTATATTCTTATATTCACAAGTAATTGGTATATATACATATATACGTAGTTGCCAAGAATATGTATATAAATATATTTGCCTATGTTTATATGTGTGTCTATACATAGAGGTGTGCATGTGTGTATACATAGATATAAATATGCTTATTTTTAAATTTTGAAATAGAAATAAATAGGTCCAAGGATAATAACACATGCAACATTGCATATTCAGGAATTGATCAGGCTAGTTAACACATTTCACGAAATTACAGCCATATATGTCCTTTGCCTAATCATTCTTTTTTCAATTATGTATAACTCGTGACAAAACCAACAAAAATAAGGGTACTTATGGAGCCCATTCTTTGTTTCTGATTTGATACATGCACACCATGGGGTAAATTAATTTATTTTAATTTGCCTGTTTATTTTTCTATCTCTCTATCTGTCTTAGTATATATTTGTCAAACCATGTTGTTATAGTTTGGTTCTGTCTCCACCCAAATCTCATGTCATGTCAAATTGTTATCCCCATGTGTTGGAGGAGGGACCTGGTGGTGACTCAATCATGGGAGCAGCCAGACTTCCCCTTTGCTATTGAGTTGCGTGAGTTCCTTACCTATTTTGGCTATTAACCCCTTATCAGAGATGAGGTTTCCAGATTTTTTTTTTCCCATTATGCAGGTAGTCTTTTCACACTCTTAATTGTTACCTTTGTTGTGCAAATTATTTTTAATACAATAATCTCATTTGTCACTTTTGGCTTTTTCTGCCTGTGCTTTTGGTGATATATCCAAAAATTCACTGCCAAAGCCAATGTCAAAAATATTTCCCCTGTGTTTTATTCTGGTTGTTTAATAATGTTGGGCATTATATTTAAGTCTTTATGTTGAATTAATTTTTGTATATAGTGTGAGATATGTGTCATATTACATATTTATGCATGTGGATATCTTGTTTTCTAAGTACCATTTATTAAAAAGACTAATATTCTCCCACTGTGTCTTTTTAATACCTTTTGTTTAGAGGGAGATCTAAAATGTTCCAAACACACACACACACACATGCACACACACAGACACACCCACACTCAAACTATGTGAAACAATAGATACGTTAAGTGGCTTGATTGTAGTGGATGTTTAACAATTTATACTTATGTTAAATCAAGTTATGCAACTCATATATATGTTAAAGTTGTATATCTACTTGTACATTGAATATATGTTAAATATTTATATCTATATGTTTTGTATATATAATTTTTGATTATCAGTTGTACCTCAATAAAGTTGGAAATATAGAAATAAAACAACAATTAAAATAGAAACTTTCACAAACAGTACGAACAGATATTTCAAGGAAAAGACCTAAAATATGTGCAAATCTTATCATGGGAAAATATTCTGAAGCTCAATTAATGAAAACATATGCAAATTAAAATTATAGTGCACTGCTAATTCCCACCAATCATATTGGCAAAAATTTACACTTTTGAAGTTCCAGAAAAGTAAACTACTTGATATAGTCTGTCCATATTTCAAACATAGGGAAATATTGACTCAGTAGCTGAACTTATAGATTTTTTAATATCCAAATACCCACATAGAAATAAAATGCTATATACATGAAATTATTTTTATTTCATTGTTTTTAAAGTCTGGGGGAAAATCTCAATGTTTATCAGTAGCCTAATTGTTTAAAACATTAATTTATAAACATATAATTAAACTTAATATGCATCTCTAAAAATTACTAAGAATAGAAATTATCCATATTAGACAATTAAATTAAATTCTCCTACAAATAGATCTAGGTAGAAAAATTATATAATCTCTATACATAGGTAACTCAAAACCTGTCAGCAAATCACAAAGCTTTTTCAAAATTAAAATACATCTAGAAAAGCATTTGAATAAAGATTAAATAAATGCACAATGCAAATCATGCACCAAATAATTCTAAATATTTATTAATTTAAAATATGAAAGCAAATAAAAAACAAGAATTAAAGGATAAGAAAATATGAATAGAATGTTATATAACAAGTGAGTCAATAAAGCCTTTCAAATTTTAACTTATAATTTTAAAAACACAAATTATTTCACCTGCATTTGAAGCGAGTAGCAATTTTATGTTAATAGAAAATGGATTAAGAAAAACCCATAGAGAAAAATGCAAAATAAATATTTATTGGGGATTTGTAATATATTAAAAAAATGACAAATCATAAAGTATAAAGAACTTGTTAAAAATAAGAAGAAAAAAGAAAAGAGGAAAATGAAACACAAACAGAAACCTGGGCATAATAACTAAACAAACACTTCATAGAAAAAAAAGTTAATGTTAATCAGCTAAACATATTAAATATTAACCATATTCATAATACAAGGAGGGTAAGTTTTAGTATACCGAGAAACAACTATCCAACGGATTGAAATAAAAAGGCTGCCAATCTTTAGAACATGGTAAAATTCTACATATTAAAAAAAAATCAAATAAAGATAAGAGAAAAACCACAACATTGAAGTACAGCTGAAACAAATAAACCAAATTTCATATTATAATTGGTAGAATAAGTGACACAAAACTAATGGAAATATTTTTATTAATTTGACTATATAAAAATACTTTGTGTAACAATATTTGAATAAAATCAAATGCAATCCACATTCCAGTCACTAATACTCAATACATAGCCACAAACTGATCCTATGTAAAAATTACCAGAAAGAAAATGCACAAAAGAGTGACTGAAAAATAAGCAAATTTATGGAGAAACAAATTTAAGTTAGTTAGGAAAAATACATTTTAAAAGATATAATTTCACAGTCATGATATTGGCAGAAACATAGTTTTGATATGTTCACTACTGCCAACATGAAACCTTATATAATGATGGTAGGTGTGTCAAGTAGTAAAAATACTTGGAAAAAATTGGAAAATATTTCAAGTTAGCTCGTTTGTTTTTTTGTTTTTTTTTTGAGAGGGTTTTCGCCCTTGTTTCCCAGTCTAGAGTGCAGTGGTGCAATCTAGGCTGGCTGCAACCTCTGCCTCCTGGTTCAAGCAATTCTTCTGCTTCAGACTCCATAATAACTGGGATTACAGGTGCCTGCCACCATGCCCAGCTAATTTCACTGGGATTTCACCATGTTGGCCAGGCGGGTCTTGAACTCCTGACCTCGGGTGATCTGCCCACCTCGGCCTCCCAAAGTGCTGGGATTACTTTGGGTGCTACTGCACCTGGCCAATTAGTTCTTGAGTATACATACATTTGGCCATACACTATAGAATGCCTTAATGAAAACGTAGGGGTGGCAAATCTTATTGCCTACCAGTAGGAACATGGATGTATAAAGAGTGACTTCTCATACTAAATACTATACGTCATACGTTAGAATAAACTAAGCAAATCTACATATATTGATGTAAAACTATCTTAAAATACAATATTAATTTTTTAAAAAAAGACATTGGATGCTGCAGGGCCTATAATACATTTATATAAATTTAAAAAATGAACACATAAAAACTATTTTTAGATATGGAACCATAATAACTCTTTAAAACGATGACAGCAACTTCCAGTGAGGGAAGTGGAACAATTAGATAATGGTGTCTGGTAGAGATATAATGGAGCTAAACACTTTCTGCAATATTTAATTCATTTAAAAAGATCTTAAGGATGAATGATAATATATTAAGATTTTAATATAGGGTTTGTGTGTGCATGTGTGTTCAGTATATAATTTAATGCTATTTTAGAAGTTGTAATAAAAGTAAAAATAGCTCTCAAAGTTTCATCCACATTTCTGGGAAGACAGAGTCTCAAAATACTTTATGGAGATGCCTGTATGAAATACCCTCTAAACTTAAATGGTGAATTTCAAATTAATTATTAAAAGCAAAGGAGCTGACAAATGAAATGAATTTTAAATATTTTATGGTACCATGCAATTTTGTTACCTTGTGGTTCCAAGCTCATGGATGAGTTGTGAAAGCTGTTTCTTGTACTGATATCAAATATTTAGTTATTTTTAAATGATAATATTCCAGCCCTATAAAATGTTCTTATCATCTTTAAATATAATAGGCTTCAATATCCTTGTGAAAAGTGGTACAAACCTAAATTATAAATATTAACAAGAAACTACCTTATTTGGCTTTTGTTTCTTTTTCTTTTCTTTTCTTTTTTCTTTTTTCTTTTTTTCGATATGCCTACACTTCAATAATCTTCATTTGATTGTTTCTTTTGTGAAAATTTATTTATTTTACAGTATATATTTAAAGTATACAACATGATGTTTTCATATAGTGAATTAGTTCCTATAGTCAAGCAAATTGACATATTTATCATCTTAAATAATTACCCATTTTTTAAAATCATAAAAGCACCTGTAATCTACTCTCTTAACAAATTTCCAGTTATGATATAAATATTATTAACTATATTTCTTGTGCTGTACATTAGAGCTCTAAAAAGTTTTTTCCTTCCCTCCTTCCTTCCTTCCTTCTTACCTTCCTTCCCCCCTTCCTTTCTTCCTTCCTTCCTTCCTTCCTTCTTTCCTTCCTTCCTTCCTGCCTTCCAACTTTCCTTCTCCCTCTTTCTTTCTCTCTCTCTCACTCTTTCTCCCTTACTATTTTTTTTTTTCTGACTATGCCTGCTGTTACTTCCAGTACTATGTTGAATAGAAGTGGTGCGAATGTGCATCTTTGCCTTGTACTAGAAAATATTAGAGAAAAGGTGTTCAGTTTTACCTCTGTGGGAGTAAAAAAAAAACTGTGAGATTTTTATAAATGACATTTATTATGATTGAGAAAATTTACTTCTATACTTGAATTGTTGAGAGTTGTTAACAAGAAGGCATGTTGAAATTTGTCAAATTATATTTCTGCATCTCTTAAGATGATCATGTGATTTGTATCTTTTATTCTGTTAATGTGGAGTGTTACATTGGTTGATTTACATGTTAATGCAACCTTGCATCACAGGAATAAATTCCAGTTGGTAATAATATATAAACTCTTTAATGTTTTGTTGAATGAGTTTGCTAGAATTTAACTGAAGATTTATGCAAATGTTTTTTCAGAGGTATTGGACTGTAATCTCTTTCCTTTGTGGTGTGTTTGTTTGGCTTTGATATCAAGTTGATGCTGGCCTCATAAAATGAATTTACAAGTAGTTTTTCTTCTATTTTTTTAGAAGAGTTCAAGCAGGACTAGTATTCATTTTGTGAATGTTTGGTAGAATTCACCTGTGAAGTCATCTGATACTGGCTGTTTTAAATATTGTTGGGAGGTTTTTAATAACTATTTCATTATCTTTATTTGTGATCTTTTCAGGCTTTCTACTTTTTCTTCATTTAATCTTGTTAAGTTGTATGTTTCTAGAAATTTATCCAATTCCTCTAGTTTCTTCAATTGTTGGGATATAATTGTTTATATAAGTCCCTTATGTTCCTTTTTGTTTATGAGGCTTCCATTATAATGTGCCTTCTTTTATTTATGACTTTATGTAATTATTTTTTCTTAATCTAGATATGGGTTTGTCACATTTGTTTAGTCTTAAAAATTATTGTTTTTTTTTTCACAGTTTCTCTATCCTCTATTTGATTTATTTCTGCCCTGATCTTTATTATTTTCTTCATTCTCATAATTTTGAGATTAATTTGTTTTGTTTTTTTAGCTTCTTGGTGTATAATATTATGTGTTTTTTTTTCAGATCTCCCTTCTTTTTTATACAGATGTTTAGCAACGTAAACTTCCCTCTTAGAACTGATTTTACTGTATCCCATAGGATTTGAAATGCTGTGTTTCTATTTTTAGTTGTCTTAAGATATTTTGAGCTTCTTTTTTGATTTTTTGACCCATTGACAATTCAGAAATATGTCATTTAATTTCTAAATAGTTGTTCATTTTGTAGTTTTCCTTCTATCATTGATTTCTAATTCCATTCCACTGTGGTCAGAAAAGATACTTGGTATGATTTCAATCTTCCTAAATTGCAAAACATGTTTGGTGTCCTAACATACTGTTTATCCTGAAGAAGTGAGTGTCTTGTAGGCAAGATATGGTTGGATCATGGTTTGCATTTATTCAGCCATTCTATGATATTTGAGTAGACAACTTAATCTGTTTACATTCAAGGTAATTATTGATGAGTAAGGATTAATACTGACAATTTGTTTATTGTTTTCTGTTTGTTTTGTAGACACTTTCTTCCTTTTTCCTCTTTTTCTGTACTGGTATGCTTTGATTACTCTTTCTATTATTGTATTAGTCTATTTTCATGCTGCTGATAAAGACTTACCTGAGAGTGGTCAATTTACAAAATAAAGAGGTCTAATGGACTTACAGTTTCACATGGCTGGGGAGGCCTCACAATCATGGTGGAAGAAAAGGAGGAGCAAGTTACATCTTACATAGATGGCAGCAGGCAAAGAGAGAGATCACATGCAGAGAAACTCTAGTTTTTAAGAGCATCAGATCTCCTGGGTCCCATTCATTATCACAAGAACAGGATGGCAAGACCCACCCCCAATCATCATCACTATGTCCCTCTCAATCATCTTTCACTAGGTCCCTCTCATAACACATGGGAATTATGGGAGCTACAGAATAGATTTGGGTGGGAACACCGGAGACAAATCATACTAGTTATGATGAGGATTACATAATATATTATGTAAATATAACAGTGTATTTCAACTTAATAGCAACTTTGATTTTATACTAAAATTCTATGCTTCAAATCTTCATTTCCTCCTTTATATTATTACACTAAACTTAAAATATTTTTCGATGTAACAACTTAAATTCTTTTTGTATTGTGTATCCATTTAGGAAATGTATCTTTTGTTCCTTACATACATTTGTCTTTTAGTCTTTATTCTATGGTTTAAAATGATTTGAACATCATCATTATAATATTAGAGTATTTTAAATTTAAGAATATATTTTCCTCTACTAGTGAATTTCATACTTTCATATTTTTCATGTTAGTAATTGAGATTATTTCATTTCAACTTGAAGAACTCCCTTTAATATTTCTTGTAAGGCAAGTCTAGTGCTGATGATCTCCCTTATCCTTTGGTTGTCGCTGTTGTCTAGGAAAGTCTTTTATTTCTCTTTTGTTTCTAAAGGACTACTTTGTCAGGTAAAGCATTCTTATTTGACATATACACTTTTTTTTTCTTTCAAGACCTTGAATATACCTTAGTCCTTCCTTATCTGTGGTTTCACTTTTTGAGGTTTCAGTTACCTGTAGTAAACTGCAGTCAGAAAACATTAAATGGAAAATTCCAGAAATAATTCATACACTTTAAAATTGCACACCATTCTGAGTAACGTGATAAAATCTTGTCCCGTCTCACTCAGTCCCACTCTAAATATAAATCATCACTTTGTTCAGTGGATCCATGCTCTATGCACTACCCATCTTTTAGTCACTTAGAAGCCATCTCAGTTATCAAGACAGACTGTCACAATATTGCAGTGCTTGTATTTGAGTAACCCTTATTTTACTTAACAATGGTCTAAAAGTCTAAAAGTCCAATGTGGTAATGCTAGAAGTTGGATATGCCAAAAAGGAGCCATAAAATACTGTTAAGTGAAAAGGTGAAAGTTTTCCACTTAGTCGAAAACTAAAATGTTATGTTGGAAGTTGCCAAAATCTGTGATAAAAATGAATGTTCTGTCTGTGAAATTTTGAAGAAGGAAAAAGTATTGTGCTAGTTTTGCAGGAGTCCCCAGTGACAAAATGCTACAGGTATCCTTAGTGAGAGTTTGGATCATAATCTTGAAAGACATGTACCCACTGCCATATTCTCAGATGTTGAAATCTGGATGTTCATAATCCATAAAGAGCAGAGTCTTTCAATTCTAAATCTCTAATGTCTAATAGCTTGAAAATCATAATAAAAGATAATTGCATCATGTTAGGCTAAACTAGTTGTCCCTCATTGTCTTTATGCAGAGGAAAATAAATTTCAGTTGAATCCCTAAAATATAACAATAGATCTGGAATTAGGTGATAGCAAGTCTTCTAAAAGCAAATTTCAAAGTGTTACCAATAAAGATTTTTTTCCATTTATTTTAATGCATTTGGTAGAAAATTCAGATAAGTGTATTAGCCAAGTGATATGAAAACTTTGGGTTAAAAATGCATCATTTGCCTGCATTGACATTCCTAACAGCTGATGACATTGCAGGAGCTCTTAATGAATTAAAGATGCATTTGCCTAAAGAAGCCACTGAAGTCACTGTATTGTAAATAATTGGTGTACGTGGTAGGATAAGAAGACACTTAGGCAATGGTGTTTGAAGTTAGATCACCATATTGTTTCCACCAAATTTGTGGTCTGTATATGAGCCCATGAAGTGTGAATTTCTGCATACCCAAAACAGCAAAGAACCATGGCACAGAGGATGGAAACATTTGATAGGGAAGGCTCATGTCAGTGTATACTAAGTCATAGAAGAACTGGAAAAAGAGTGTGTCACACAGAAAATGGATGTAAACATATGCTCTGAGGAGTGCCATGTCTTAAAGAACTAAAGCAGCTGTTCAACATGACGAATGCAAGACTTCAAATATAGTTAGTGATCATGAAAGTTGGCCAGTTCTTATGGATTATCTGCATAATACACCGTTTTACATGACACATTTTGTTTTTAGTTTGGATTTTGGTTTATCTTTTTTTGTTTTGTTTTGTTAAAAACTATTTTATATTGTCAGCATCATTTTTTTTTTTTTTTTTTTTTTTTACCATTTACTACTCTCTGTGGTTCACATTTTTGTCATTTATAACAGTAAAGGTATAAATTGTATGAAGGCTTTCACAGAGTTCTAATACATTTTATGTAATTTTTATAAAGTGATTTTATAAAAGTGTAGTATCACAATGTTGACTTTGTGAGCTAGTATTGTGCATGTACATTAAGTCATTGAAACTTCCTAAGTGATAAAGTTAACACTTTCAGGGTAACTCATACAATATAAAAAGAACATTTGAAAAAAAGTGCTATTAAGCACCCATATTTTAGAGTAAAGTGTAATATTCCAATCTGTGATAATAAGATTTGTTTTTTAATTTGTAGAATTGAGTAGTTTCCTTCTCTTTGTTAATAGTTGTATATAGAAGAAAATTTACATCATAAAAATATAGTGATGGCATTCATTGTGTGGAAAACATTAGCAAAACACTGAGGAAAAATAGTATCAAATTATTATTCAAATAACAGTTGTCCAGATAACACATTATTGGGTAGAAATTTTGAAAATTGTATTCATTGCCTGGTAATCAGGTGCAATAATATAAAGATTACTTTCTGATATTATAATTTTTTTATTTATATAAATAATGTTATTGTGTTCCAGTCAAGTTTTAGAAAATTGGTTAGGATTTTTAGATTGTTATACAACACATTATTTTCTTCCTATAAGATACTAAAAACCTTTCAACTGCATATTTTTGTATAGAATGTGATATGACAGTTATGTACAATCATTTTTCAGGGCACTTCATCACGTTCATTTCATCTGGATTCAATTCACGTGTTGATGAGTGATTTTGTGAGCAATACTTGTTTGTGGTAATGTTTTTTAGCAAGTCATAGAAACTGCTAGCTTGCTGCTCCCTGAAATTCACATCCTTCGCTTTAGCCAGATTACATTTCTCTGCCTTTCTTGTTATTTGTCACTTGATTCTAGTCAATAGACTATAGATGGAAAATTGACACTATGTTCATAAAAACTGTCTATAAACACTCCTTCATAAGCTTTCTTCCCCCCTTCTTGATGTCTAGAATGAGAAATACGTCCAGAGTAAATCCCAGTATAAAATTAAAACTTTTAATTGAATAATTACATATGTTTTGTAATTTTAACTTGAACAATCTTGGTGAGAAGGGTTTGTCTCCAACTACCATAAAAATGTTCTTCAGAAACATTGGAAAACAGCAAATACAATTATTAAAGTGTTCTAAGGTTTGGCCAGGCCCCATGTCTCACACTTGTAGTCCCAGCGCTTTGTGAGGCCAAGGCAGGCAGATCACTTGAGGTCAGGAGTTCGAGACAACATTGGCCAACAAGGTGAAACCCCATCATTATTAAAATACAAAAATGAGTCGATATGGTGGTTGGCTCCTGTAATCCCAGCTACTCAGGAGGCTGAGGCAGGAGAATCACTTGAACCCAGGAAGAGGAGGTTACAGTGAGCCGAGATTGTGCCACTGTGCTCCAACCTGGCCAACAGAGCCAGATTCTGTCTCAAAAAAAAAAAAAAAAAAAAAAAAAAAAAATTCTAAGGTCTAATACAGGACCTGATTGTGAGGGGTATACTGATCTATTTAAGCCACATTGTCAATAGGCCTATGATACATACATGTGTTTGTAGGTATACATATGATTCATTCCTTCGGTTAACATGGGACACTTTTATTTTCATTATTCAGTTAAAGTGGACCTTCAGGTCATGTATTACTTTGTATGAACCTAAAACTCAAAGAAAAGTAGCTTCAGTACCATTCACCACTATCTATAATTTCTTTGAGGAAATCATTTTGTGCATAATATATTTTAAATATTAAAATATTAGTTTATCTACCATTGGTATAGCTTTGTCATGAGAGGGTGCAACAGAGGTGGAAAAGGCAAAAATGATGGTTTATAACACCATCTGGATCAGAAATACAACATTTATTTAGTATGATTAAGCTTTCCTATCAAAGTATAAAATATCATAACACCACATGAAATCCAACAGTACTACTGAATAAATCCAACTCCTATATCTAAATAGAATATGTGAGGGTTTTTTGACTACATTTTTTTCATTGATTAATTAAAAAAACAGCAGAGTATAGATTTGCTGTTACAAGTACCATATTAGCTGGCAGATTTAAAAACTCCTTTAGAAGTTTCTTAAAAAGAAATATCAAAGCATTATTTGGATAATGACTTAAGTGTGGCAGGGTTGCCAACCTTATCTATTTTACATGTAACCAATTACTTCAATAATAAAAGTAAGATTCAATGTGCAGAATCCAAATAGCAGTTCATGGTATGATAATAGGAATTTTAATCTTTGATGTTTAATCAGATGTTTACAGGAATATAGTCATTTAATAGTTTTATTGTTTATACAGATATGTAATTTCTTCTCACTTTTACTCATTCCATGATCTTCAGTTAAGTATATTTAATCACTGCTGTAAATCTTTTCTATTGTATGGATTACATTATATGCTTTAGACATAAAGAAAAAATAATGAAGCTTTCAAATAGTTATGCCTCTTGTCTCCAATGAATGTAAGATAGTTGCATTAAGAAACAGAAGCATGTACCCCAAAACCTAAAATGCAATAAAATAAACAAACGGGGAAAAAAAAAAAAAGAGAAGCAAAATGTTGTGCTTTTGCCAACAGGAAATGGTTATCATTGTCCAACAAAGAATAAAATAAACTATGTAGATAAAGACTCTGCCTTGATCCATCATAAATCACGCACAACTAACACATTTATCCTGTCTTTCAAAATGGATAATGGATTCCTTGTTTGAATTCAGATGAGCTGGTAACAGGTTAAACTTTATTGTTGTATTGCATAATTATAGCAAAATAAGAATCTCTTGTCAAGAACACAATTTATTCTTAACTCCTCTGAGACGGAAAAAATCTCATGGCTAGGATACAGATCTGAGAAATATAACCAGACAGATAAAACATGCATAAATTATGTAGTGACATATAAACATACATGCAATCATACTTTAATTCATAAATATAAAATACTCTTATAAAAGTTTATTTACACAAATACCTAGTATACACATATTTTATGTAGGACATTGAGTTAATTTATTTGCACATATTATTTATGAATTAAAGGTATTTTATTTAGTTTCATCAATAAATATGTTATATTTATTTTACATTTATATTTTTATATTTGCTTTATGCATTTATTTACTTAGTCTCAGGAATAAAGACTAATATGTTTTACAAATGTGGAGCACATGATTTTGGCAGTTTTAGTAACCAACTCAAGCTGGCCAGCTGATACACGACAAAGAAATAAATTAACTCAAGTTTCCATAAGCATTCAACATAGGCTTATAAACATTTTTCTGTAATGTAGAAATGAGAATATAGTCTGAGAACACATGTAAGCTTACATAGTGCTTATTTTATGAAGGAAAGTCCATCTTCTTGAAATTTCATACATTAGTTCAGTAAAAAATTGTCATAAAATTAAAATCAAAATTTTCTATTTTGATTAAATATCTTTTAACACTAATCTAACCTTTAATGAGAGCTAAGTTTTAACTAGAGTTATATGCTTCCTTTATTAGCTTTAAAGAAGTAACAAATTTTACAAATATATTTATATTACAAATATTTTTATATCTGTTTTGACTGGTATTGTGAAATGTATATGTATAGGTATATTCTCTCTCTGCATTGTACTTTCATTCCACCATACTCCATTCAAGAAAGTAGTTATTTCTGTAAGATGTTGGTTCAGGCAAGGTAATATGTCTGAAAGCAAAATTTCATACAAAATATTCTGTTTTCTCAACACCTAAGACTCTGAAGAAAGTTATTGTATTGCAGAAAGCATGAAAAGTAGTGATAATTTTCATGAAACAGGCAGAATAGTTTGAAAGTAGATAACATATGTGTATTGGTCAGGGTTCTCTAGAAGGACAGAACTAATAAGGTAGATGTATATATTAGAAGATTTTATGGTCACAAGGTGAAGCCCCAGTAGGCTGTCTGCAAGCTGAGGAGCAAGGAAGCCAGTCCCAATACCAAAACCTCCAAAGTAGGGAAGCCAACAGTGCAGCCTCCACTCTGTTGTCCAAGGCCTGAGAGCCCTTAGCAAACCAACGGTGTAGGTCCAGGAGTCCAAAAGCTGAAGAACTTAGAGTCTGATATTCAAGGGCAGGAAGCATCAAGCATGGAAGAAAGATGAAGGCCAGAAGACTCAGCAAGTTGATTTATTCTACCTTCTTTTGCCTGCTTGATTCTAGCGGCGCTGGCCAATACTTACATGGAGCCTGCTTAGATTGAGGGTGGATCTGCCTCTCCCAGTCCACTGACTCAAATGTTAAGCTCCTTTTGCAACACCTTCACAGACACACCCAGGAGCAATACTTGCCATTCTTCAA
Organism: Sapajus apella; assembly: GCF_009761245.1. Taxonomy (NCBI): domain Eukaryota; kingdom Metazoa; phylum Chordata; class Mammalia; order Primates; family Cebidae; genus Sapajus; species Sapajus apella. The sequence goes on from NW_022436945.1 coordinate 21,931,542, forward strand.
TTCGATCAATTTGACACTCAGTATTAACCATCACAGTGTGATTTTCTCCAATAATACAGATTGTGCTGGGTTGGGAGAGAGGCAAAAGAACTGTGAGAGCTTCATATTGATACTTTGCCCTGCACTGACAATGCAGTAAAACCCCAAAGAGGAATAGCTACTTGATGCATGTAGACAAATGGTATTCTAAACAGTTTTAAAAAATTCCATCACGAAAGCATGACTCTAGATTTCTAGGGGATGCAGAGAGGCTGCAGATCAAATATTTTACTAATCCCATTAAATGAGAATTCAAAGCATAACTACACTGATTTTTTAAAGGGCTATAATATTTCTTGCATATGTAAGTACTTAACTCTGTGTGCTAACATCTATATCCCTACATTTATACATCCACATACATCTGTTTCTATAATGAAATTTTCTAAGAAAATCTGAATTTCGAATCTATACATATTTTATACATATGATTTCCTAATATCAGTTAATTAGTAAATAGTTATGGTTGTCTTTACATGTTTTTATCCAATTAAAAATGTTTTACATATTTATACATATATTCCCATATATATATATATGTATGTATATGGGGCCTAAATTCTGTAAATATTTTTACATAGTGTCATTTATTCACTTACATTCTCACTTGTTGTTTACTTCAATTGTTCACAATATTATAAACAATAATTTTAGTGATTGTATGTTTTATTATTTTAAAAAACATTTTAGGTTCAAGGATACATGTATAGGTTTTTCATATAGGTAAATTATTATCATGGAGATTTATTGTACAGAGAATTTTGTGACCCAGTTACTAAGCTTACTACCCAATTGTTATTTTTTCTCCTCCTCTCTCTCCTCCAACCCTCTACCTTCAAGTAGGCACCTACATCCTGCTGCAGCTGACAACTGTACATCCCACCACACTGCAGCTACATTTGCTACTGACACATGTAAATGAGGATGCATCCCACTGCTACTACCCCATGAAATGCTGGCACCGCCCATTGGAATGCTGTGACCAGCAGTCCAGGAGCACATCAGCCCTTCTACTACAGCAGGTTCCTAACCTCAAGAAGCCAAACAGCAAAGCAGGAAGTTAATACCAGTCCCCCAGAGTTGGATAGGGCAGGCAGTTCAGGAGCCCTGAGCTGAGCCTAGGACCCCTAAAATCTTCCAGAAATGAAGCCAGTCAATTAAACCGACCTTATACTACAATCAAACCCTCAAGGCCATCAAATAGGATTAAAAAACAAAAACAAAAAAACAAAAACCAGCCAAAGACAGCAACCAAATATTAATGGAACATCAGCCCACAAAGATGAGAAAGAACCAGCACAACAACTTTAACAACTCAAAAACCAGAATGTGTTCTTTCCCCCAAATGACCACAGTAGTTTTCCAGCAAGTTTCTTAACCCAGCTGAGATATCTGAAATGACAGGAAGAGAACTCAGAATATGGATAGGAATAGAGATCATGAAGATTCAAGACAACATTGAAACCTAATCTAAGGAAGCTAAGAATCACAATAAAATGATGTGAGAGTCAACAGACAAAAGCCAGTGTAGAAAAGAATGTAACTGACATGATAGGGCTGAAAACCATACTACAAGAATTTCATAATTCAATTGCAAATATTAACATAAGAATAGATCAAGCTGAGGAAAGAATATCAGTCCTTGAAAAGTGGCTTTCTGAAATAAGACAATTAGACAAGAATAGAGAAAATGGTATTCAAAGGAATGAACAAAACTTCCATGAAATATGGGATTATGTAAATAGACCAAATCTATGACTCACTGGCATCTCTGAAAGAGATGGGTGGAATAGAAACATCTTGAAAAACACATTTTAAGAAATCATCTATGAGAGCTTCCTCAACTAGCTAAAGAGGCCAACATTCAAATTCAGCAAATGCAAAAAACCCCCTCAAAATACTTCAGAGTAATGTTATCCCTAAGACACATAATCATTAGCTTCCTCAAGATCGAAGTGAATGAAAACATGTTAAGGGTAGCTAGAAAGGACAAATCACCTACAAAGGGAAGCCCATTAGACTAAAAATTAAGTGAACCTCTCAGCAGAAACTCTACAAGATAGAAGAGATACAACATTATTAAAGAAAAGAAATTCCAACCACGAATTTCACTTTCAGCCAAGCTGAACGTCATAAGCAAAGGAGAAATGAGATCATTTTCAGACCAGCAAATGTTAAGGAAATTTGTTACCACTGCAACCATACAAACAAACCTGCATGATAACCAGTTAACACGATGACAGGATCAAATCCACACATATCAATACCAACCTTAAATGTAAACAGATTAAATGTCCCAATTAAAATGCACAGCATGGCAAACTTGATAAAGAAGCAAGACCAAATGATATGCTGTCTTCCAGAGATTCATTTCACATGCAATGACAGCTATAGGCTCAAAATAAAGGGATAGAGAAAAATCTACCAAATGGCAAAGAGAAAACAGCAGGGATTGTAATTCCAATTACAAACAAAACAAACTTTAAACCAACAAAGATTAAAAGAGACAAAGAAAGGAATTGCATAACAGTAAATAGTTCAATATAAACAATAACTTATTGACTATTGTTTATCATAGACATTGACTATATTATAATATTGCTATAAAATGATTCTTTACAGAATCAGAAAAAGGAACAAGTTAATACTGATTTAATACTTTTACTTGGTATCTGCACACTTGTTTTATTCAACAGACATTTGATTATTTTCTACGTGCCTTAGAACATTCTACAATTTAGATATATGGTCTCAAATAAAACAAAGCCCCTGTTCTCAAAGAGCTTATGTTTGGGGGTAGGATAAGGAAAGCAAGGAATGTAGATAATTAAGAAAATAGACAAAACAATATTTCATGTAGTTACAAGTACCTTGAAAGAGAATAAAGCATGGTAAGCATGATAAGGAGAAAAAATGGCAATGAGGGGCTCTGTTTTGCATGTGATATTTGGGACAAAATATGTCCGTAGTACGGTGAAATGTGGGTACGCCCTATCATGGTAGAGTAAAACAAATCCTAGACAAATCAATATGTAAAAATGTAAAAAAGTGGTTAGAAAACATTTGAAGAAATTGTCTATTGCTAAAATTTTTGTCAATAATTGAAGAAATGGCTCATAAATTAAATATATTCCTTTGTTTTACTTTAAAACATGATCTGATAGATTGGATAAAATGAGCCATGTCCTTCTTTATTCTTCTGAAACAGGAAAGATCTTTGTCAACTAAATCAAAGAACTATTTCTTTGATTTAAATTTTAGAGATATAGCAAAAGCAGTAATTTTCCGCAAAGAAATATACATTTAAAGAAAAACAATATAACAATATTTTCAGGATATCCCCACTTTAATATATTATCCTTCCTGTTTGAAGGTATAAAAATATGGAAAATGTTTAAATCTTATTTTAATAGGTGTCTTTGGTACTTGATGCAGTAATTTGTAACTGTAGCCATTAATTTATTACTTCATTAACTATGAAACCAGAAGACATAGTTGTGATTTGGAAGACTCTGACTTTTTTTTTTTTTTTTCTTTTCTTTTTTCCAGTAGATAAACTAAATGCAGCAGCAAGAAGTCCAAACTTTAGAGTATGAAATTAAAGGTTGTTCTGTAAAATTACAGTGACCTTTCTTATAGAAATCTATCATGATGAAAAAGAGATGCTTCTATTTAAAAAAAAAATGAAGTTGACTAAATAAATGTTTTTTTGAAATAAAAGGAAAGGATTATATAATCAATGTAATATTTAAACGTGTATAACAGTTTTTCTCTATATATAAAAACAAAATAAAAAAATAAATTCCTAATCTTAAAGCATTTTCACTTTTTACTGGTTATTTACTGATAAACAAACTTACCTTTCAGAAAATTATTTTTCCACTGCACCATCATCTTTCACTGCAAACGTACCAGTGTAGGGTGTTTGCAAGTAAAGTCCAGAATTATCTCAGGCATTGGAGATTCCTCACCTTCTCTATATGAAGGTATCTTTAGGTATGTGGCTTATAATAAACAAAGATTTTTTTTAAATGATGCCCCAGAAAATCTCTCATAAGCTTAACAAAATTCAAAAATTGTGTAAGTTGGTTCCAGTGGTTTAGGATAAACTCATTGAGTTGTAAGATTATCTGTAAATGTGTAAAGATTTGAATAGGCGTAATTAGCAATGCTGCTGTCATCTAAGGAACTTAAACCATCTGTCTGTTACCAAGTGCTTTCATATGCTGTCATTGTATTAGATGAGAGTACCAGGAAAGACTGGCTCAATCAAATCAGACATTTTACAATATGCTCAAAGTTGTTTGAAACAATAATGCTCATATTTATTCAGTGAATGTGACATGTATTTTGTGAGCACTTACTTGGCAGATGGTAATGTACATAACAAAATCATCCCAAAGAAATATAAGGTTACTAACAGGCAGTGCTTATACCTCAATTGTATATTCTGAATATATTGAGTATACTAAGGTGCATTTTTACAATGGAGACATGTACTTTTATACATATGTTGCCATTTAACACAATTTTATCCCATATCATGACAAAATAAAAAATAATTTTAAGCTCCCTAAGTACCAACTAAAAGTTAGACTCTGGTCTAGATGCTTAGAAGACCTAAAAAAAAAAAAAAAAAAAAAATCCCTAAATTTATAGAGGTTACACTATAGCAGAAGAGAAAGAGTAAGTAATAAATAAATCTTTTAATGCATTACAAGTTATGGTTATTCGAAGGAAAAAGAGATCAGGAAAGGAAAGGACAAGATTTGTGTGGGAGGCAATAAACAATTTTATATTGAATGATCAGACCATGTCTCATTGAGAATTTAATTGTGCAAATACTTGAATAAGGTGAAATAGCCATGTGGATATCTAGGGAAAGTGTTCTAGAAAAAGAAAACAACCAGTTCAACAGCCCTGAGGCTCAACAATATCGTCCATGTTTAAAAGAAATCGAAAATAGGACAGTAGGTTTTGATGGGAGTTAAATGTGTGATGGGGGGATAGTGAATGAGATTGAAGAACTAATAGGGAATTCAGATCATGCCAGCTTACCAAAGGACTTTGTTTCTATCTCTGAATTAATTGTGGATCCCAGGCTTTTGTGGAGTAACATGATCTCGCTTGCATTTAAAATGATCACTGTGATTGCTGAGGTAAATTTCCACAGCACTGGCCACAGGTACTATACAGGTTATAAACATTCTTTCAATTTAGGTTTTAGAATTTGTCTTCCAAAATAATTATGACGACCTAATTTATAGGATGATGAGGGCTAAATTTCATACTTTACCACCACAGTGTCTGCTGGTGCTGTACATGTAGGTAGAAATTCAGAAAAATCATAGTTAAGTACAAAAATAATCCTTTCATCCCACAAATATTTTTTAAATTTCCCGTAAGACTTGGTACTAAAGATACAGCAGCAAACAAAAAGACACATGCGTTGTTGATCTCAACATACTTTATATTTTCAGGTAATTCATACATCCAGTGAATACATAAAGGCAGCTTAATATCTGGATGATAAATAGAATTGGTTTTACTAAATTATTCTTCCTATAATATTCTTATTCTAGTATTTAGGAAGCTAGCACCCAAACATAAAAGTTTTTAGGAAATAATAGGTAGAGGAGACTACTCACATTACACAAGTCAGTAAGAGTAGCAGTTACTCATTGAAGACTTTTTTCATTTATACAGCTGACTCAGCAGTCACTTGGCTATTCAGTGTATAGTAAGACCTTTGGTACTTGCTAATTTGCCTGGTGAAGTCTTTTGGTTAGTTCCCTGTGCCTGTGTTCTTAAGAATGGGGAACAGTCTCATCTCTGAATCCTTCATTGCTCTGCTCCAGCAAACTGGAAAAAAAAAAAAAAGTAATTCTTTAAGATGTGATTGTGTATCTGAAATTTATTCCCATATAATTTTGAGAATAATTCAAAATGCTGTAGATAATAAATCATTTGCATGTATAAGAAACGAATTTTTGAAATTCAAATCTTCCTATCTGTAAAAGTGACATAATATGCTACTCTGCAAATTATTGTAATAATTTTTAAAGATAAAGGCATGGTAGTTCCCTGATTAAACTGAGTTTTGATCTTATTATTAATTAATTACAGGTATCATTTTACACCCAATTGTAATTTAAATTATGAAAAGGTTAAGAGGGCTACATTTCATAAAGTAACCTATCTCCGTGAACTGAATTTATCAATTTTATCAGCTTTTATCTTGCCCAGGATGAATTGTAGATTAATGATTTCCAACTCAATTCTTAAACCCTACTTCAACAATCCAGTGTGTATCTCAAAAGCTTTCCCAATTAGCAAAACACAACTTTAATTAGTTCACATAATTATAAACCATATTTTATATAAATATATATATATATAAAGGTACTCAAAGTATTTTTAATGAATAAGGATAAGATGGATGAAATAAAATGGACAATATAATACATATATAATAATTATGCCGCAAACATATTTTCTAGAATTTTTATTTTCTAGATGACGCTAGATGTAGCATCATCCACTTAAATATCCATCAGTATAAAGCACATGTGAAGGCAAAAGGCATATTTCCGTGAAAACTTAAAGTGGTTTTAGAAAAAAATAAAATTGAATTAATAATTAACTAATTCTTTTTAAAAGGGCCGGATTTGACAGATTTGAAAAGCAGATGGCTCATCAAGGCTGACAGAATCTTACTAAGATCTGAAAAAGTGATTTTTCTCTATTGGTTTTGTGGTGACAGCACAGTTTAATCCATAAGAGAAGGGTAGTTTGTTGTAAATGATGGTCTATTATTACTGATAAGAAAATGGACTGTTGTACTTTTTGCTAAAATATTTTAAAAATGATTTATAATATTTAATTTAGAAAGAAATATAATTGTTCCAAGGTAAAAGGTCCTTATGAAAGAGTGAATGCAGGATTTTTCTTGGTCTGCAGCCAGCCCAAACTCCCTCCTTTCAGTGAGTGATATACAGTTGCCCCATGATATACACAGAGATTGATTCTAGGACCCCCACATACATGAAAATCAGTGCATAATCAATATGTTCAGCCACCCCTGTGGAGCCCATGTATGCTAAAAGTCAACCATTCTCATATACAATGGTTTCAAACCCCACAAAAACTATATTTTGATCCACTTTTTAAAAAAATCTATGCATAAGGAGACCCAGGCAGTTCAAACTTACTGTTAAAGAATCAACTGAAATTCTTGAATTGCACCCTCTAGAAACTGTAAGAAGCTGGATATTTTGTGAGCTTTTCTGAAGAAACTGTATCCAATATTTAGAGATGTTAATTGGCCCAAACTACCAAATAATTGACAAGAGTCCATACAATGTTTCCTTTACCAAAGTTCACTAGAGTGCCTAACTCTAGTGTTTTGGATTATACTGAATATAAATCACTTCCATCAGTTTTTCTTACTTTGAGGAAAAAAAATAGTTGGCATTATAGTTTCCACTACAGACTTTCACAAGGAAGCACTACTTAAAGCAAGGTCATATATTCAGGAACAAGCCAAGTACAGTAGAAAGGAAGACGGGATCTTGTTCTATCTTCTGACATTTTGCCTTAATATAGTGCAACAGGAGGAGTCAACAAAGATCTTAGTTAACAGATGCAAGTACTAAAATGACTAAAAATAAGAATTTCAAAAGCTGTTGCAGAACAACATATCAACAGAAGAGCAGCTCTCTGGTTTTTGGGCTAAGGATCTGTTACCAGGATTCTTTGAAAGGGAAAGCATTGACTCATTGGTAATAGTCATGTGGTTATGGAGCTAAACAGGGAAGCAGAGGTATTGCAATATGTCAGCAGGAGCTGTGGGAATTGCTATGTTTCTAGCACATTAAGATTTTTTGGACTGTATGTACACTTAAAAATATGTTTCTCAAGGTGGTTAGACAGGGCGTCTGGAATACAGAGGCGGCCTTTTTATGAGTCATGAACATAAAAATAAGATGCATTAGATGATTGGGCAGGGGAAACCAGATACTATGTAGTTCTGAGATGACTTCCCTTAACAGTTTACAAAGCTGAGACTCACACTTTTTATTCCAAAACTCACCTGCTTTCGAGACTAATACATCCCACCAGTTAAATTTCTGAAGGGCAGCATCTTGAATTGTGGTGTATATGAATTCTTTTGAATTTATGTCTATGGCACCAGATGAATTTAGAAGAGCATAATTCAGTTTAAAAAATTAAAAATACAAGCTTTTCTGAGTTTGCTTTTGTGGTTCCTGTAAATAAAATAACGATGAATGGCTAGAAGCAGGCAATTTGCTTTTTTGTTCTTTGTCCGTTTAAAACTCCTGGTTAGCTGTCTGACCAAATGCTTGTTTATATAGACTCCACAGGTTAGGAGGACAAAATGCCATTTTATAGAATATTCCTTGTCTGTCCTTTTAGATTTCCAGAGCAGTGGATTAAATGAAAATTGGACGGGGCAGTTAAAGCAATTTTCACATAAAATGAGTGGGCTTTGCCTGGGCTACGAAGGGTTGACTCTTGAATTTGAAAAATGTGGGCTGGGCGCGGTGGCTCATGCCTGTAATCCCAGCACTTTGGGAGGCCGAGGCGGGTGGATCACGAGGTCAAGAGATCGAGACCATCCTGGCCAACATGGTGAAACCCCGTCTCTACTAAAAATACAAAAAATAGCTGGGCATGGTGGTGCGTGCCTGTAATCCCAGCTACTCAGGAGGCTGAGGCAGGAGAATTGCCTGAACCCAGGAGGCGGAGGTTGCGGTGAGCCGAGATCGCGCCATTTCACTCCAGCCTGGGTAACATGAGTGAAACTCCGCCTCAAAAAAAAAAAAAAAAAAAAAATGTGTAAAGACAGACTTTATAACTGTTGAATGAAAGCTTACTAAGTATGCAGTATTACATGAAGGTGTTAGAATGATTTTATAGAAATACTTTGTCTGTGACATAATATGTTCTCAGAAAAACACTTACCAAATCACCTTCTGAACCACCATGACTGTTTTACTTTGCCTAATACGCAATAAATTGAATTCTGTGAGAAATAAGAGCAAAAACACTGAGGAAATTGAACAATTGGTAGCATACAAATAAATTAGTAAACTAATTATACAGTGAATATGGTTATAATAAGCATATGGCAGTTCAATGCTTGAACATTTATGAATGGATGGTTTTCAGGACAGATAATCAACATAGAAAATCTAGATGATGATACAAAAAATTGCATAAGGCCCTTTGTATTGGTTTAACAGCCTGGTCTGAAAGGATTGCTTTGAAAAAATTCACCTGTGTAATTTATTGGTAAGCAGTTAAGCATAGAGAAGCATGGCCGAAATCAATGATGAAAACTTATAATTTACTCAATTCTTTTTGTTGTTGTTTTCATCCTTTAATGCGCACCTTGGATTCATAATTTCCTGAGTGTTTATGGATTTCCAGAACAAAAACTAATTTAAAACTTACCACGAAGGAAAAAAAAAAAAAAAAACTATCTAGTATATCTTTTAAAAAACTCTGGGCACTTGTCCATGGTTGTTTGTCGGCCTTCCTTCACCGTTCACTGCATTTTCATTAACGCGCACCACACACTCACAGGCAGCCATCTGTGTCCCTGTCTTTAAGAAGTTTTATCCTACAAGCCTTTTCTCATGACACTGCTGCCTATTACATAAATCACAGAGACACTCAACTCCTTGGAATCAAATCAGAAACCCACAAAGCTGACTGCTGTCAGAACTCATAAGGAGTGCAATTAATACATTTATTATTTAGGAGTAGAGCTGTTTTCATTCCAAAAACTCATGCAAAATTGGAGTGTTATTTTGAGTGAATATCAAAGTAACTAAGCTAAAAGTGTCTTTTCATCTTTGGGTTCACCCTTTTGACAGTCATTAGGTTTTCTGCTTCATCTCTGCTTCTGTCAGCTCTGCTAGTGTCAGATACATAATTCATTCATTCAATCAACAAAGATCCATTTAGTGCCAAATTTTTGTGTCATGAACAAGACAAATCCTTGCCAACATGGAGTTTATGTTCCAGATTTTAAAATTGACTTTGTAGTTGACGTCACAAATGTAGTGGCATTTTTAAAATTGAAAAGGAAATAGACATTAATAATTATTGTGTTAAAAATAAATGAAATCTTAAAAACTAAATGGTCAAATTGACAGTCAGTATTAGCAGATATAAAATACAATATGACCCAATATGAGGTGAAGCAAAGTTAAATAAATATTTGTTTTGGTAGAATTACATTTTTTTTTTCAAAAAATGTAAGTAGAGAAGAAGAAACAGCAACTATCCCTGAAAAACTATAGTATAAAATTCATTTTAGTTATGTGTGAATACACATATTACTTAGTTTAGGTTAAAGCAATATTTGCAGTGCATGGGAGACAGACTGTAAATAATGCTGAAAGAACTTGGCTTTAAGGTTTAAATTTTAAATCTTTTTAAAAAATGCTAAATTGACCATCTGTCCTTTTAAAGATAAATGTATTAACTGTATGAATTTATTTCACACAATTCTATAATCTAATTTTATAAGAAAGCATCATACAAATTTGGAATAAGACAGGCTTGTTTAAAGCTTCTTTATATTCAACAGTAAACAACATTGCCATAAAAATAAGTGTAAGAAAAAAATCAGAGAATTTACTATATCTATTATTATTCGTATTAGGGTTTGTATTGAGTTATGGAATTTATATTCGTAAAGAGAGTAAACTAGAATCAAATATACTTTGATAAATGTATGCTTATAGTCAACCAAATGTCCCATAAATGTGTCAATATTATTTTGAACAACTGAATTACCATTATTTAAATAATTAGGTATAAGTATAATAATAGGTATCATTTTAGCATCAAATGTGAAACTTTTATGTTCCATGGTTCATTAAATTCATACAAGTCTGCATAGTATTATTAGCACCATTTCATAGGTCAGAAAACTGAGATTAATGGAATTTGGATAACTGGTTTATGGTTACATGGCTAGAAAAGGCACACCCAACACATAACAATGGGCTTTAGGACTTTAGGACAGTATTCATTACACTGAACATTCTATAATAGAATACACATTCTTGGTTTGCTTTCATTGTTAATTGCGTTCATGAGGCAGTAGCTTTAAACTTCATAAAAAGAAAACTGTAAAAAAATTATTCAACCAGGAGCTCCACAAGAATTAAAAGAGACACACATCTAATAGGTAGAAGTTGTTAAAATTAGTTAAGGGGTGCAACGATGCTAAATTCTGGTGAGATAAGAGCAGATTATTTTGCCAAGTTTTAGGGAGTGAATTTTGAAAAGACCTTTGGTAAAATGGAAGAATCTAGACAAAAGTGATCAAAATTCTAGGTCAGGTGAGTTTAACAAAATGTTAGATAACTGAGGAAACAAATGGAAACTTGAACACTGAGGTGTAATCTGATATACATATGCATTTATATATTTATTTTATATAATTGTATTACATATATACTTCACATATGACAGGTATATTTCAGAAATAAATTGAAAGCTCATATAACTGACATGTCTTGAGAAATATGACATAGCACTATAGAAGACCTCCTCCTGAAAGAAATCTAATCCCTTCTTCTAATTTGTTAATGTACATTGCTGTGTAATATACAATTTTATAAGTGTGCCACAATTTATTTGGCTGTTATGAACAAAGTTGCTATAGTCATCATCCTTATGTATATCCAGTTGTTAAAATGCATTCCGTTTTAAGGTATACTTTTAGAAGTGGGCCAGAGGTTATAAGCATCTTCATTTCTAAGTACTTACCTAAAATAGCTGAATCAGTATGTACTCCCACCAGGAAATAAGAACACTGTCAATTTTTCCATGTTCTTGTTAGACTTTGTACTCTTGGCCAAGATGATGGATATACAGCAGTATCTAATAGTAGGTTTTAACATTTTTAATAAAGAAAAGGGGTTTATTTAGCCATAATTCTGGAGGCTGGGAACTTCAGGATTGAGTGGTCATATCTGGCAAGGGCCTTGGGCTGCTTCATAGCATGAAAGAAAAGTGAAAGGGCATGTTAGCATGTGTGAAAGAAAAGGGACAGAAGAGACTGGCCTTCTTTATAACAGCCTGTTCTTGAAAGATCTACTTTATTCCCTTGAGAACTAATTCAATCTCCAGGGAACTAACCCCAGTCTCTGGAGAGAAACAGTGATTCATCTTAATGATCTAATCACCTTGTTAAGGCCTCACCTGCCAACACTTTTACATTGGCAATTCAATTTCAATATGAATTTTGGCATGGACAAACCACATCAAAACTGTAGCAAATCATTTATCGGATATGTGTTTTGCCAATATTTTCTCCCCGTCTGTGGTTTGTCTTCTCATGATCTTTTTTATTACTATACTTTAAGTTCTGGGGTACATGTGCAGATTGTGCAGGTTTGTTACATAGGTATACATGTGCCATGGTGGTGGTTTGCTGCACCCACTGCGCCATCATCTACATTAGGTATTTCTCCTAATGCTATCCCTCCATAATGCCCCTCCCTGCTATTCCTCTCCCTAGCATGCCCCCACCAGGCCCCAGTGTGTGATACTCCCCTCCCTGTGTCCATGTGTTCTCATTATTCAGCATCCACTTATGAATGAACATGTGGTGTTTAGTTTTCTGTTCTTGTGTCATTTTGTTGAGAATGATGGTTTCTAGTTTCATCCATGTCCCTGCAAAGGAAATGAACTCATCCTTTTTTATGGCTGCATAGTATTCCATGGTGTATATGTGCCACATTTTCTTTATCCAGTCTGTCATTGATGTGATTTGGGTTGGTTCCAAGTTTTTACTATTGTGAACAAACATATGTGTGCATGTGCCTTTGTAATAGAATGATTTATAATCCTTTGGGTACATACCCAGTAATGGGATTGCTGGGTCAAATGGTACAGTATTTCTATTTCTAGATCCTTGAGGAACTGCCACACTGTCTTCCACAATGGTTGAATTAATCGACCACACCCACTAACAGTGTAAAAATAGGTTTTAATTTATATTTCCAGATACCTAGTTAAGAGAAACGGTTTTTATATTTGAGAGGAAGCTGTAGGATGTGGATATTAAGTAATCCACTGAGATTTGGCTACAATATAGGCCTTACCATTCCTCTAGTGTTGTAATTTTTCTCTCCAGCGGAACCAGAAACAACCTGAGTCAGTAGACAAAAAGATAGCTTGAGATGCGTGTACCCTTTAGAACTCAAAATTATCACTAACCTCTGGTTTCTGAAATCTCATCACTTTACACATTGACCTTAACCTCTCTCTGAAATCAGTATACCTGGAATCCCCTGTCTTAACAACAGAAATCACCTAGTAGTCTGTTTATTGTAACTCCCATGAAATTTCTAAGTTTTTATGCCATATACTCAAATCTTCTTTGCATCCTCAGCTCAGTTCTCTATGATTTCAAAATGAGAATAGAGTTCTCACTAATGACACACCCAGTAATCTATTTTATAATTCCAAGTACTTGGGACTAGAGTGTGATTAAAAAAAAAAGTGTTTCTTTATGATGTGAGTGATGAAATTGCCTATAAAAACTTAATCAGACCTCTTGCATCTTAACCTCATAACCTCGGAAGAACCTACGTAACCTCTTTACTCATGTTAGGAAAGGATAAACTGAGGAAGGAATGAAGAATAATATTAGTATTGACTGGGTCAAAGAAATTCCTGTCATTCCAAAGAAATTTTTTGAAGCAACATCGTCTGCTAGAAATAATGTTATAAAATAATGTCACAATCATTTCTTGAGGACTTACAAATACATTATACTTAGTCTCTTACATTCATCATCTTAACTTCCAAAACAACCCTCTCATTTAGAAACTATCATTGTTCCTATTTTACTGATGAGGATTTTCAGGCTTAAAAAGGTTAAATAACTTGTACTAAATAACAAAGCTAGTAAGATCTTAAGCCAAGGTATTGACATCATTGACTGAATACTTAAACATAGTTCTAAACTACCTCCCCAAGGCCTTAAAGCCATTGTAGAATTAATTTTAAATATTTTTTTGACCAAATGAGAAGAAAAATAGGTATTTCTATTGTTATATCTTCCTAACAGACGGATTTTAGCTCATATTCTCCTTTTTTTAACCTCAGTATTCTCATCTGAAAAATATAGAGTATGATTCACAATATACTTGTAGTTTTTTTTTTTTTTTTTTTGTTTAAAATGGAATTAATTAGCATAAGCAATGCATTGGAAAAAAATGGGGTTCATAAAAACATTTAATTATGTAGCATTAACATTACTAGAAATAAAGCAAATACATGTAATATTCCAATATAGTAACAGATGATATAAATGCTTTGGAATATTTTCTGTCTCATTTACTATTTTCAAATTTGATGTATTCAAATGTGCTTTCTCTACCAATGGACAGCTATTGTGTCTTTTTGTCAAAACTATTTGTAATAAATTATTATCATGAAGTATTTACAATGTAGTGATGATAATAGAGAGCTTTGAAAATGTTAATAGTGTTGTCGTAACCAGTTAGGATTTTCAGAGGTTAACAAGAAGCACTAACTGGCAAATTAATCTGAGAACCACTCACAGAAATAACAAATTAGTCAGATATCAGGTTGCTCATAGACTCAAGGTATGGGGTGAAGGACAAGGCTTAGAAAATGGGTAGAGACTATGAACATTTTTTAAAAAATTCCAATATTTGGCCAAAATAAATTCCAATGTTTCCTTTTCAGTAAGTCCTGGGCATTGTCTAGCAGAATCTCTGGGGATTTTATCTGATTCTACAGGGTATGCTGTTTATTGGCTTGCTATTGACAAGGCTCTTTACAACCCTGCAGAGATAGAAGTTATAAAAACTGATTGTAATGCAAATAATTCCTGTTAATGATAAGCTGTTAAATTATTTCCACTAGAAAACATAAATTTCTGCAAGTCAAATTTTCATGTGGACCAATATTAACATCTTACTGGTTGTCTCATTAATTAAGGAGTTGAATAAGAATTCTTCACACTTGAGTATTTTATATTTTCATGATATTCATGTATTTATAATTTTGGAAAACCAAATACCTTTAGCATAACCTCAGAATGAAGTCACAATCCTCACCAATTTTATTATGGGAGTAGTGTTGATAGCATAGTGTTACTAATACTTTTGGGAAAATAATAAAAAAGGTAGAATATTAGCATGTGATTGTTATCTATTGCCAATTTGCACTATACACTATTTAAAAAGAGAAAAACTTGAATTAGAATTAGCAAACAGAGAAGAAAATAAAATAGTATTTAGAGGAATACTCTCTCTCTCTGGCCTCTCAACATAAATTGATTGAGAGTCCCATCATTTGGTTCCCTGTACATTTAGGCAAGTCATAAATTTTTGCCACTTAAATTTAAGTTGATTCTCCAGAACTAACTCAAACATCTTTTCTTAAGTATTGTCTCCCAGGAAGGGGAATTTTGTACGTTAAAATAAGCTGATCTTAAGGGTGTTACTGTCCCGTTGCAAGTTATTTTTCGATTACTTTAAAGCATCATAAGTAAAACACGAAGCTCTTAGGTTAAACAAAAAATTAGAAAATCATTAGTATTCAAGAGTTCCAACAGTCAAGATTGTTGGCTTTGATTATTAGCACATGGCAATTAGCAAAGGAAAATAAGTTAGAGTTCTACTAATTTTTGTACAAATTGAAACCCACTTCAAATTAATTAAAAACTGATATAAAAAACAAATCCTTAAAGCAACCCAGTGTCCCCATATTTCCTTTAGTAGTAATGTGTCTGTGAAAACAGAATCACCCTAAGGGAAGACATCATGTACTGTACTTCTCAGCTGTAGCACTCAAGTGTCAGATAAAGAATGAATTCTCAGCAGAGTTAGGGTTGCCATATTGTCTAGATAATGAGCAAAAATTCTATGCTACTCCTTACTAAAATAATTAAGAATTACTATAAACCACTATTTTTAGGTATTTTTGATGGTCCCTTTTTCTGAATAAATATTGTAATTTTTTTCCTTACATCTCTTCTGCAATTTTATCTGGGTATATTAAAGGCAGGTAAACTATATTTTATGTTGCAGGTAACCAGATCATAAGGAAGGGCAGTTGTCCATACAGAGAGAAACAAACTTCATTATGATTTTATCTTGATACAAACTGGAGATAATGTTGTGTATGTTGTGACTATCTTCTTTTCCTGGGTAGATGGCATGTAGAGATTTTGGCCACCAAAGAGGAACTGGCAGATATTGATAGACATAAGGCCAATATTAATCATCTTTTTCCTTAATATTAGAACCCATTGGGAAATTGGCAACAGACAGACCTAAAACAAGAGCAAATGTTTTCCTCACTCCTTGGAGTTAAATCATGGCCCTATGACGCAGTATAAATCAATGAAATATATCGTTCTCTGATATCTTTATCTTTCTTCCAAAAATGTGGGCTTAGTTAAAACTCTAGCAACCACTTTTGCAGCCATAAGTAAAAGGCCATAAAAATCCCCAAGACATTTTGCTTGATTTCCTTAAGTTTCTGAAGCAATATCAGATATTACTCTCTCCAGTCATCTTGTTAAATTGTAAAGTATGGTTAAACCACTGTGGTCAGTTTGTCTTACACACAGCAGAATGTAAATCCTAACTGAAATACCTATTTTCAAACCACTGGTTTCCTGAAGGAGAAGCAAAAAGATATTTTATTCCTTGAATAAGTTAAGGAAGAGAAATCTGGGCATTTAATTGTACCAAACAAAATTTATCAAGCTGTCTTCTAATTCATCCATCTCCAAAAGTCCCAACACACAGTTCCTCCTGTCCATTTCAAGTTTCTGTCTTTCCCAGGATTACATATGGTATTGTGGCATATCACATATTTAAGAACTTGAGAACTAACATCTTGTTTTTTCTGTCTCAGAGTTCAGTAACCACTGTCAAGTTCAATTACCGCTGCCTAGTTCAATTATCATCTTCCTCAAAGGAGTTGATTTCTCTTATCTGATTATTGTTTTCTTTCTCATATTGTCTGTCCTTGTGGATTTGTATGTTATTTACCCCCATCAATCATTTACAGCCATTATATAATCAGATATGAGAGTTGGTTGGAGAATATTAAAATTCCTGCCTCATCATCAGGGGACACAAAGTCAATGATTCTTTTTTGGCAAATCTTTAAATATGTTCAGGTATGTACTCATTTAAGAAAATCCCCATAACAACATGAGTTCTTACTTCTTACTCTTTTTTAAATGACTGCATAAGCTTCTTTTGCTCCAAAAGTCTAGCAAATAATTCTTTCAGTTACATTTTTCTCTGACATTTAAATATTATGTCAATTGATGTAGCTTTTTGCGCATTTACCATAAAATACATGAATAAAAATTTAAATGAGGTTTCCTATTTATAAATTTATAAGTAAAGCTTTATTTCTTCAGATCTTTGAAAATTTCAAATACAGTAATTATCCTAAAATGATGGCACCACAACCACCAATAATGTCACATCCTAAGCTTTGACTTTGTCTATACCCATGGTGACAGTACTGCGGGAAATTACACTTACTTCATACTAATAGCATCTGAGCTCTCATCTCTCATCTTAGGTCTTCTCCAAATCATGTTTGTGAAACTTAACTAAGCACTGCCCTGAAGTACAAGGAGTTAATATCCTCAGAGACAACTCCAGGAAATAGGAAATATTGATAAACATGTCAGCATCCACTTCCGGATCTTCATGGAGATAATGTTGGGAAGTTACTCAGGAGATTCCAATGAAGCATGCCCCCATTGTTTTCCCATTAGAATCACATCAATAATGTACTTCTATGATTGACTTGCTTCTTCTCTGTCTCACTCTTCCTACTTCCTCACATTTTCTACCTTAGATAATCTCCCAAATAAGCTATTCCTACTCAAATCCTTGTCCCAATCTTTGGTGTCAAGAGAAACTAAGCTGTAAGAGGTATGCAAAACCTTATATCTAGGTCTAAACATGCTCTTGGAGCCACTGCTGCCCAGATTCTCATAAACAAAGGGACTCTTCTTATCAGAAGGCTACAAATAAACTGCAAATGGAGGGTGTAAAAGCATTAAAGAGAAAACTTTATATTTTACTCAGGTTTAATAATATTTATTTGATGATTTTAAAAAGTTAATATATGTAGAAGACACTGTATAAGATCTGTATAACATGGTAACAATATAAGAAGTGAGTTGTATAGTCCTTTTGGGAACACTAAACAGAATGTCCAGCAACTGTCTCATACATCATTCGATCAAAATATTTGATGTATAGTAACCTGAGAATAGAATTTTAGAGTCTGAACAAAGTAATAGAAAAATGATCAAAATTCATATATGGTTACACTTCTATTTTTGTTGTGAAATTAAAGTGCAATTACTTGTGCAACATGGTAAAAATAATAACGATCATCAACTCTAAGAGTATAATAATATTTTCATATTATACTGGATACTGGAAAGAATCCAGAAAACACACAGTTGATTGATACTTAAATTCCCAAAGAACTAAAGAATCAGGTAGTGGCATGTGCTGAATCAACAGCATCATAATATAACATATTATGTGTGCCGTTAATGGATATTTCCATGAATATTTGCTTGCAGGTCAGCTGATGCAGAATGATATTAGGCAAGAAAATTACTCACAATTGTGTTTAATAAAATGAGAAAGAATTGTAAATTGACACTAACAATAATAATAATAATCCTATAGCAGGCTAAATAATTCTATAATAATTGCAAGTATTAATCTCACTTTCTTCACTGATTATGAATCTTCTATCTTTTCAATGTAATGAGATGGCAGATTACCTGCAATGAATTGTGAAAACCCAGGAATGACTTTGGCAGTGAAGGTCTCTCATCAATTTTGATAAATTAAAATGATTTTAGATTTTAGTTAGCTCTAGGTCTTGAGTGGATTCATCAACTTTATTTTCTCACGTGTCTTATAAAAGAAAGGAACCATCGTAAATTCTTGCTGTCATTTCATGGAGCCAAAAAAATTGTAGTGGTAACAACAAAGGGCAATTGACAGCATTAGTGTAAGTAACTATCTTCAAATACTGGAATTTGAACTAGATTTCCAATATTTCATATAACCTAGCTTTTTTTGATAGAAAAGAAATAACATTGCTTATATTATAGATCCCTGCTATGATGTAGCTGTTTTTAACATGTCTATTGCATAATATTTCCCCTTTTTTGGGGGGGTAACTAATTTATTAGAGATCAGTGTGGATTGTAAAACCACTTTTATTTGTGAAGAACGGAAACTTGGGCTAGGTTTATAATTGAAAATAGCTGAAAAAGGGAAGAAAAATATTTCACATTAAAACATTGAAGTTTGACCAAAATGTTTATTCACTTTAATAGTGATCCTTAAGGTAAAGAAAAACACTTTGAAATACAGTTATCAATCAGTATAAGTCTAGTTGGCTATTTTTCATATTTGTCTAGTGTAAAATGTGTCTTGACATTGTGGTCTAATTCATTATATCAGGTCTCTCGTGAATTTTTATTATATTAATAGCACAGCATATATTAAGGCCATGACACTTTAGAAATAAACTATCAGGTGCATATTTTGTAAGAATTACACATACACAAAGCCAAGATATCAAAAAAGGTGAATGCCTGTGGTTGCGTATATACTCAATGAATGGACAGAAGCCCAGAGCTTTGAGTGAGGTCTATAACTATTTTTCAAGGCTAGGTCAATCTGTGGCTACTGACATAAATAATTTGTTCTGAAATTATCACTAAATTAATCAGTACTATTTAAATCCACGAAGACCAGATTCATTTTAGCCATTTTAGCTCAATGAACAAATGGGATAAATTTTAGTTTGTTCAGTTTTTGACATGATTTCTAACCATTTTACAAGAGTGAGAACCCTCCTGAAATAAGAGCCCTTAAAGTCATAGGCCTTTGGGCACAAAAGTTCAATAAATGACTGTTTTAAGTTATAGACTATTATACAGCACATGTAAGCTATATCAAATTTACAGATGCATATATGTAAACATATGATAATATTTGGGTTATTATTTTATGCTTTAATTATAATATTTCAGAAGTTGTAAAAGATTTAATATACACTTTTTCTAGATATATTTTGAGATAAACTAAACCTACGGAATCTGCTTCTTTGATGATAATTTTTATTGCCTAGATTTCAGGCCTTATTTCCTGCATGTTAACCTTATTCCTTAGTGGTGAAGCTAATTTTTATCATGCTAAGAATTATGAAAATATAATTATTTTATTGAAGAAAAGGGATTTTTCAAGATTGGGTCTTTAAATGACTAGTACTCACTACATTTGTAAAGGCAAAAAAATCAAAGATTTTTATAACTAGAGACATTGGATAAAATAACTTTGCCAGCTCTCTTTTTGGATTCATATCATATTCATTTTGTTCTTTCTACTCCTTCTCTGCCATTCATAGAGAAACAGTATTCAGGCTTAAGAGCACTTATGAAACCAAAACTGGATTAATGAATGGAAAATAGCTAACCTAATCAGTATTTGTGGTAAGTCCCATGTTTTTAGCATCTTACTATTCCCCTGGCTTCACCCATTCTCTTGCCAAAATCAACTTACCTTGTCTTAGGCTTACATACAGATCAACCTTGTTTTCTACATTGTGGAAATAAATAGAATTAAGTTACTTAATCAGGTAATTATTTCAAGTTAATTCATTAGATAGTTAATAAATTATTCAGTAAGAAATGAAACAAACTCTACCACTACTGAGTTAAATACATATTGCTTAAACATTCACTTTCAAACGGGTAGATATATATGCAGAAAAAAATTTCAAAGGAAAGTGCTGTGGCTTGAATGTTTATTTCCTCCAAAACACCTGTTGAAATTTAAGTTCCATTGTAACAGTACTCAGAGGTGAGACTTTCAGGAGGTGATTAGGCCGTGAGGGCTCTACCCAGTCCCCTCTTTCCCTCTTTCTCCCACTTCATCTTCCACACTATAATGAAACAGAAAGAAGTTTCTCACCAGACGTTGGATAATCTAAACCATAAAAATAACCAAATTTCTTTGTCAATTGTGTTTCTAGCTGTATCCAAACTGGACATTTTCTTATTTACAGACAATTATTATTTTGTTTCCATTCTCTTAAAAACATGGTTTATATTCAAGCCGTGAAACTTTAACAAGTGCTCTCAAATGCAGGTTTCTCACAACGGCAACAACAATAACAAAATATACAGAACTCATGAAAAGCTAAAATGTTTATAAATATCAAGCAAAACAAAAGTTAATAAAACTGACTGAACAAAAATAAACTTTTACCTTTTGCTTAGAACACTGCTGATCTTAATCTTATTTTTCAGTCAAGAAAACTTGTCTTAAGCTAGCTACAGCCTTAAACAACTGTGTAAAGTATACCCCTGTATAAGTCTGTAAATAGAATCTAAAGCATGTGTTTCTTTGTTTCTTTCTGCCTAGTTCCCTTAGAATTTAAAATCTACTTATATGTATTCTTAAATTACAACAGTATAGTTGTTTGCATCAGTGCAATAGAAATCCATTTTCTTTTGTAACGGAACACAATTGGAAAAACTGGTTATTTTACCAAGGCTTTAACTGGAATGGTGTGTTCTCCTTTAGAAAATGGAACTTGACTCATAAAACAATAAAGCCCTTGAGAAACTGGCTAAATATTCTGTGTATGCAGTCCTATCATATGTAAATTTTCAGTGCTGCAAAAGAAATAGCACTTGAATGTAAATTTTTTCAGCAAGGAAATTTTTATTTCTATAGAAGGCTCTATCCACAGATGGAGCAATGGGGAGCACACACCCGAACAGGGGAGTAGAAGGAGTTCTTATCCCTGATGCAGGTAGCCCCTACTGCTGTGCCGTTCCCCAGTGGCTAGAGTTGGTCCGCACAGTCTAAGCAAATTCCGACTGGCTCTTTTAAAGGGAGCAGGGGTATGAGCCAGAGTGGCAGGGTGAACAGTATGGCAGGAAGGACAGTTACGGAACAGGTAACTAAATGTGACTCAGGTCAAAGCAGGGGACCAGGGGAACAGATGTGAACTAGTAATTAGAACTGGTAGGAAAGTTGTTTACTAAAACTAGGGTTAAGGGGGCAAAGAGAACCAGGAAGTTAAACTTTAAAAGGGAGAACAAATAACGAAGGACCTGAACATACTGATACATTGGTTCTTTGGAGAGGATTTCAGAGCTCATTGTACTTAACAATTTATATGCTAAAACCTTTAAAGAGAAGTTTATTATATCCTACAGTCCTTGTACAGGGTTTCTAATGTGTGGTAAGTAAAGAATGTCACTTTCTAACAGGCCAGTAACCGCAAGTTATCTTAAAATCTCAAGAGGAGAGGAATTCGCCCAACTCATAGGTATTTAATGGTACAAATTTATGGCTGGGCTGCATAATGAAGTTGCATTAAAGCTGATTTAAAAGGCCTATATAGCAAATAATTATTCTTATAATTATTCTTGCTGTACTGTATACAAATAACGAAGTCAAGGAAAATAAAGCAAACCAGTCCTATCATGATTTGTCTTTTAATAAAAATGGGAAACTGAAGAGAGAAAATTATGTTTCAGAAACTATAGCACACCTGTTGTTAAATTCTAGCCTGTCCTAAATTTTTTTCAATTTTTATTATCTTCTACAGTTTAAATTATATCTGTTACAGAAATCAGCTCCTGGACACATCAGACTCAAGTCAAAGCCTAAAGAGCTGAGAAAGCAACTCCTAATAGCCCAGAAAAATGTGCTATCAATGTTAAAAAATAATAAGAAGAAATCTTATGCTGAAAATCATAAAAGATAAGTAATTAAGTAAAAGTTACTCATCTTACTCAGTCTCAACCCTACCTCACCAAATACTTTTTGTTTTTTCTACCTCTCCTTTTAAGGCAAATATTAAAACCTTTTTTAATGGAAATTGTTTACTCTGCCACCCTTGCAGGAATTGCATTACTCAGTCTACTGTTTGCAGTAGGACTATATAGTGTAGCACTCATAGGGTGGAATATCAAACAGAGAACCTCAATTGCTACAGCGTTTTGATTATCGTTATCCTGATAGCAGGAATAACAATTATTAACAACAACAACAACAACAAAAACTCACATGGGTCTTTCCCAACATGTGCCTCTCCCTGTCATTGGAA
Organism: Sapajus apella; assembly: GCF_009761245.1. Lineage (NCBI taxonomy): Eukaryota > Metazoa > Chordata > Mammalia > Primates > Cebidae > Sapajus > Sapajus apella. The sequence goes on from NW_022436945.1 coordinate 21,954,804, forward strand.
AAAAAAAAATGTTGCTTCTGTCTCAACTAATCAGACCTAATTTTAAAAAGCTGCTGAAAAGCCTAGGACTGTTTTTACCCTGCTTAATTAACCTTTTACAAAATTTTTAACTGACAGAATCATGGACATTTCATGGACAACTACCCAAAAACATCTACAGATGGCATTGCTCCTGTAGTCAATCTAAGACCAAAAAACTTCCTGCCCCTGCTCAGCAGGAAGTAGCCAGAAAGAACATGTCACTCCTTGTCCTTTTATAATTATAGGGTCTGAAAGAGCAGGAGCACTGTCATCTTGGACAAACACTGCCACTTAAGTTCCGGCTCCCTTTCTAGCCTCATGCATTTCAAGGAAATCACTTTGTTCTAACTACAAGCAGCCAGAAAGAGCAGATAGTGAGACAGAAATAAGACAGTTTGGGCACAGAGAGAGATGTGGGGAAAGTCTCTTGGGTAACTGCCAAACTTTACCCTCATACAATGGGCCCCAGTAAAACAGTGGGCCTTAATAAGCTCATTTCTTTCCCTTCAGGTGCACTAAGATAGGGAAGCTAAAAGCAGACTCTGGGGATATGCCTGCAGCTGCAGAAAGATGTATGGAAAAAGACACACAACCCTTTCTCTAAGATAAGCACAACAAAGAGACACAGAAGCAGTCCAGGCCTCCAACAAACTCCCTCACCCTGAATCCTTAAAAACTCTTAGTCTATAATAAAGCTGAGTCTGACAAAACTCAGCCAGTAGGCACCTCTCAGGTTTGTTTTCTCTAAAATAAATCTGTCTTGACTGGCAAGCTGACTTTCATGTTTCTTTCCTTTTTCTTTAATTCTTACACCAGATGCTGGCATATCGATATTGGACTCCCCATCCTCCAGAACCATGAGCAAATAAATTTTTGTTTATCATAATTTACCCAGTCTGTGGTATCCTGTTATAGTAGCACAGGCAAAGCTAAGACAGTAAGAGTGTACTAATACTTTCCCATATTTACTGGATCCTAGTACTCCTTCGTTACTTCCCTTTTGCAAAAGGACCTCTCCCACTTTAAAAAACAAAGGCATTCCTGACATGTTACTACATCACATTACTCATGTATAAAAAACTTCCAGGCAACCAAACAAAAGAGTGACAGGAAATATTATTTTCAAAAAAGGCTATTTTTATGGTGAATCAAAGCACAACAAACCACATCGGGGCAATCAGTCTTTCTCTACATAAGCCTGTATGGTGTTAGAAATGGGGTATTTTGGACTTGTTGGAATATTGTTAAATTTAATATTTATAGAATATAAGCAATGGGAGACTTTACATCTTCAATGTTCCAAATATATTCAAGTAATACATGGCCTTTAGAGAGCAAAACAAAGAAAGCACTGATAAAAACAAATGATGTTTTTTCTACAAATTTAAACATAAGAAACTTTCCATAGCTATGTTCTTCTCATAAACTGCTGAAATAAAACATATCTAAAGCAGCAAAAGCAATTTAGGCTAGTGACACTGACACAATTATACATAACTGAATGTTTTCAAAACTATCATACTTTTAAAAGTTATGTGGATATAGACATGACTCATTAAATATTTTATACACTTTCTTTTAGGTATAGTATATTTATTATTTACAAAGTAACTCACAAAGTATAAAACCAAATCAAATTATAACATATTTAATATAATTACCGCCTATTCTCTTCTTGTTTAATCTCTAAGTGTTTACTACATTCTAACTTCTAATTTAAAAATCTCTAAGTTTGCATACTAGTTGCTAAAGCAATTTATCATAAATAATATAGACCTTTGTCTTTCACAATTGGAGAGAAAAAATACATCAGAAGAGCTAATACAATTAATGGAGTTATATCTAAATATTTACATATGCAGCTTAATTTTTTTTAAAGCAGAATACCAGGCACACTTATGCCAACACTTTTCCTAAAGGGATAGCATTTATCTATGCTAATTATCTTTTCATAAGTATCTTATAATTTTAGCTATGTATCTTTTTTGAAAATTAAGTAGTAAGAAATAGCGCATAGATTTGAACTCAAGGAAGACAGATATATTTTTTCAAAAAACTGTTGAAATAGATAGGTTACAAATTTACAACACTTTATGATAAAAGTAAGCAAGAAAATTACCATATACTGAAACAAAAATGGTGATAACAGGCATAACTACTAATCTTGCTAGAACATTTTGTAACATGAAATTAACAAAGGTCATAGTTCTAATAAGTAGCTCCCAGATCTCTTTTAGGTAATTGATGTTTTTTGTGAGACAGGGTCTTACTCTCATTGCCCAGGCTGGCGTGCAGTGGTATCACTGATCACAGCTCACCGAATCCTGGATTTCCTAGCCTCAAGCAATCCTCCCACATCCGCCTCCAGAGAAACTAGACCTACAAGCATGTACTGCTATGGCCGGCTCAATTTCTTTTTAATTTTTTTGTAGAGATGGGGGTCCTCCATGTTGCCCAGGCTGGTCGCAAACTCCTGGTCTCAAGCCACCCTCTAACCTTGGCCTCCTAAAATGATGGGACTATGGGCGCAAAACATTATGGCCAACCAGAGAATTGATTTTGTAGTTTTCTATCCATAATGAAAAAGGAAAAGCTAACAGAGTTTTCAATGATTATGTCATTTTCATTGATATATCACCATTTTATGTCTAAATTATAATCTGGAAGGAGTTTAAAGAATCCAGTATCTTTTCTTTAACATTTCCCATCTACTTATAAAAATGAAACTCACTATTAGACTTAATTATGAACCTTATCTAATTTTAACAGCAATGTAATAATCAACTAATTACAAAAATGACCCTCCTAATATCATTGAAAGATTGTGTTCCAATAAATTGTATTCATTGTCTAATAATTATTGACACATAGTGTACTTTTCTTTTCATTCAAATATTAATCATATAAATATCATGTATGTAATAATTCAATAAAGATGAATATATTACTATTTAGATATTTTATTATAAGATTATTATAAATTTCTCTCTATATATGTGTTTATATGTCTATCTATCTATCTATCTATCTATCTGCCTATTTTCATTCCAAAACTATATTGTCATTAATAAAGTTTTTTTTTTAGCACAAAAATATAATAAACTAGAACAAATACTGTGGTATAAGTGAAATGGAAATACATTTTAAAAAGAAAATGAGTGATATAGAATTGTCCACTCTTAAAGAGTCTCCTTGCACATATTTTAAATGAGAAATATCATCTATTAAATCACTAAGGTAAAATAATAATTTAACAGTTTTGTTTCTGAATGTTAATATTGACAACACCATGAAAACTACTCCTTGAAAGAAGCATAGAGAATCTTCCTTACGCCAGGCACTGGACCGTGAGCAAGTCACAGCAAAAATAAAAACAAAACGTCAACTTTCAATAAGGATGTATTCTAGTGGTAGATGTGATAACCATTTACAAGACGGTGGATTGAATACTATAATAGAATTATATAAATAAAAGTTTTATGGCAGCATGGAGGAGGAAAAAATAATACTGTCACAAGTTATTGGAGCAATATTTTTGCTATTTTTAATTATTTATTTAATAATGATTGTATTTCTTGTTTTACTTGTATAATACCTTGTATAATTATGGATGTGATAAGGTGGTGTTGGGCAACTTTAAGATTAACACGGCATTTTCTAACTGGGTGACAAATGTTAGTCTTAGAGTTGAGTGACACTTTTTTATATTACTCTATGTGCTGTTGATAAGTTTACTTAATAAAAGATATTTATCTAAGGAATATGATACATGAAGTATTTAATGGAGTAATAGAAATATAAAAATTACAGAAAATTTACATTCTATAAAATTATATTACTCCATGTAGGCTAGTGTTGTAAAATTTTGCATTTCTGTCTTCAAAGGAAACTGCTCATTTGCTCTCCCTCTCTGTCTCTTTTCCCCTTCCATTGTGCTGGAAAGTCCACATATACATGGTGAGAGAGTTTTAATCATGTAAATATAGCCTGTACTCTAAAGGAACACGAAGTCATTTAGAAGTAGTCTGAATGCACAATGGCGTAAAGGAGTAGGACCATATGGCTGCCCTGTAATATACAGGTATCTCTATACTACCACAAAGGAAATTGATACCTGCACTGTTTACGCCACTGCAGTTTGAATCTCTTCCTTATATAACATGGCCTGTGATAGAGTCCTTTCAGCCTATTGATATAAGGAGATTAGAAAAATATTTCAATTTAGAATGGGAAAAATTCAAGTTCATCAGTGCAGAAGACTGTCATGAGAAGAAATGTTCAGGCATGTTGCATTGCAAAATTCAGTTTTGTGCAACAAAAGAACCACACACTGTTTCTATTTTTGAAAGTACTTTTTTTTTTTTTTCAGGATAGCATAGGAAAGGTAGGTGGCATATTTATAAACTTTTCAGGAATGAAGTTGCAAAGCATTTCTCCAAAAGAGATGACTTTTATTATCACTATTTTACAGAGAAATTCCATATCATCAAAGCCCTATCATTTTGGTGACATATGACGCTAATAAAGCATCATGATGACCATGATGATATATATGTGAGTCATAATATATCATCACAATGGTATCTCTGAAATGATTTATCAGAATTGTACATCACTATGGTGGCATTGCATTGATGTGAAGTACCAACAAGAATACATCCCTGAGACTTAAAATCCTTATTGTAATAATAAATGTTTCATTTTTATAAATTTATTCTTATGAGTAATGAGCTATTACCATATGTCAGCTTGAGTGAAAAAGAATACAAGAAATTCAAAATATTAAATCTATATGTTTGACTTCCATGGAACAGGAGCTATTTATATACAGAAAGATTTAAGTTTGCAAATTACATGAACCTGTTCCTCTATGTCTGATAATACTTTGTTGCCATTATTCAATAAATATAAATAAAATTTTGTCTCAGACTTCCAACTTTTTGTTTCATTTTTCCCACATTAGTAAGTTGATATTTGTTTAGAATTATGATGTAAACACAGGTTTTAGGTTCAAATTTGTTCTTGATAACCACTGAAAATGTTGTATCTGAACATGAAAAACTACATATCTAAATGAGATTATCAGCCCCAAGTGACAGGTGAATGTCTGTATTCTCCTGATTCCCTGAGAGCTTAAAAATAAGCAAGCATGAAAGAGAAAATTCATCGTATTCCTTTAGGGCAGATTTGGCACCTCACAGACAGTTGAATTAAATTTGTCAAATTGCCGAAATCAGTGCTCTTCTTATAGTGACAGGTGAGATTTTGCTGGTGTCTGGAAGGCTGGCTATGCAGTGTGATCATCAAGACTTTGATCTGTGGTGGGCTCAGAAGGAGATGTACTAGCTGGTGAATGATTTCTGGCTTTTGAGTGGCATGGAGAAAACAGTAACTGCAATAACTTAGGAATTAAGTTCTTGTTGGCAAGTACCATGGATAAGCCAATAAGGGAACATTTCAGGCTCATATTAATTGCTCAGAGGAAAGGAAAGAGTGTGAGAGTCTCCTTGGCAGTTTTTACAGTTGTAGATTATCTTCTAGACCCAGAGGACAGACAGATTTGAAGACAATGCACAGAACTTAGATCTCATCCTGTTAACACTGACAATCAAGAACTCAGATTAGCAAATGTCACACAGTCAAAATGTCAAATAGTTGGTGACACCAGTAGCAATTCATTATACAGTGGATACAGTACATATAAGATTGGGTTTGAGAAGATTGAGAGGGTAGAATTAAGCTGTGTGAACAGTTGGCTCAGTTTCCCTTGACACCTTGTAACTCACACCTATGCCTCTATAAACGGTTCCTTGTGAATACTGACAGAGATAGAAAAGACCAAGCTTGTTTCAAGGATGCATTGGATATGTTTATGGGTGTAAGATGAAAATGCACTGTTAGCATTACAGCCTCACTTAACTGGAGGCCTAAATGACAGTGGTGATAGCAATCTTCCTGTTTGGGCGCAGTTCTTGGACATCTACTCTGTTTGGAAAGAGACATCATCCAATGCAAAGATATATCTATCTGAACATGTGGGCAGTGGTAAATGCCTTTGCTTAACATACAGAATGCCAAGAAGGGCAACTTTAAGGAGACCCAAGAAAGACACGTTAATGGATGTACAACATTAGGCACGAGGTGTGAGAATATTTTAATCATAGATTAATACCCACAAGAGAGCATTTAGTAAACAAAAGCTTAAAAAAAAACCACAAACGGTCAAGAAAACTCACCTAAAAGGTGTTTTCCAGACAGTTTCTGATACCATTACTTGGCTATTAACTTCTTCAAAGAGTGCTTGGACTCAACAGGAGAGCTCCTTCTCACCCAGTCTCCTCTAATCACTGCCATTCAGTGTCCAACCTGCCTTCACAATGAACAACACTTAGGTCCAACTATGATGCATTACCTTGAGAACAGAAAAAAAAATAAAGATAAAAAACACTAGATGGCAAGTGATTACATCAGATCCCATCTTTCATGGAAAAGGCAATGCTTTATCCTGACTGTAGCTGGCAGACTTTTTGAGGTAAGAGTTTGTATTTTGCAGTTACAGTATCTGATCCAACAATATTTTCTGAGGATTTTCAAAGTGTCTGATTTGGTGGCATAGACACTCACTGGCATAGCAGCTTTCCAGATCAAGGCCATGGGCACATAACTATGAGATCCACGGATTGTACCACATACAGAACCATCCAGAAGTATCTTCCTGATAGAACACTTGACAAACACTATCATAACCTCCTAAAGGCACAGCTAAGGTGCCAACTTGAAAATGAGGTTCTGAGAGAATTGACTGTTATTCATTAGAATGTGGAATGCACCAAGTATCATTATCTCATGCTGTTGCCCTAATAGGCAGATACATGGGTACAGAAACCAAGGACTAGAGGTAGTTTCACGGTAGAAGGTAGAAGTGACCCTGCTAACAAGCACTTCTAGGAACCTAATTGTGGATAGATGCTTTTGTCCATTACACTTTAGCCTTCGTGGGAATAGAGGTGCTGGTCTCAGAAGAGGGGTTATGTCGTCCAGAGACACTAAAGAATAACATTAAACAGAAAACTAGAGCTGCATCCTGGCCACGTAGGCCTACTCATGTGAGCACATTGGTAGGGACAGAAAAGATACACCATACTTTTAGAATTTTTACAAATAATTTTTTAAAAAATATTTTATTGCATTTTAGGTTCTCGGGTACAAGTGCAGAACATGCAGGATTGTTGCATAGGAACATACATGTCAATGTGGTTTGCTGCTTCCATCCCCCCTTCACCTATATCTGGCATTTCTCCCTATGTTATCTCTCCCCAACTCCCTACCTGCCACTGTCCCTCCCCTAGTCTCCCCCAACAGACCTCATTGTGTGATAGTCCCCTCCCTGTGTCCATGTCTTCTCATTGATAAACACCTACCTATAAGTGAGAACACGTGGTGTTTGATTTTCTGTTCTTGTGTCAGTTTGCTGAGAATGATGGTTTCCAGATTCATCTACGTCCCTACAAAGGACACAAACTCATCAAACTCATCTTTTTTTATGGCTGACTAGTATTCCATAGTGTATCTGTGCCACATTTTCCCTGTCCAGTCTATCATTGATGGGCGTTTGGGTTGGTTCCAGGTCTTTGCTATTATAAACAGTGTCCCAATGAACATATGTGTGCATGTGTTTTTATAGTAGAAAAATTTATAGTCTTTTGAATATACATCCAGTAATGGGATCGTTGGGTCAAATGGAATTTCTATTTCCAGGTCCTTGAGGAATCGCCACACTGTCTTCCCCAATGGTTGAACTAATTTGCACTCCCACCAACAGTGTAAAAGTGTTCCTATTCTCCACATCCTCTCCAGCATCTGTTGTCTCCAGATTTTTTAATGATCGCCATTCTAACTGGCATGAGATGGTATCTCAATGTGGTTTTGATTTGCATTTCTCTGATGACCAGTGATGATGAGCATTGTTTCATATGTTTCTTGGCCTCATATATGTCTTCTTTTGAAAAGCGTCTGTTCACGTCCTTCACCCACTTTTGAATGGGTTTGTTTTTTTCTTATAAATCTGTTTTAGTCTGTTGTAGATTCTGGATTTTAGCCCTTTGTCAGATGGGTAGGTTGTAAAAATTTTTTCCCATTCTGTTTGTTGCTGGTTCACTCTAATGATTTTTTCTTTTGCTGTGCAGAAGCTCTTAAGTTTGATTAGATCCCATTTGTCTGTTTTGGCTTTTGTTGCCAATGCTTTTGGTGTTTTAGCCATGAAGTTCTATTACAAATAAATTAATGTGGTCATAATAACAAGGTAGAATACTGCACAGTGAGTTAGGGAGAAATAGTTTTGCTCCTCAAGTGACCTACTGAGTCACTCCTTGGTACCTCCTTGATGGGAAGTCACTAAAGTGAGAGTAAAAGCTAGTGATATTTTTGAGGCTGAGTATCCAGACAAGTGTTGAATGTGTTCTTTTCCTATAGAAGATAGTAAATCACCATTGATGGCTAGACAAGGAAATAAGACAGAAAGAAGAATAATTAGATGGTATAATATTGTTTATATATGGTAAGTGATTATAGATGTTATTAATTCTATCCACTACTAAATATAAAAGGACATTTTTTAATACTCTGATAATTGCTTTAAAAATTTACCATTATAAACAGATTTCATCCACCACATCAAAAGTCAGGGAGTATTGTTATGTTCCATCTCTATTTCCAACGATGAGCTGGTGTGATTCAAAATATATATGTGCACTCTACATTGATACGACCATCAGACTCAAGCCCAGTATGTTTAAAAGACTTTTAAAAAATTGACCTTTGTCCTGATAAAACTCTTCAAAATCTATAGCATGTTTTAATAAATGAACTAACATTAATACAGTAATAGAAAAACACAAGTTTTTAAAAGTACCAGGATGTGTTTGTTATTGGACAACGTGAGGTTCCTGCAAATTTTCCATTTGGACATATCCAGCAGATTTTTTAGAAATATGGGCTTGTCAGGAGAGAGTATGAGATAGCTATAAATATGGTCAAAATTTATTTTGGCAGACCTTTTCTTTATTAGAAAGATGAACTTATCTATGTAGATAGTATATACAAATACATATTTGGGATTGAAAACTATTTCAAAGGAGCAAGAGTTGAAGTTACCATGAAATTTAAGAAAATAGGTCAGGTGCAGTGGCTCACCCCTGCAATCCCAGCACTTGGGAGTCTGAGATAGGCAGATATCTTGAGCCTATGAGTTCTAGACAAGACTGGGAAGCATAAGGAGATCCAGTCTCTACAAAAGATGCAAAAATTAGCCAGGCATTGTTGTGCATAGCTGTAGTCGCAGCAACTTTGCAGGCTGAGGTGGGAGGATCACTTGAGTCTAAGACGAGCTTAAGACTGCAGTGAGCTGTGGTTATCATGCCACTGTACTACCTTCTGGGTGATAGAGCAAGATTCTATCTAAACACACACACACACACACACACACACACACACACACACAAAGAGAGAGAGAGAGAGAGAGAGAGAGAGAGAGAGAGAGAGAGAGAAATCTAAGAAAATACCTGTTTGAATTGAGAACTTTATCTTCAGAATGACTTTAGTGAGATACTGGAATGCCCTTGAACCTTACGTAGCTTTCAAATAAATATTTGAAAAGCTTGTTTATATTTCAGCAAGTTTAACTGAAGCAGCTAAAAGCAGAGGCTTTGATTTTTTGTTTTGGATTTTTTATTAATTTTTGAAAATTTGATCTTAATATATTAAGACTAATCTCAATACTTTCTCCTGAATACTACCTGACTTTTGATGTGGTAGATAAAATTCATTTATAATGGTGAATTTTTAAAGCAATTATCAGAGTATTAAAAAAAGTCCTTTTATATTTAGTAGTGGATAATACTAATAGCATCTGCTATTCACTTACCACATATTAAAAAATGTTATACTGGCCAGGGGCAGAGGCTCACGCCTGTAATCTCAGCACTTTGGAAGGCTGAGGCAGTTGGATCACTTGAGGTCCGGAGTTTGAGACCAACCTAACCAACATGGTGAAACACTGTCTCTACTGAAAATACACAAATTAACTGGGTGTGGTGGTGGGTGCCTTTAATCCCAGGTACTAGAGAGGCTGAGGCAGGAGAATCGCTTGAACCCGGGAGGCAGAAGTGGCAGTGAGCCGAGGTCATGCCACTGCACTCTAGCCTGGAGACAGAGTGATCATTCCATCTAAAAAAAAAAAAAAAAATTGTACCATCTAATTACCCTGGAAAAGAAGATGCCTAAATGTACGTTTTTTAACAGTGTACTCTCCATATCCAGGCAACCTCTAGGTGACTAGTAATGCCTCTTTATAGGCACTTTTCAGAGAGGTACAATGTGGCAAAGTCTTAAGTTGAATATATCTTATATGCATGCATTATATTAAGTAGTTATGTAAATATTTATTCATTTAAAAATCAATCATTGAAAAGCTAAATTGATTGACTGGAATCCTGCCCTCAGAGAAATTTTAGACTGCAATGCTACTTAAGGAAACATATTAGGTAAAGAGATAGATTAGGAGAGAACAGTCTAGGTGGCTCAGGCCTGTAATCCCAGCACTTTGAGAGGCTGAAGTGGGTAGATCTCGAGGTCATGAGTTTGAGGTCAGGCTGACCAACATGGTGAATCCCTGTCTCTACTAAAAAATGCAGAAATTAGCCAGGCTTGGTGGCAGGAGCCTCGAATCCCAGCTACTAGGGAGGCTAAGGCAGGAGAATCCTGAACTCAGGAGGCAGAGGTTGCAGTGAACCTGGACTCCAGCCTGGGTGACAGATCGATCGAGACTCTGTCTCAAAAAAAAAAAAAAAAAAAAAAAAAAGAAAGATAGGTCAGGAGAAGAAAGTATTGGGATTGCTGTTGCTCTACTAAGATCAAATTTTTAAAAATTAGTAACAAATCCAAAACAACAAATTAAATAAGTTAAGATTTAAAAAGTAGGGAAGACATGATAACATTTGAAAATAAGATTAACTACTTTTGAGTTTTATTCCTCAAAATTACAAGTGATAGAAAGTGATTTAGTTCATCTTTAAAAGGACAATTGACATGGAATTTTTCAGATCATTGCACATTTTATCTGATTTTCCATTTTGGGACCTTAGCCACTTGTGGAAGAAAAAGCCATAGAAAATAATAATTAAAGATGCAAGCAGTAATGCTTTTGAAAACACATTAAGTTCATATTTTTCTTTTTAGAATTTTTTCTTCCAACTTATTTATCCTTATGTAAATTTCTTATCCTAGAATAATTTACAAACACACAACATTTTATTGCTAGAAATTAACTTAAAAAATAACTTTTCTAACATATTATTTTAATATCTTCAATTATTGCAGTGTTAGCAGTAATCTTGGAAGAATGTTATTGAATATTTCAGAGACTAATTTTTTGTGTATTCTTATTAGGATGTGTAAAAGATAGTATTGTATTAAAAATATTCTCTGGAAGTTGTACACAATTTATGGAATGAGAACAGAGGAGAACCTCAAGGTCAAAAATCAGGTGTTAACAAGAACTAAGTTTTTCAAAGTTTTCTTAGCTCCTTAGTTGAATCCACAGATGTTCCGGACTTGTAAAAGGCATTGCTGAGGGCAAAAAGCAGTTATTGCTTCACCATTTATAGATATTGAGGATCATTTTATGTTAATGCTATTTTAATTATATAAGTCAAAATGATGGTGACTTGTATTCACATTTGATTTCACATATTAGAAAAAATTTATTCTCTCTCTCCCTATATATTAAAATATATTCATGTATATATAGTTATATGCATATATGATTATAGTTTTTGCAAGCAGTTTTGAATTATATGAATTATTCATTTACAACTAAATAATAGAGAATTAAATCTTATGTACAAGAATATGAAGTCACATCCAAAAATGGTTGATGGGAAAATATAAAAATAGTATTTCAAGCTGAGCATGGAATCACATTTGAATATCAAGCAAATAAATTGACATTGCCATACAAATTACAGTGAAACTAAATTGCTTTACTGAGTATAGATGGAGCTATCACCTCGGTAACAAGTTTTTAAGTTATACATAAGGAATCCACGTTAGATTTTCCAATTTTTATTTCTCAACATTCTTAGTTGCACAAAAAATAATTATTTTATTTATAATAAATCGCTGTAGAATATTGCTTACTCATATTTGTGTGTTGGTATGAATTCGTGTATCTCAAAATCATCTTACAATTCCTGCTAGTCCAAAAAAAAAATTTACACAATTTCAAATGGTTTAAAAAATGCTCTGCCTTTATAAGTTTTCTTCTTGAAATAAACAATCAATGACCTTTTAGCTAGGTACTGAAACCTAGTAACCTATACTTTTGTGATTAAAATATTATATTACGGTTTCTTTTTAAAGAAAACAACAACAACAATATGTGGGGGTACTGATTTAAAGATTTTTTTTCAGTGATAATTTTGTCTATTGATTTTTCAACTGTTGTCATAAAAATAAATGTTATATTTTTACATACAGTAAATATAATTAATTTTATATCTAAACCCAAGTCATAAAACTTTGAAGAGTCAAAGTTATTTTTTTTTTTATTTTGAAAATTGAGTACAGGGCGAATGCTAGTCTCCTGGTAACTAATTGTAACTGAAAGAGAATGAAAAATTGGAAGACACAGAGAGGGAGAGAATATAAAAAATAAAATTACAGTTAATGTAGTAGAAATGGTATTATATTTGACATACATTTCCAATTATATGTTAATAATACTATTTGTATCCTAAGGAAAAAGAAATGTGATAAATAAAATTTATTTTATAGTTTTATGCAAGGGAAAGTAATAAATAGAACCTACATTGCACATGATGTAGAAAAACAAACATTATTTCCATATAATATTGTTTTAAGTGGCTAAGAGTTTAGTTTTATTTTATAGTAAAATGAATGATCGTTCTGGGACTTTTAAGGTTTACATGAAATATTTATTATTAGCAACCTGAAATCTCAGAATGTATGAGGTTCCCCCATGGAGTGAAAATGTGAGGTGTGCTCACTATGGGATAATTTTTTGTTTCTGATTTCAGGCCCACCATTCTCCAAATGTGTTCTGTTAAAAGAAAGGAATAGAAATAGTTTAAAGAAGAATATTTCAAAAATTATCAAACTATTATTTTTTCAAAAATCAGAGATTTGTTTTCATGTTAATAAAAGGCATTGACATTTGCATATAAGAAAATATTATTGAAGTGATAAATGCCTTCAAGCCACAAAATGACCATCTGATGCTCGATATAACAATGATTCTTCTTAAAATTTTCTATTAAATAATATTAATAACAACTATCAAATACTTGTTATATATATAATCAAACCAAAACAAAAAATTGTTTTAATTCATTAATTTGTTCAGAAAACATAGTTTTCTGTAAGAGAATTATTCTTTTAAAATATAGCTAGTTTTGAAATGTTATTGCAAATAATGGTCATGTTGTCTAAAATCTCTTCCTAAATTGACTTCTTCTTTTTCTTAAGAAAGGTTATCTGTACTATAGTTAAAACATTTGATCTTAATTTGATTTAAAATGAATTATAATAATAGTTTTCAGAAAATAAATTTCAACACTTGTAACACATTGTTTCTGTTTTAATCCTCGGCCTTAATTTTTGACCTTGAATTCTGTGTCAGAAAGTTGAGAGGATATAGATAGCGATTAATATAATCTGGATTCTAATTCCTCCCAGATAGTACTGTTTCTGACTCATTGTATTAACTCTTCTTGGAAACACACAGATGATTATTGTCTTACAAAAATAAAGTCAAGGTCAATGAAACCCTGATATCTGTGTGGATTTTATTTCTGAAATTATATACACTTTTTTTTAGCATAAAACTTGTATTACATATAGAACATGTGCGATGCAAATTTTCCATAGCCAGCAATGAAAATTTTAATTTTAGATAAGGAATAAATAGAGTAGAATGGCCCTAACTCCTTTGTCCTCAGAATCACTTTATAGTAAATTATGGCATCAAATGGAATCCACAGATTTATTCTTTCACTTTAAATGTCTATTTCCTGATATTAGATTTCAGAAGAGTTATAAAAGTAGAATATGTTACTTTTATACTATAAGCACTAATAGGCAGGGAGGACATCTGTGGAACAGACTGTGTTTTTATGATCTAAGAGCTTAATTTAACATGTATACCTTTAAAATCATTATGCAAAATAAATATAATATTTCAGTTTGCAAGATAAGTTTACTCTGAGTTATGGTATTGTTAAAGCTAGGTTGCACATTAAAAGATTCTTTAAGGAAAATATTTTATTAAGTGTCGATTTTATTTCTCACTGAAAGGCCTATAATTAATGAAAGATTATCAAGTTATTGTTAATTTATTTAATTTACATTTGATATTTGAGGACTAATATTAGTTATTATTCAAAATAAGCAAATACTTTGCATACTGCAAGATTTAGATAATCATTTATCTATTTAATGACATTTTTTGAGGCATGCCTTCTTTTACAAAACTTGTTGATCCTCTGCATTTCTGTCCTCTGTCTACAGAACAAAGCCTTAGTAAATTTTTTGTACTCCCAGGGAAAATTTTACATTAAGTTGAAGCATTATTTTAACTATAGAGTTAAAGATTTTCTAAAAACTTAAAGCATGTGTTATAGTTTTATCTAAGAAAACACAAATTTAAAATACTTTGGTGAAGAAAAACTTATTTTTGTCCTAAAAACTTTTTATTGGGACTGTGTCAGAAAATTCAGCATATGTAGTCAACAAGCTAAGGATGACAGAAAATATGTAAGTGAATCTGCTGTAAAGCAGAGATGCTCATAAAATGCATATACACACAATTTACTGAATCATCTTGTCTCAGTGCTGTATCTTTAAACATTTCTATCTTAGTGATTAATTTCAAGAGTTGATTAATCAGTATTGTCAGTCTTTGGACCCAGACTTTTATATTTCTTCCCAAATTTCAAAATGCCAGAAGAAAAATTTTGTCACATATAAATTCAGGATATACTTTATCTGATCACAATTTCATTCAATATTCTTGAGCTTCCAAATCTGTTTTTTGTCTTGCTTAAAATTACAAATAGTCAAAATGCACCGCAGTTAACAGATATTACAAGAAGCAAGATAATAGATATATTTGTCAAGCTGGGGTTCATAAGCACCTTTAAGTCCATAAAAGTGGCCCAGTGTCTAGAAATGTTTGAATATTTCTTTTTACTTTTCTAAAATTTTAAAGATAAGAATATGTGATTCTCACACATATCATTATATGTATCTTTGACTGTCTGGCTGATTATCATAAAATATTACAGTGTGGTATTCTTTACTGTGTGTGTATGCGTGTTTCTCATAACTTTTTAAGTGTTTTCTTTTTTTTTTTTGTTTCTACTCACTTGCCACAGAGTACTATTTAAATTAAGTTTGGTAATGAGAAAATGTTATTAACTTTATACTGAACAAAGGCATTTCTACCAGGCAAAGACCAAATATTGTCCGGGCACCTTGAAGGAATTGAGATTTTTATTGAGATTTTAGTGTAAACAGAGGAAATCAAGCAATAATTGAGCAAACACAGAGAAGTAACATGTTCAGGTTAAGTGAACCTATGCTACAGAAGTCAGAACTATGTCCATGGTTTGAATACTATTTTATTTCAGCAGACCAACACATTTATAAAATAGTTTAAAAATACACTTTATCGGTTTTGTTGTGTTGTTCATTTTTAATGGAAAAATTTGCATGGTTTGAATAAATGGTATATGCATTAAAAGTTTATTTCTACTTTTATGTATGTGTTTAAGTAATATTACAATGCTTCCTACCTGAACACCCAAAAAATGTGTCTTGCTTTAAAAGCAAATAATATGTAAATGTGAGAAAAATATTTTTATATCAAAAATAAAGGGGAAATTTGCAATATTTTAATGTAACAAGTATTTACAATTTTTTGTATTTATATTTTATATTTAATATTAGGCATTATATTTGTTTTCTGTTACAAATATGAAAATGCTTTTGAATTATTTTAGATGTAATTTTCTACGTATTAAAATACAAATTATTTTATAACTTATTTTTACTGTTTTTTCTTTTAAAAATCCACATCTAATTCTCCCTTAAGCATACTCAATGTTTCTCTTCTATTCAGATTTCAGAATGAGAGTACGTAAATGATATAGCTTAAAATAGAGAAATGAAAACATTAAATACATAATGACCTTTGATTTAACCTTATGTTAAATGGATTAAACCTGGTATTAAAATTGAAATACTTACAAATCCTGAAAAATAGTGTTGAGCTTAGACTTTAATTTTTTCATATTTTTAAGCATTATGTTTCATTTCAGTTGTCTATTAAAATCCAGAGGTAGTAAAGATAGAAAAATATTGAGATTCATCTAAGAATTTTTTCTGACCTCAGGCAAATAGAGTTTATTTTAATGAAATTAATTCAATGAAAATAAAATAGATATAACTGTTCTATAGCAAGAGCTACAGAATTAATATGGTTTCCCAAGCCTGATAAATGACTTATGGATGTAATAGGGCTACTAAATATTATGCTACTACTCTATTACACATTATTAGAAAGTTTAAAGTGAAAGGAACCCATCTATTTAAAATAAATATATATAACCTTGTGCTTTTCTCCATTTGAGAATAAATTCATTAATCAAACATAGTGGAGAAGAGCAAAAATAGTAATAACAGGCCAGGCACGGTGGCTCAAGCCTGTAATCCCAGCACTTTGGGAGGCCGAGGCGGGTGGATCACGAGGTCAAGAGATCGAGACCATCCTGGTCAACATGGTGAAACCCCGTCTCTACTAAAAATACAAAAAAAAAAAAAACATTAGCTGGGCATGGTGGCGCGTGCCTGTAATCCCAGCTACTCAGGAGGCTGAGGCAGGAGAATTGCCTGAACCCAGGAGGCGGAGGCTGCGGTGAGCCGAGATGGTGCCATTGCACTCCAGCCTGGGTAACAACAGTGAAACTCCGTCTCAAAAAAAAAAAAAAAAAAAGTAATAATAATAATAATTAAAACACATTAAAAAACTAGAAAGAATAATAATGAAGGGGGTTAAAACATATTTCTAACTTAAATAATTATAGGTGATTTGAAGCTACATTGAGGTTTGTTTTTTTCCTAATATATAACAAAGCATAAATAAGCTGTACTTTTCAATTCAAAACAGAGAAAAGAAGCTTACATTTGCCTAATACTTGTGTGTCAGGCATGGTCCATACATGAGTACATATCAAGGAAGGTTCCTATTGGATTAAATGATCAAAAACCTGCAAAGTCCTGGAAACACTGTGTCAAGCACACAGTTATTTTTAGTATTTCCTCTTCTTCTTCTCTTTCTCTTCCTCCAGCCCAGTATTTCCCTTGGACATAGCAAATGATCTTATTTAGTATCATGTACACAAACAATATGGACATTTTATGCAGAGCTATATTTTACCAATGCATGGGTTTTGAACCTTATGAATACTGGATCACCTGAAAGCCTGTATAAAATAATCCTGAAAGCAGGATGTGAAAAAAATAGTAAGCAACGATTTATCCCTGGAGAGATTAAGATCATAGAGCTAATTATTTAACCACATTTCCCCCAACAGTGGTTTTTAAATGATTGGGAATTTTTTTTCGTAGTTGAGAATTCTTTCATGACATGAAAATTATAGTTATTTGAGATTGTATTCTACATGGTGAATAGATAATGGTCTTAGAAAAATCCAGTAGGTTTTGATAAAAGACAGTACAATATGAATAAATTTAAAGCATCACAGTAAGTCAGTAGGGGACCAGACAATTTCAAGTATAGGGAAGAGGTATTTGATTGGATGTTAAGAATTTGTGGTAGAAGACAAAATTAAAAATGTTAAGTAATACACATTTGTTCAGAATCGTGTCTTGCTGAACTGATTTACCTTCTTAAATTCTGGTCTTCTTATGTTTCTCCATGTAGCACATTTCCTAATTTCCTATTTGACTCATAGACTGCCTCTTACGTAAGTTTCTGAATTCATGGGAAGGACACTATAATACAGAGTAGGAAGGTCCTGGGTATGCAAAAGCATAGTTACAAAGTAATGTGATAACCAGAGAGAGGTGAGGACAGAGTGCCATGAGTGTCCAGGAGATGTAAGTGGTTAACTTAGAAGGCAAACATGGTAAAAAGAAAAATAAAATTTAAACAATGAAACATGAACACATTTTTGCCTGCCAATTGTCACATCTATAGAAAGATGTTGTGGAATACATGCAAGAGAAATAAAGAAAAAAATCATAGTCCACGAAGAAGGAAAATATATGCATTTGCTTTCATGTGCTGCACCAAATACGGAGAAAGATGATCATTTTTTTCACTCTCATTTTGTAATGCATACACAATGTAATTACTTGCTTTTCCCCATATTATTGATATGTGACTACCTCAGACATAGTAGCTTAAACAGCAGCTATTTTTATAATGGTCAGGCATTGCAAAAATGAGGCTCAGCTAGGCTCCTTTCACTTGGGGCATTGAGACCAGGGCTTGTGACAAGGGTGTGGCTCACTTCTTTGATGCCTGGCTGCTCAAACCTCTAAGGGAAGCATGCAGATGAGCAACTCTTGGGGAGTGTTTTTCCCTCGGAACCCACAGCAGCATCTAGGGTTGTGTGTTTACAGCTTCCAAAGCCCCAGTGGGCATGTGTTACCGTGTGCTCTTTCAGCTTAGCCATCTGCAGGTTGCTTGTGTTACTTAGCTCAATTAGACCCTCTGTATTCTTGTAAGGACAGAAGGCTTTCTGTATCCTGAAGTTATTGCCCTAGTGTACCAGAAAATCAGCTCACACGTGAGCTTGGAGAATGAGTGCAAGGCTTTAACGAGTGGTGGAGGTAGCTCTCAGCAGATGGATGGTGAGCTGGAGTGAGAAGTTGGTCTTCCTCTGGAGCACGGCCACTCAGCAGCTGGCCTCCCCTCTGACCACCCTTGGCCGAATTGTCCTTGGTGTCTGTGTCCTTCCACTGTCGATGCCTTGCTGGGGTCTGTTGGTGTGTTCTTCTGCTGATGTGTTCCTCTCGATGCCCAGCTGCTTGTGTCTCTGTCCACTTAACTCAGGCTTATATGGGCATAGGATGGGGGATATGGCAGGCCAGAATCGTTTTGGATAACACAACATTTGAGTGCAAAAACAGCAGTGCCTGTCCTCACTTAGGTCTCTGGGCACAGGCCTGAGGGTAGGGCTCTTCACAGTGACCCTGTCCTTCTTTACCCAGCATTTCCCTGTCCCCTCCCTTATCAGCATCATGCAGTTTTGTCAGGTGACAGCTGGTCTTGCTTCTTTATTCTGTATTCGCCTGAGATGAGTAATGTTGCTGTGTAATCAAGAGTGCTGAGCTTTCATCTTTCACTACTTTTCAAAATTTTCCAAATGTCTGTTTGTACATGTATCTCATTCTCTAGATAAAGTTTCTAGAAGTGGATACTAGGTCTAATTAATTTTTAAAAAATTCTCAGAGATCTAGCATAACACAGGGAACTGCTAAATAAAATGCCTACAAGAGCCAGGCTGAAAACAAAGGTAATGGCCCACAGAGAGCTTCATAAATAGTGAATAACATAGATCTTGGTGTTGGGGATTGTGTGTGAGAGAATTTTGAACACTTTCCTACACAGCAATAAAAGTGTCTTGAGGGTAAATATACTTAGAATAAAGTCTCCACTCTGTCAGTATCAGGGGACCACAACCAACCAGTCAACAGAATAAAGAACTGTTTCAAAACATTTTCTGGAATACTTACTTGGTCCCGTTCAAGAAAATAAAATTCCACGAAAAAGTGAAATGATTTAAGAGAAATGAAAACATGATACTGAAAACAATCATTTGACCACAAAAGGAAATTTTCTGTTGTGCTGTGGAATGCAGCATAGCATAAACAGTGTTGTTTAAGAGATGGAACTTATTCTCGTACCTGGCGAGATCCTGTGTTGTCAGCTGCTTAGTGATTTTACTGCCCCTGCAGCCAGTGAAATCTGATAACATGAAGACCAGAACTCTGCAAAAGGGAGTGTGGTGTATGAACAGAAAGGCTGAAAAAGAGCATGTTTATGGGCATATTTTATTAGTAGCTTTAAAATTGCTTTTGTTAATTGATAATAAACTGAGTGACAATTTCCAGGGTAAAACTTTAACGTTTCCACAGAATCTAACAGGATAAAAGGAGTCAGTACGGACAAGATAGGGAATTGTGGCAAGCTTTTGCCCCAGAAGGCCAGAGATAGTTGTGGGTAGCTAGTTGTTACCACTGGGGTGAGGGGGGGGGTGACGCTTTTCCAGTTTTGTTAGATCTATCCTTATGATTAGTTCCAAGTCCTTCTGTTCATAAAAATATTGTAATTTTGAAATGCTCTTAAACTATTATTTTAATGTGTATGTGTAAATACTTTTGCCTAGCATAGGGTCAGTGTTCAATAATTATGTGTGGTTTATATGAATCATATAAGTCAAAATATATTGTGATTTCACATATTTCAAATTAAATACAAAAGTAAAATGCTAACTTAAAATATTTCATAATCTCAGTCATTCTTCTAAAGTAATAATTTTAGAGTGCTGTATGTCATGTGTACCAAATTGAAATTAGAAAAACCAAATAATACAATAGAAAAAAACAGTGGGTCACAGAGCACCCTCTGATATGTGTATAGGGCTTTCATTGAGCTCAGAGAAAAGCAATCTCTAGTGATACTGCAAATTTCTTTTTAAAAGGTAGCTGGCACTGTCAGGTGTAGTAGTTGGGAAATCTATGTAATCTTGTTTGATGTTGAATCCAAGGGCAAAGTACTGACTTTGTTGCCCAGAGCAGGCCTGTTATATGAATAGGAGGCTTCTATTTCGATGTTTATCCTTCAGGGAATTTGTGAGAGAATGTTCAAAGTTGATGTTTTAAAAATCTAGCTATGGGAAGAAATTAAGAATGATATGTTGTTTGGGTGATGCTTGATATAGGGTATTTAATTTAATTAGAAGAAACCCCCTAAATTAGCATTTATAAAATTTTAATGGAGTTGGAGAATGAAAAGCTTTTGTGGAAGTTGAGAATGTAGCTCAATAACAAGACCTTAAAAGATTGACATGTGAAGTCCTTATAAATTTTATAAAAGCTTCTGAGGAAAATGAGCAGAATTTGTCACACATTATTTTAGCATACATGAGATCTGGATCAAAATCAAATAATGAAAACAAAATAAGTTAAGGAAAAGAAATCAATGATATTTTTAATGATAGGAATCCGGGTCTTCAATATAAGCTTTCGTAAAATGCATTTTTAAAAACTAAAAAATTTGTCAAGTTCAAAATGAAATATTCCACTTGTATCAATGACAAAATTATCAGAGGGGCACCTGGCCAGATGCAGTGGATTATGCCTGTAATCCAGCACTTTGGGGGGCTGAGGTGGGCAGATCACCTGAGTTCGTGAGTTTGAGACTAGCCTGGCCAACATGGAGAAACTCTGTCTCTGCTAACAGTACAAAATTAGCCAGGTATGGTGGTGCATGCCTGTAATCCTAGCTACTCCAGAGGCTGAGGCAGGAGAATGGCTTGAATCCGGGAGGTGGAGCCGAGATCGTGCCATTACATTCCAGCCTGGGCAACAAGAGTGAAACTCCATCTCAAAAATAAAAAAAGAAGGGCACCTCCAGACATATTTTTTAAAAAATAGGATTTTTTGACATATATATTTATAATACCTCTCTCTGCTACCATGAAACAATTGTTTTCCTTTTATCATCCCTTGTCTTGTCTATGAGAGGATATCTATATCTAAATATCTGTAAAATTTTTTAAAATGTACAATACGTTGAAGGAATCATGTAATGATAAAAAGCAAATGGTTGATGTAGACAAACATGAAAGAGCAGCAAGGTTAAGAAAATAATTACTGTATATTTTACAGTGTCAAACATACAGTCTGTTCAATAAATAATACAACATGTGAAATCTACAATGTCAACTAGAGATGGAGGCTGGGGATATTACACACTGACATTACTGTAATTAAAGAATGAAAAAAATAGCAACATTTCAGGACAAAACAAAATACACCATCTGGGCCTGCCAACTATAAATATTAAATATGGAAAAAGAAAGGACAAACAAAGCTAATATAAGCATCATGCCATTTTGCAAATTCATAAAGAATCAAAGGAAATCAAAGAATCATTATAGCCCTCTAAATGCTTCTACGGATAATTTGTTGATAAAAGGAGTTGGCAGCACTTCATAATTTACAAAGGAAGATAGAAGACAGATGTCAGAAGCAGATGCACACTTCCCAGAAAGGAGAAGAAGGAATGCTAAAGCAAATCAGGACCATTTGCAAAATAGAGATAAAATAAAAAGGAAAAAAACGACTGAAAAAAGACTTGCTTCACAGAGTTGACCTAATCATTCTATTAAATGGATACTGATCTCTAGGTTATAACTTCTTAAGTTTGGAAGTGGCATAAATTAAATAGACAAGTTATTGATATTCTCCTATTTGCACAGCACTGTCCCAGACTAAGAAGACATACTGAGATAAAGAAGACAACTAACTGCAGAGATCTCAAAATATATTCTGTAAAGTGTAAAGGTGTTCACATAAATCAGAGTGTTTTGATTTTTCACAAGATCGTAGAAAATGAGTAATTCTTTTACCATCAATTATTCATCAATTCAGCCACATGTTCACCATCCATTCATTTAAAAATATTTGAGAGCCTATTCTAACAATGGCCTCAAAAACAATACAGTTGAGGATATTTTAGAGGTCAAATAGAGATATATAATGAAAGGACAATAATTTCAAATTAGAACTCTATCAGATTTAAACAAAAATTGGATTTGAATCATTATTTAGACACATGAATTCAAATTCAACTTGTCAGAATTCATGAGTACTTCAAATGAAAACTAAGATGAGAACAATTATACTTGCTATTTTCCCTATGACTTTAATATTTTAATATATATAAAAATTTAATGTTACTTTAATTTCAATTATAATATTTATTTAATATATATATGCATATATATGTACACATGTCTATATATTCATGAATGTGTATTATATACAGGTATATCTGTTTATTACGCATACACAAAAACCTATATTAAAATCTATATTAAATCTATATTAAAAAATTAATATTGATATCATAATCAAATAATATTTAATTTAATCAAAAATTTCTCATGTTAATGTTTAATTTAATTAGAAGACTTTAATATTTAATATCAATTAAATAAAATATTAATACTTTATGATAGTAATGATATCTATGAGATTATAATCATTAATGTAATTACATATAATGTAAATTAATACAGTATAATTATGTTTACTATAAATTATTAATAATAAATTAATATCCACAAATTAATGATATTAATAATTTAATATAGATTTAATATATATATTAATATATATTTGTGAGTATGCATAACAAACAATTACACCTGTACATATATAAGTTCATGTATGTAGAGATATGTATACATGTAAATGCACATATATCTATGTGTGTAATATATGTTGTATATTTATGTTTTTAAGATAATTTCAGACCCAGTGTTAGAACTGACCAGACACATATATGTATGAAGATGACTTTCAACTGAAAAAGCATCTGAGAGTCTGTACTAGAATCTATCAAAGCTTAATTCTGTAGGTTATATCACACATTTTTGTATATTTATATAATTATTTTGTTCCTGTACATTTTGTCTTCTATCACTTACTCCAAGATAGTAGACAGTAAGATTGATAATGGTTTTAACAACTGGTAATATTGATCAAAACTGTCCTCTCTGCTACTTCTCACTGGCCTCAATGATCTTGATCTTTTATGACCAGCTGTTCAGGTCCAATCTATTCCACTTAGTCCGTTCTGGAAAGACAGGTTCAAAGAGATCCTCTTACTTCTTTGAACTTGCAAAATATTTAATGTCAGTTTTGTCCTTGGTAAACTAACATTCTGAGAAAGCAAAGTGGCTTGAAGGAAAATAACTGCATTGAACAAAAGCAGTTGACTCTATTCAGGAAATGTGGTTTTAGTTTCCTGCCCAGGTTTTTTTTTTGTTTGTTTGTTTTTTGTTTTTTTTTAACAGAGGTTTGTTGGAAGCATACTCCAAGCCCAAACCACTAGGTATTATTGTGCATCTGTGTAATCTGTTCATATGAACACTTTCAAAAACCTGGCTTTATTGAACCGTTACTACTTCAGGACTATTGAATTAATTAGTATAACTACCAATCCCATAACAAGCACAACTACAGCTACGGCAAGTTATGACTTATGTTTTTGAGAGCTTTTAGTAGACTAGCTAGATGCCATATCCAGCAAATACACGTTATGGCTCTTAAAAGAACCAGATGAAAATAGAAAGGTGTAGCCCAATCTGTATTAATATATGCAATCTACAGTACATGTGTGAGTTTGTGCATCTGCATGCATACACATATATTGCATTTGGCCATGGACAAAACTAGTTTACATCTACTCTCTTGGTATGATTAATACTACCTCCTTTCATATATATATATATATATACACACACACACACACACACACACACACACATATATTCATACACATACATATTTATAAACACACATATATACATATACATACACAAAAATATGTGTGTATATATACATACCATATATATATATATATATATATCTCACATTGAAATAAGTAGCTTTCATATTCCAGTATTCCAGTCCTTTCTTCTCCGATGCTACTTCTTTTCATGTCTGCCCACATTTTTACTTGCAGGTATGCACATGTAAATGTGTGTGTGCACATACACATACACAGGTATCCTCATATATAAACACATGCACCCAGACACCCAAGTCAACTTTTTTACATCATAATAGTTCATGGATGTAGTTATTGACACAAAAATGGCATAGCTGGAAATTCGTTTTTTCCTGTAACTGTAAATACAACATTAGCCACTATGTCAAAATTTATTTTGTCACTAGCTGAAAATTCTGATTAAAAAAAATAATAATGACTTGCACAAGTTGGTGATGTCTACAAGGGATACATCTGTCTGTGTTTGGTGTAGTCATAGAGCTGATTAATAGTTGGAGCCTGGCAATTAGAACTTTTTTGAGTCTGCTGAATGGAGCTGGAAATATACCTCACTAAGAGGAGCAGTGAACCAAGCTGTTTACAGATGTGCTCTGTGTAACTGAAGTAGGATTTAACTTAAGCAAGAGACTTCAAGTGAGGTATTAAAGAAACGATGTTAGAGAATCTACTAGAACATCACTTTTAAGACAAAGTCATTTTTTCCAGACATTTAAATGTGTTAAGTATCATTGGGTGCTACCTCAGTAATCTGGGAGAGTAAAAGGGCAGTAACAATGGGTGAAACATGTTGGGGATCATTTCCTTTCCATTTTGAGTTAAAAGGAGTAATTTTAAAAACATGTAAAAACTAGGAAACTGGCTATTGTGGACAGAGTAAGCAACAGTAAGTTTATTCTAAGCTTTTGCTGATCACATAAAGTATTTGGCATGGATAAATATTTGACATAAATAGTTCTTGTTTGTTTTTATATAATCATATTAAAAAAAAAGTGCCTCCTCCACTACCTCACATAGATCGACTCAAAGCCCCAGTTCTTCCTGTCGCCACCTCTACACACTCCTCCAGATAATTTCTGCATCCTCATCACTACCTACCAATTCTGTCTCCAAAGGAATCCTGCAAAACAGAAACGTGCCACTCCTATCTCCAGGCAAGAAACAAAGGTGCAGATTCCCTGATTCCTTACTCTAGTATACAAAGTTTGAAAAGAAGGAAGTGGTAGTGACAAGAATTCGGCCTCAGAATTCAAACTCTTTTAGATAAGTTATTGTCAATATTATCAATAGCGGTTTGGGGCTTCAGGTATATAATGGGTTTAAATGTGTTTGCTGGCAGAAAGGGGACTCCATACCTCAAATAAAGTTGAATTAGGGGACTGCAAACGAAAGAAACTGCAAGAAACTGCACATAGATCCACAAAAGCAACACTGGAGGAATGAGAGTTCGTGATTAGGGTAGTTCTCTATGCACATACACGCACGCTCACACATATATATGGTACACGACATGATATTTTGATATACATATACATTGTGAAATAATTACTACAGTTAAGGCAATACATAAATGTGTTTGGGCATGTGTGGTGTTTCTTTTTTTGTGACTGATATCATCAAGTTGAAGATTTCCCCCTTCATCTTTCTCATATATGTTATGCTCTGTCACTAAGATAGGATATGAAAGGTACCTAAAGATGTGAACAGCATGTATCCATATTTAAAATCTGTGTCCATATTCCTTACATCTGATCCCATGGGAGGATATGTTCTGAATCCCTAATAGCCAACACTTTCCCAAGTTGGACTTTGCCTAAGCTGCAAGAGCTAATTATAATTAATGCCTTGATAATGTAGTTCAGAAGCAACAATTTATGAATGACAACATGATTGCTCAAATACATAATTCTTTGGTATGATTTGCTTGACATAAACAGAGTGTAACCACAGGAATGACAAAATAATTGACACGTTGTTTTAAAAATGTGAATTATTATGTTGACTTGGATGTCAATTAAAAGTTGATTCTAAATTCAAAGACTTGATAGTGAAAATTACTTCAAGGATGTAAAAAGTCATTTCATGTCTGCATTTATTTGCAAATATAA
This sequence comes from Sapajus apella, assembly GCF_009761245.1. Classification (NCBI taxonomy): domain Eukaryota; kingdom Metazoa; phylum Chordata; class Mammalia; order Primates; family Cebidae; genus Sapajus; species Sapajus apella. The sequence goes on from NW_022436945.1 coordinate 21,981,618, forward strand.
GTACAATATATAACTTTTTAATGTTTATTAAGGAAAATTTTATATTATGTATTTTCGAAACACTCAACACATTTTATTGTTTGTTTCTTTTGGATATGAAAGAATCAAAATGAACAATACATTTTTAATTTTTTTTTTTGAGACAGTTTCCCTGGCTGGAGTGTAATGGTGAGGTCTCGGCTCACTGCAACCTCTACCTCCCAAGTTTCAGTGATTCTCCTGCCTCAACCTCCCAAGTAGTTCAGGTTACAGGCACCCGCCACCACTGAAGCTAATTTTTGCATTTTTAGTAGAGATGGGGTTTCAACATGTTGGCCAGGCTGATCTGGAACTCCTGACCTCATGATACACCCACCTCGGCCTCCCAAACTGCTGGGATTATAGGCAGGAGCCACTGCGTCTGGCCAATTTTTAATTATTTTATAATCAAGTACATGGCAAATCATAGGCTGTCAACAATTATTAGGTAATTGAAATAAATAATTAATTTTACATTTCTAAGCCTATTTTTGTTAATCCTCCCAACTACTTTAATTATAATGGGAATTGCATAATTAAGTCAATCAAAAATTTTAGTGGTCTTAAAATAGCATGCGTAACTACAATCCCAGTTCAGGCTGTTAATTTTTAAAGTTTGTAGAGCCCCCTTCCCATTAAGCAAAACAGTTTTTGAATTTCATTTTGTTAGTTGAATGTCAGAATACATTTTTGTTGATTTGTTTCCTAAAATCAAACACATCCTCAAAGGGATGTCTGAATTATAAAGTGTTTGAGATTACAGAGATAGATGTATAGAAAGAAAGATGATAGATGTTAGATAGACAGAATGAATTCTAAAAGCTCTGACATCTAAATCAAAAGGCTATAACAGGCTTTCTAAGAACAATTTTAAGAATTTCCAAAGGTCTGGAACCGTATTATTACATTATTCCAATCAGCATTTGATCTCAGCTTTGAAAGAGACTATGGCCTGTATTTGGATGTGTGAGATTACCACCTTGGAATTTGAAGAAAGGATTGACCTAAATGGAAGACAGAAGGTAGTTGAGCGGCTCATACAGAAATGTGGTTCTGAAGAGCAGAGACTTAGAGAGCTCTCACCAGGCAATGAGGAAACTTGGTAACCAATATCTTAATCCAAGAAAATATCTGCCCCAGATTGCTGAGTTCCAATGTATAGAAAGGATTAGGAAATAACAAATCCTTCTAGTACAAGAGGAATGATTTGTTTTAGAATCATAAAACCCAGAATTTGAATAAAGGTAGGGGAAAGGTCAGGTTTAAGCCTCTTAGGAATAAATACATATCAATTATCAAAAATCTTATAATTTTATATTATAAAATATTCCTATGATAGAGTAAATAGAAAGTTGTTAATCCCATTCAGCTCAAAGATTAAATTACCATCCAATTTGAGAAGTCTTTTGCGTATTCAATATACATCATTTTGGAAAAACAGAAGAGTTTAATGCCTAATTTTGTTCCTGCTTCTTTTTTCAAGATCACTCTAACTATTATTTTCTTCCTTCTGTTTTTTTTTTTTTTTTTTCCTGATACAGGATCTCACTTTGTCACCCCTGCTGGAGTGCCGTGGGTGTTCTCATGGCACACTGCAGCTTTAATCTCCTAGGCTCAAGCAATCCTTCTCCATCAACCTCCTGAGTAGCTGAGACTACATATATGTGCCACCACACCCAGCTTTTATGTGTGTGTGTGTGTGTGTGTGTGTGTGTGTGTGTGTGTGTGTGTTTTGTAGAGATGGTGTCTGGCTATGTTACCTAGGCTGGTCTGGAACTTCTGGACTCAAGTGATTTTCCCACCTTGAACTCCCAAAGTGTTGGGCTTAAAGGCATGAGTCACCAAACCTGGCCCACTCTAGTTATTCTCAACCATTTACTCCTACCTGTAAAGTTGGGGAATATCCTATCAATTTATTTATGAAATCATTTGGATTACTATGAAATTGACACCACCATAATACTGATGCCTTGAAAATACTCAGCTTTCTCTGTATTTAGGTCTACTTTTATTTCTGTAAAAATGAGACTTGGGTCAGCACCTGCAGAAGTCTGACCCACAGACCCAGACTAAAGGATGATGAAGGAATTCACTCTCACACCATTACAGCAATACAAGTGGGCTAGGGATGGCCATTGTCTACTTTCCGACGGCAAAATGCAACCAATCGACCCAGACCTTCTGTTCATCCACACTTTTATTCCATCAAGATTTTACAACAGAAGTTCTAAGTTAATACACTTGTGGATAATTAGCATGGTTAAGAGAATGGTTTTACAACTGGTAAAAGCTTTAGATTCTGCGCCCTGAGAAAATGCTATTAACAGGTAATTCCACTTTGATCTTCCCTGGAGAGACCGCCCAACACAAAATTTGTGTGAGTAAACAGAGTGGAGACAAATGGGTGTGGAGTAAGGCATTTGATCAGTCTCTATCTCTTTCCTATGCTAAGGTTAAAGAGGCAGCTGACTTCAACCTATCTCAATAAAACCTTTTGGCCTTCCAAAAGGGTTAAGACTATAATCTAAATATTTTCTGTAATATTTTGTCAACCACCCTGAGTGAATAGCAACATAAAAAGAATCACACTTTTCTTCAAAATACGTTACATATTGCTATTTGTTGTGTCTAGGTGATTTTTTGGTTAGTTTGGTTTTGTTTTGGCTGATTTGGTTTCTCTTTTATTGTTTGTTTTGATATTATCACTTATTTTGAATATTCTATTTTTGTCTTAATGTGTTATATATTTACTGTTTTTTATTCATTTATTCCTGAGTTTTTTGATCATTGATCTGTTATTCATCTTTTGAAATATATATATTCTTTCAATATTGTTTTAGCAGTAACCATTTAATTTTTAGCATGCATACTTGATATCACAGTTACCATGTAACCAACATCTCTATCCCCCTTAGGAAAAATATAGAAACTATAATAAATACAGGAGTTTAAACAAATTTTAGTATAATTTTCTTTTTTTCTGCTATGTTACCTGAAGTTTGAGGTTCATTATGTCTTCAACTTTAAATAGGACTTTCTGTATTTATTCACTTAATGAATATATTACCAAATATCTACCTTGTTTTTATTTCTCTAATTTTCCACTTGCATTCTACCTTTTCTTCTAGATTAATACACGTTAGTCGTTTATTTGGTGAGAACTCACAAGTGATACTCAGCCACTCTTAAATTCAAAATATTGTTATATCAGCCTGGGCAACATGTTGAAACCCTGTCTCTACCATAAATACAAAAATTAGCCAGGCATGGTGGTCACACCTGTAGTCGCAGCTACTTGGGAGGCTGAGGTGGGAGGATTGCTGGAGCCTGGGAAGTGGAAGTTGCAGTGAGCAGAGATCATGCCACTGCATTCCAGCCTGTGTGCCAAAGTGAAACCTTATGTTAAAAAAAAATTATACATATATAATTTTATTATCTCTAGCTATTGATAAGATAATTTCTTTGGTAATATGCATTTTATTTTTAAATACTATCTTGCCTCAGACTCAGCATACAACTATCATATAAAGTCTCATATTCCTTTCTTGCAATCTAGAAAATTATAAACCATTATTACTTTTAGTAGTGCCTCTTTCCTCTTCTATCCTTTCCTCTTCCATCCTTCTGGCACATAAATCAAAGGCTTCTAGGCACTTAGCTCGATGCAAGGTGTTCAATTTAGACATTACCTTGCCTGTGTATGAGATAGCTTCTCCTGGCCCAGCCGCTATGAATCTTCAGTTTCAAAATCGTGTATCACAACTCAAATACATTGGTCCCGTGTGAGTTTCTTTTTATCTTCATTATTTTCTATGCAGATAATTTACATTTAAAATTAAAAATGTTTTATTCTATGCTATATTTCTATATATTTCTGGTGAAAATAAGGCCAAATCTAGTCAAGTCCTTTTGCAATATAAAATATTTATTCATGTGTTTTCTAAAATGTGAATTTCCAAAAGATTCACAGTATTTGGATTCCTTTTAAATAAAAAAAGGCAAAACATCAAAACATACAAAACCTGAGAATGTATTACTACTGAACATATTGCTTAATTTCAGCTCAATTAAGTTTAGAGATTTGTTGGCTTTTCTCTCTAGCATCCTTAGTAAGGTGGACTGTGTTTTTTCTTTCTAAATACCCTTTAACCCAACTCTTTAGGAAGGACAAGGCAACTTCTTAAAATTCTGCTTAGGTTCTCAGGAAATGTCATTCATTTGGCAGGGCTCCCAATGTGTAGCACAGCTTGATTCCCTGCACAGTCCCCAAAACAGCCAGGCCTGACACTACGAAGCTCTTTCAATGACAGGCATTCATTCATCTGAACTTATTCTGAACTTAGAGAATACACTTAAAAATAAAAAAAAGACAACAAAATTACTTTGAGAGGCACATTCTGAGGTTTGTGCAACTGGTAAGTATTTCCTCTTTAAAAGACTTTTTATCCTGTAGAATGGTTTTAAGGACATTCCTTTTCTTTAGATTTTAGCAGGAGCCCTGAAATGTCCCATTGAGAAAGATTTTAAAATATTTTTGGCAGTGTTCATCTTTCAGAGTTGGCATTTGTCTTTGTTTAATTGGAAAGTAAAACTTAAAGTTCACTCTTATTTAACTTCCACTTAGGAAAAGAAAAGACAAAAGTAAAAATGACATGGTATAAATTTTAATGACTGGATTTTACACAGAAATATTCTGGGTCCCCTTTGATTTTCACATAAGGAGATTTCAAATCAAATCCAAATTACACAATTATGAGCTGTAAAAGATATATTGCATCTATGTTAACAAGTATTACATTATATTCTTAATGTGTTCATACATTTTAATTTATTGCAAAAATCTGTACTTACATAAAAAAAAGCACTATAGAAACATGGACTCTGGAGTCAGATAGCGTAGGTTGAAATACTGGTTTTACATTTACTACCTGTGAAAATATGAGAAAATTTCTTAACTTACTTGTGCCTCCTTATCCATTGTGCAGTAAGAAGAAAAATTGCACTTAACTATTAGAGTAATTGTGAAGAATGAATAAGTTAGTATATGATGTTTGAAATTGTGACTGATGCTCAGTGAGTACACACTCATTTTAACTGTTAGTTGGTGTTAATCTTTCTGGGCTTCATTTATCCACAAAGTCTACGGTTTCAAATAATATTGCTTTCTTCAGTTTACCTCTTTTTACAAGGTTAGATTTCAATTTACAGAAAGGTTAGTTTATATATGAAGTTTCATGTTTCTTATTTAGAAAACCATGCAGTCTTTTTTGTTGGTTACAGAAGTTCCTTTCTCGTTTATAATATACAGCTTTATATAATCTATATCATATTATAGCTCAGTCCAGTTACTGGGCAGATTTCCCAGTTTACTTCGAGGTATAAGGTAGGAGCAATTCTTAGGCAAAACCCGTTGTCTTCAATGCCTTTTTTTTAATTAAAAAAAAAATTCATTTGTCACCTACATTGCTTTTTTTTCTATTGGAAATCTAATGCTTTTTCAGTAATAAATTGCCATGCATATGCTATGTACGTTCTCCAGTCATGATATGGACATCCGTCATATTAAACATTTTATTGGTTGGCATAACCAAAGTTGTTTTGCCACTATTCAGTTATTTTGCCATAAAATATTTTACATAATGATAAAAATGTATATCTGTAAAATGATTGTAACACTATTAACAATAAGCATCCTCACTATAAAAAAATTAACAAAATGTGGTAGTTTTTTTCTAACTACTCTAGCACAGGTACATACACAGAAAGAATATATGTTTATAATATTCTGTTCATATTATAGATTGGTTTTCACATAATAATACAGTATCAATCTTTCAGTAGATCACATTACTTGTTTAGTACCATTATTTGCAATATATTCTTAGTATTCTATCATATGTTTATGTTTATAAATATCTAAGTAAAAAATTAGCTCTAATTGGACACTCATATTCCTCCAAAATGTATACTATATAAACTATACAGTACTCTAAAGGACAAACTTTAAGTTGTGTATAAACAAATCTTTGTACATATATATTAGGCTCTTTTGTCTTTTTAAAATTCTTGAATTTAAAGTTTAATGTTTTCATTTTTGGTTTTTGTTAATAAATACAGGCATCTTATCTAATATGTTTACTCCAGATGACAATTTTTGGGTACAACTAGCAGGTTTCTTTTAGGTGTCTTCACATATTCTGCTATGCCTTTGATTAAAGCACCTCAGATTCATTGAGGAAAATTTCAAAAGTACAGAAAATATAAATTCTACACCAATGTGCCTTTGATGTGTATTTCCACTATTTTTACAGTACCTAGATCCATCTCATTTTGTGTTATGGATCATCTTAGGACTCTACATATTCCCTAATTTAAAATTTTAAATCTAGTTTTAATTATTTCCACATAGAAATTATTTAAAGTATTTTCTGGTTCATTTTTTTACAATATTGAAGAAATAAATCTAGCTTAACTCTTTGAAGAATTTGTGCTAAGTTTAAATTATTTTTCTTTATAATGAAATAACACAGTGGCGGTACTAAGAATGAATCCAGGCTTTCTAACGTCAAAAGTCATGCATTTAATACAGCATACTAAATTGTTGGCATATAAAAGACCTTTGTTGCCTTCTGAGAATATTTTGTGTGTGTGCAAGTCTACTTGTATACTCATGTGTATTTATTTTCTACCAAGTGTAATTATGTTTTCATCCCATCGAATCTATAGTTTATTAATTGGATTCGCTTTCATCTTATAGACAGTCAATGTATCATTTGCAAACATTTCCAATAATTATACTTTGTTGACTTTTCTACTTATTATTTCCCCTTTGTGTTTCTTTTGCTGTTTTTGAAGTTGTTTTTTTATGTTGGATGCTAGTTTATTATGTCTTTATTCTTGATAAAGTAGTTAAGACAATAAAGTTCACTTTAATTATTAATTGATCTATACCCCGTCAGAATTTGTATATTGTGATTAGATATTTTATTGAGGCTACATTTTCTTAGTGGACAAAGGGCCTGGTGGTGTATATGGATTTTTGTGTGCCTGTGTGTGTGTGTGTGTGTGTGTGTGTGTGTGTGTGTGCGTGTAACGAGAACAGGAGGCTGAGCGTCAGTTCTATGGATTCATGGGCCATGTATACCTGGTTGACTGGGAGACTGGGGCTCAGAAAGAAAAAAGAATAAAAAATTAGTGACAGTGGATAGAGTAGGTAAGAGTGTGAAGATATTTATACAGTTCTCAAATGCTCTCTAGAAGCTATCACTACAAAGAGGGACAAAATAAACAGTTGAATACAACCCTTTAGATGTCAGTCAGAAGCTCTATCCAGCCAACTCTGTGCTTGCTTAATGGGTTCATGTACAATGTGTTCATGGTGTCAGAGAATGAGGCTAAGGATCCATTCAAAACAGTAAATTTTATCTCACCGGAAAGATATACCAATGGTAAATTAGCAAATAGAAAGATGCTCCATATCCTAAACCATCAGGAAAATTAAAATTCAAATGACAGTGAAATGCTTTTACATACCTATTAGTATGAACCATGAACACTTTGCCCGTATTAATATGTAATAGCATCTTATTTCTGGCCCAGATCCAGAACACTGACAACACCAAATGCTAGTGAGAATGTAAACCAACAAAAACTCTCAATTTTTGCTGGTGGGAATGCATAGCGGTACAGTCACTCTTTAAAGCAGTTTGGTAGCTTCTTACAAAACTAAAAATGCACTCACTGTGTGATTAAACAATTCGACTTCTTAGTATTTAACCAAAATGGTTGAAATTTTATGGCCACACAAAACCCTGCACATGCACCAGCCAAAATGCAGAAGCAACTAAGATGTTCTTCAGTAGGTGGATGGAAAAATAAACTGTATAGGTCTAGGCAATGGAATATTATATAGCAGTAAAAAGTAATAAGCTATCAAGCCATGATAAGACAGGGAGGATCCTGAAATGCATATTAATAAGTGAAAGAAGCCAATCTGAAAGGGTATGTGCTGTATAATTTTAAATATAGACATTTAGAAAAGGCAGAACTCAGGAAACAAAATAAAGTAGTGGTTGTCAGATGTTAGGTGGAAAAGAAGGATAAAAAGCAGAAGCCCAAGAATTTTTAAAGTAGTGAAAACAATTTGTGTGCTATAATGATAGATACATGTCGTTATACATTTGTCTAAACCCATAAAATATACAACGCCAAGAGTGAGCCCCAATATAAAATATAGGTTCTGGAGAATAAAGATGTGTCAATGTAGGTTTATCAATTGTAACAAATATATACTCTGATGGGGAAGTTGATAATGAGTGAAGGTATGCATTTGTAGAGGGGCTCATGGATCAGCTCTGTTCCTTTTGCATGATTACTGTGAACCTAAAACTGTTCTAAAAATATGAAGTCTTCAAAATTAAAAATAAAAAAGAATCAAGGCTAATCTGGCTAATTTCACTACTGAACAGGCTATGTGCCAATACCAGAGGTTAACCCAGACCCCTAGTATGGCATAAGAAGAAACTGTTAGCAGGTAGCTGATGTATTAAACCCTGCACTTTTCATTACGGAGAGGGGAACAATTTCTCTCTTCAAGGTCAGATTCATATTCCAGGAATAAGAGTGTTTTCTCTGACCAGCACCATTAGCTGAGAACTTGCAGAAGAATAAATTCCATGACATCGCTAGTATATCATTTGTTCCATCTCCCAGAATTAGTTGGTTCCATAAAATGGCTGAATACTCAATCATGGGAAATATCACTTTAAGAGATTGAAGTGAATTTCTGCAGTAGGTGCTGTATACCTAAAGCCAGCAGCCAAAATATAAGGCTTCATCCCCATAGCCAGTAATAAAACACTCAGAACCTTGGCAAAGTTGTGAGACATCCCTCCCATAATTGTATGCAATGACTACAGAAGAGATTTCATTTCCTTTGCCTATGACCCTGAGTTCAGCGTGTTTGGAGATCATAGATCCCAAGAGAGAAATGTTTCCACCAAGAGACACACAAATGATTTCATAAATATGAAAGTTGAAATTACTCCTGGCCATTTTGGTCTTTTAATGCTGATAAAGCAGCAAACAAGGGAGGGAGATACTATACTAATAGTCTGATTTATTCTGCTTATCAAGGGAAAATTTGGTATTGTTATGCAATGGGAGTGAAAGGTGTTTGTGTGGACACCAGTGAATTCATTGGGGCATCTCTTAGTTCTCCATGCACAATACCCATCAATATAAAGCTGCTTTAACCTCCTGAATACAGTAGCCCCAAGGACTCAGATCCGCAAAGAATAAAGCATTTGTTTATCTTAACGGAAAAATATCCACCCCTTTGAAGCACTGAAAGTATAAATGAACATGGAAGGAGTTGTAAAAGAGATCTATGGATGTCATTGTAGGCTCCATGCTCAGTTATAGAAGGTACAATTACAGCTGTTATGCTATTCAAAAAATATTTTCCCAGACCTTCCTCGATGGCCAAATGATGAAAGCGGGGGGCATCACTAAGATATTAGGGACTGAGGAGAGTGGAGAATACCAGAGAGGTCAAGGCATTTTTTTCTTCAGGCCTCTCTTTGACAGGTAGAAAATATTAGGCTGAATCACTCTAGTAAATGCTACAGTTCCTATCAAGTAGCCCCTGCTTTCTGTATATTTACAGAAGTTTTCTGCTTTTACTCCCTCCTCTTAACTTCAGTAGTGGTCCTTGGCTAAAGCTAGCCATAGAGTATTGCATCATCTTCTGCTGTTTTCTCTTCACTCCGCCCATATTCTTCTCAATTTCCTCCTTTTTTGTGAGCCATTTCCCATTTCTAGGAACTGGAGACATAAAATAATAAACTCTTAATGATAGGGTAATCAACATAAATGATTAAAGTAGACAATGTCTACAGTGGTTTAATGAAAGAAAGATGAAAATTTGAATAGAAGAAAGGTCTGAAAAATATCAAATAAGTTAGTTTTATGTTATCCAGTATTAAACTGTGTAAGAGATTTTGTTATTCTGTTCTGTTCCTGGTGATTTTTTGGCATTGAATTAAGATTGAATAGTACTTGTTAATATTAAAACTACTTCTTAAGCATTCAAATATACTGATTTACCTCTAACTTGGTATTCATAACTAAGAAAGAACAACAGTTAATCATAGAGTTAAAATATTGTAGCTTGTGTAAGCTATAAGTATTATTTAATTAAACTAAATTGCAAAGGAGAGAATAACAACATTCTCTAATAGGAAACTTAAAAATTAATTCCCAGTTTTTACTATCTTACTATATTTTGCCATAAACATGCTCCTGGGTTAATGTTAAGTCACATGTGCACCAAAAAACTTAAATGTTTCATTAAAAATACATTTTTTTTGTAAGAAATATCCATTAGGTAACTATGCTAAGTGCCAGGAACTGTGCTAGATGCAAATTATGATTATTTATACCTTCCCAAAATGTACTTACAGACTAGTGTCTTGAGGCATCCAGCTCCTGGTTAAAAATCTAAGTATCAATTCCTGGCTTGGCCATAGACCTGACAAAGGCTTTACATGGAAGGCCTCAAGTGGACAAACTGCCATGCCCACATCAGACTCTCTGTGGACATTCAGGACATCACAGTCTCTAAAAGGAGCTGCTGTCAAAGAATCAGGCCCCTCTGGCCTGTCCTGCTCTTTCACATATTTGTATTCTAGTCCCTGAGCCTGTATTCCTAGGTCACTTTCTCTGAGGCCATGTACAGAGTTGCCTCTCAAGATCTCCTCCAAGCCCTCATGACAACCCTACGGTCCAGAAAACTGCTTGAGTATTTTGTTTTGGGGGCTTCCTCGATGGTGAGATGACCCTAGTATCTGTGCTGACCCTTGACCGACACACCTTTCTATCAGGGAGAATGGCACAGGTAGAGTCAGTATGTTCTCAGATTTTAGCCTCTGGCTCAACCCACTGCAGTAAGGGATTAAGAAGCTTAACTCTTTCATTTTTGGCTTGTTGCTTTACCCAGTCCCTCTGACACCTGGCAACTCAGTAACTTAGCATGCACTTTCTCTTATTTGCAGCTCAGCTGAGGTGCTGACAGTCCTAAGATTATATCCTTTCTAATGCTATTATTAACTAATTATTATTAACTACTTAGTTTCTGCTAGGCAGATACTGTACAATTGAAAGCCCAGTTTTGCTGAAACTTTAACGTTTCAACAGGAGCAGAATAACAGAAAGCTAATCTGGAATATTTTGAGTTAACGACAAAATATAAGTCAACTTGATGTGGGCTAAAGAAAAGTGTGGCCAGATTCAACAATGTTTAATCATTTTGTCTGCAGGGTAAGACGTACATAATCATATTTTCCAAATAAATCAATTTATTTGCTTCAGCATTGACACTATTGAAATATCTATAGGTATGCACATTCTTATTTCTTGAATGTAATGTTGCTAGAATAACCAGTTTATTTTCACCTCCATTTAAGAAGATCTATCAGATAATTCAAACTAATTATAAGGGCACCCATAGTACAAGAATTGCATTGTGTTGTTAACATATTTGTATTCATTTTTTAGTGATAAAATAGAATTTTGTGAATAGATAACAAAGAAAATAAGCAAAACTATTGCTTTTTATTTTATTTTATTTTGTTATTTTTGAGATGGAGTTTTGCTCTTGTTGTCCAGGCTGGAGTGCAATGACACAGTCTCGGCTCACTGCAACCTCTGCCTCCCCGGTTCAAGTGATTCTTCTGCCTCAGCCTCCCAAGTAGCTGGGACTATAGATATATGCCACCACATCCAGCTAATTTTGTATTTTTAGTAGAGATGGGTTTCATCATGTTGGTCAGGCTGGTCTTGAACTCCTGACTTCAAGTGATCCACATGCTTCGGCCTCCCAAAGTGCTGGGATTACAGGTGTGAGCCACCATGCCCTGCCCAAGAAAAACTACTTCTAAAATTAAATATTTATACATTTTAAGGCTTTGCTATTTATTATTATGTATGTTTCAGTGTGTATGGTTCACAGAGTCATGAGGAATATCCATTGGGAGGCCTCATGATTCTCACTGACTGTCGCTTGTATGAAGAAAGAGTATCTTGCAATTCTTTCTTTACAGATAGATACCAGTTGACAGCTGTAAGGCCGAATGCATCTATCTCTTCACCTACCCTTTTCTAATTAAATCATTCAAATTCTTCTCTGAAATACTAAAAATTCCATATCAGAAAAATATTATTATTACTGGAATTCCCTTTCTATGTAGCTATGCAAACTTTGGTATTACAAGAAGAATATAAAGAACATAACGATGATATTTTAACTGCACGCATTACCATTATTTGATACTTAGCATGCTCAGGAGGCCATGTTGTGTCTCTAGAGTAAAATGTTTTTCACATTTTCTAACTACCTCTTCCTTATCTGTCTTAAGGAAGAAAGAAACCTTTCTAACTCATGGATTTCAGTGATCGATTGAATAATCGGGTCACGGGAAAAGAAAATCATCATCTCATTTTTGAAAACAGTTCCGAGTTGGCAGTTAACTTTTCTACATTGACTGACTTGCTTTTAGTTTCAGTCATCAGAGGATGCCTTAGTTCAACTTATCTCTGTCTTCTCTTTCTAAGAGCTCTTAAAGTGTCAAGCGCTCTCTGTAATAATTTGAATTACGTTCATGTGATGGGACAGTAACTTCTCAAATTTGCTTAAACCAAACAAAAATGAATCGATTGCTTATAATAGATAGGGAATTAGTAGAGATATATAAAGCATAATCAATATTGAATCTAGGAGTTAGATTTTGGAAATCTCTGTATACCTCTCCACCAGATTGTATTCTGCTTATCTGCCTGTTGTTTTCCTAATGGGGTAGGCTGCTCTGTGCTTTGTTGAATATGGCAACTAGTGGTTCTAAGGCTCCATAATGTTCTAATATAGATATCTTGAGAAAACCTGTGCTTCCTTTCAAATTTCTACCAAGGGTCATGCTTCACGCAACAATTTTATGTACCCACCATAAACCTCACAATGTTGCTAGGGCTATAAACAAATTGAGTGACTTGTCCCAAGTTTCATGTTTTTTTCTGGAACTTGCACTTGGTGTCAGTTATCAGGACTATAAAAACCTTACTGAGAGGGGGGAATTTGTCGGGAATTCCCCAACACATGTTCAAACACACCACAAGTCTGTGCAAACAATTATGGGCAAAAAAAAAAAAAAAAAAAAAAAGACATCATAATGTGGCCACTGGAGCATTCCCAACAGTCCTGAGAATGGAGTCATTTACAAAAGTTGTGATTGAAAGATCAAATATACGTCTCATTTACTGCACTTGTATAATTAAATTCTATATATAAGATCATGTAATAATATGGACACTTCATATTGATGTTAAACCTACGGAAAAGGGAGAATGTGGGTGCAGGATATGCAAGTCTATACCTTCTACTTTATAACAAAATGTATGATTTCAGAATAGCAATATGGCAAGGGTTAAAGACCAGTGATGTCCAACAAAGCAGAAAGTGCCCAGGAATGTGTGAAAACACCTTTTCAATTAATGAAGTGATTGCATTCCTCTATCCCCTACCCAACCCTCTCCTGGTGGCTGGAAAGGCAATGTGTTGTTTTCATTTGTTTTCCTTTCAGTTTTTATAACTCAAAAGTGTTCATCCTGGTTACAGACATTCTCATAAAGCTATAAAAATTTACTTTCATAAAGAAAAAGTACTTTTAGTTCTAGAAAATAACCATTAAATAAGGTAAAAAACCAAGAAGATTCATCAGATAATTTGAACCAATTATAAAGTCCTAGATCTACAAATGGTACTTATAGTTCATAATTTAGATATTAAGTACTTAACATTTTTTCTATAAACGTTTTAAGTAATAAAAAATTTTATGAAGGGATACTAAAGAAAATTGAGAGCAATTGTCTTCAGGAGAAGGGAAGAATATGCTTAACACATAATTCCTATCAAGATAATAGCTCAAACCAAGGGCTCTGAAAGCAGATTAGCTGGCTTTAGACTCAACATTTACTTTCTCAGTTGTGTAATGCAAATAAGCAACTTCAGGGCTTTGAGCCTCACTTTCATTTTCTTTAAAAATTTGATTATAAAATCAACTTAGTTTCTAGGTTATTAAGAACATTAAATGAGCTAACCCATGTACATTTCCAACAGTAGGCTCCATGCAAACTTAAATATTAGCTACTCCAGTCAGTAACAAGTTTGGAGGTGTTATTTATGATGGCATCCCTCCATGAACCCTGCTGAGTTAATGCAAAAGGATAGCCTGAAAGAATCTGCAATTATGTTTTCTGATCTCTCTCTTTCAGATCTCACTCAAACTCAGTCCACAGATCATAGGAGCCCCTTCATGTGCTTCAGGAAGTCTAGAAATTTCCTGAAATTTCAAGACATATTTTTGTATGAAGGCCTAAATGCATATATTTATTTTAAAAAACCAGATACCAAACAATCCAAAAGCTATAATAAGCTTTTTCATTTCACTTAGTCATACAATTGGCTACTATTAAGCAACTCTGTGAGAAAAAATATGCTATAGTGATTACAAGCAATTGAAATGGGCTTTATGAATGGTATTTCTTTGGGTAAATTTCTTAATTTACTGAATATTTATAAAATAAAATTAACTGTATTTTTTATATTTGTGAAAATTACCAATTTCATACTGAAAATAATATATAATAAACTTAAGACACCAACAATTTAATTCTTTTCTGAAGTTAAATTAGACCTTTCTGGAGCATACTGAACTGTATTGAGGTTAAAGTATAACTATGTAGCAGTAGTTCATTGTCCACAACTTAAGTGTGTTAATACATTTTCAAAATTTGCCAAACCTCTACTCTCCAGGGAACATTTGACTCAATACATAATTTTCACTGTTGGGGCTTACTTTTAAATTTTACATTGTGACCTTAATATGTTGGCTGTAGAGTGAGGTTGAGAGTAAGGAAGAGTGGGTGGTCACCATTAATGAAATGTTATGCTTTCATAATTCTATTTCCACTCTGTGGATTTTTTATTTTGTCTTACTATATCTTTAAGACATATGATACAATAAAAATTAAACATTTATTTCACATGCTGCGTAAAAAATTGGTTTCACTATTTTAATATTGGTTAGACTAAAGAAAAGTCTATGTATTGAGCATTTTAAAACTCAACCACAGAATAAGATTGAACTTTCACGTGAGGAAAGTGCTCTCTCTTTAAAATGTCATGTCCTACGGTTGTGTGTCTTAATTTGTTTATCTGTTTGCAGTTGTTTTTGCACCATGACCTCTAATATTTTCTGGGAATAATTCTTCATAAAACTTCTGGAATACATTATGTATGGCATTAAAAACAGCAAGCAAATGGTGTATTTCAAAGTGGATGGAAATTTACATCCACCACTGTTTATGTTCAAGAGATTGCTATATATCTTTTAAGTTGGAGAGATTTTTATGGTAGCGAATGAGGACTGGGAGGGCTATGAAGAGAAGTAGGAAAGATGTTTAGGAAAGGGCCTAGTCGTCTGTGTTCTTATTTGTGTGTCTGTGTATTTCTAATCATATGAAGGAAAATGTTAATAAAGATTGAAATAACAACCATAAGTTAGTGGCAGAAATTCAGTATGCTCAAAAATAACAGCAGAAGGAGGGAAACAGGTAATACATAGGAAAGAAGAAGAAAGTGTTATAGCAGAAAAACCAAAAAATCAAATATGTCTTATTTCTTCAAGAATTTGCTGAGTAGAGGTTTTTTTCTGACAGTGTCTATTCCATGTGTTGTTTTCTTTGTCACCTTCCTTGCCCTTTATCAATGTTGTATTTCTCTCAAAATTCAAAGTGATGTGGTCCAAGATGTTTGTGGAATCATCCATATTATTCAGATGGTGTAACACCCCTGCTCATAACATGCCAATGGCTTACACATGACTTCACAGTAACACTCAGACACTTTTACACTCCCTTTACGCTGTCTAATCTTTTAGCAACTTCCCTTCACTCTTTTTACACTACAGTGAATGTTTCGTGGTACTTAGAACGTCTAAATTCTTCCAGAAATTTTCTTCCTTAGAAATATTACACCTTTTTCTCCTATTGCCTAGAACACATTCCCTCACAACTTCCACATCTTTTTACATAGGTTATCTACGTCTTTGCTCAAATATCATCTTCTGGAGAATCTTTTCCTTATCCTGCTGTCTACAACATAACCATCACTGCCCAATCACAAATTGACAATTACTCATTTTATTTTCCTTCACCACATATCTCCACAAAGACTGTAACATTCTAACATTAAAAACATAAAATATGTATTTATACAGCAGTTATTTTATGTTTTCACCTCATTAAAATGCATATTTCGTAAGAATAGGAACATTTATTGAGGAAATAGAAATAGTTTTTCATCAAATCTGGCAAATTTCTCTTTCTCCAATTCTTTGACCAAAATTTTCATTCCCATACATCTATAGTGATCAAATATGCTCTTATTTTACTTTATGTTATTTACTTTATGTTATATTAGATCCTTAATACTGTGGAGACAGTAGAACCACCAAAATAGCTCAAATTATTCAACAAATAAATAACCAAGGAACAAGTCCTGAGAAAATCACTATCCAAAATTATGTTACCTAAAATATCTAGTTTTAAACAAACAAAAAATGACAAGCAAAGAAACAGCAAAGTATAATCTACACATGTGAGGAAATACGGCAGCCAATAGAAACTGCGTATAAGATGATCAAGGTGTCAGATTAAACAAAGACTTCAAAGGATACAATTATAAATTGGCTTAAAGAATTAAAGAAAATCATGCTTAAAGTAGGAAATTAAGATATGATAACAATGTTTTATCAAAAAGAAAATATCAGTAAGAAATACATTTGCTCTCAGAATGTATAAAAAATAAAAAAATGTATTTGCTCTCAGAATTCATCCCCTTCTTAGTTTTGGGTCATTCTTCATCTATATAATTTTTATTACTTTTGAGATTCTTATACAGAAAAATAGTTGCTAAGGTCAAGTAGTTAATTAACTTTAGATCCCTTCATTCCTTAAGCAGTTATTCAGTGCTTAAAATTTAAGGTTGTTTTAGAGTGGAGTTTGTCAGTATAGGAGGAACCCAGGGACACAGATTGCAAGTAGTATGTTGCAATCTTTTAAATTCAGTCTTTATTGATCTTTGGGCCACGGCAAAAGGAATGCCAAGGGCTCTCTTAAGCGTAGCCAGTATGAAGCTACTGCTCTCCTGGCAAGGATTAATTGGGACATTCTGTTAAGATACCCCTCGTGGCAGTTGCCCTTTCAAAGCACGAGGAAGAAAAGGAAGAAAGAAAAACTTTCATCATTTCTGTTAGGGTAGGAAATGGATCATGGGGTAAAATAGATGAGTAGATAGAAGTCTCTCATTTAGAAAGTGTCTTTTTTGCAATTTTAATGTAATGCACTTTTTATAAGGACTCGAGATCTCAAAATAAAATTTATGTAAAGAATTTCCAAAAAAATGCATATTACTTTAAAAATCCAAATGAAAATTCTGTACAAATTATTGTACAAAATGTACAATAAATAACTACAGTGAAAAAAGTGACAAGAGCAAATTAACAATAGACCTAAAGTGAAAGCAAAAAAAAAAATACTCTAGAAGAAAAATCAGTAAGATATTATGCCTTCTAAACGACAGAGAAAAAAAATGAAGGAAAATGAACAGTTTCTCTGACAATCATGTATATTATTAATTGCACCAACATATGCTTAAAAGGAACACCAGGAGAGGAGAAAGAAAGTAAGAAATAATTGGTAAAAATTTTCCCCAGCTTAAGGACATCCAAGTAAAACAAGCACAAAAATATCAAAAACTAGATCCATCATAGTAAAAACTGATGAAAGCAAACACAAACAGAAGATTTGGAAGCAAAAGAGAAAAATGACTAATCATGTTCAGAGAACTCCAATATAATTAAAGGTTGACATTTTAGGAGGATAAAAACAAGGCAGCTATGGGGTGACATGTTCAGAGTATGAAGGAAAAAAATAAACTGTCAATGAAGATTCTTATACCCAGCAAACCTATCCTTTAAAAATTAAGGCAAAATATTCATCCTCAGATAAACAAAAACTAACAAAATGTAATTGGTAGTAGTTACGCATTATAAGAAATACCAAAGCGATGCTTCAGACTAAAAGCAAAGATTTACAGACAGTAGTTCAAATTCATTTAAAAGAAATATATCAGTGAAAGTGATTATGTAATTATAAAAGGCACTAATGCCAATGTCTTCTCCTTTCTTACCTTCCTGATTGAAAAAAATGGAGAAACACTGATTATAGTTGTATTATTCAGCCTATAAAATGCTACTGTGTAATATTTGACAATAACAGCACAAAAATGTATTGGGAGAAAATCTGTATTAGACTAATGCTATTATACTAAGTGATCACTGAAATCCACAGGAACAAATAAAGAGAAATAAACATAGTTAAGTAAGAAGATTAATATAACATATACTTAGAGTTCTCAAATATCTGAAACAAATATATGAACTAAATGAAACTGACAGAAATGAAGAGAGGAACAGTCTTCAACAATAATAGTTGAAAACTTTAATAGTCTAATTTTAATAACATGTAGAACTAGGAAAAATATCAAAGAAAGAAGACTTAAACAGCACTATATACCTAAGAGATATTTATGGTATCCTTCACCCAAAAACAGTATATTACACTTTCTTTTCGAGCTTTTTTAAAATGTTGCAAAAGAAGAATACTCTCATATATTGCTGGTAAACAGATATCTTTTAATAGTTAAAATTGAGCAATGCATATCAAAGTGTATAACCAAAAGGAATTTATTTTGAAATAAGAATTAGGTAAGTCAAAAGTGTATATATTAGTTGTCTGTTCAATAAAAATTTTGAAATGTCTGTATATTTAACTTAACTGTGCCAAAACTTTAAGTTAATTAGAAATCACTTTTTAAACATCTTGAATATACTGGTAAAATTTGCTGTGAAGTTAAAGGATATGTGAAAAGGGGAGGAATGCTAAATTCACACTACTGCAATAGAGGGACTTATTCCATTTGGCATACCTGGGTAATACGCCTGATGTCTCATGACTAAATCAAAGATCTATTTTAGTGAGAAGACTTCAAAATCCAAAGTTAGCGATGGATATACAGAACTAAAAATTTGTCAGAAGCATGTTACTAATTAATTAGATGAAAATAAATAACATATAAACAAACCAAATTGGCAATATTGATTCCTTTTCTCTGAAATCAGGAAGTACCTTACCAGTAAGAGACTGCCCTTTAAAGTTCTTTTAATACTTGGACCATGCCCTTGGCCCGCTGGACCCCATGAGTTCAACATCTAAGGTGTCAAAGTGCCCTTAAACAGAACATCTGCAATCCAGCCTTTAAATCAGAGGGTCTTAAGGACATTAAGACTTATTACACGTGGTACTTTATGGAAAGGGTGGTGAATGCTAAGGAGGAGAACCTTGAAAGAAAAAATGTAAAAGCTGAGAATAATTACACCATTGAAGACATCATTGTTATAGGAAAAGCCATGAAACCTGTCAAGTCTGAAAAATTAAATTCTTGCTGGAAATTGTGTACAGTTGTTGTGCATAACCTCACAGAGTTTTGACAGAGCCAGTCAAACAAATCATGAAAGAGACTGTGGACATGTAAAAAAGGTCAGGGTGAAGGGTTTCAAGGTATGGATCTTGGGAAAATTCAAGAGCTAATACACATCATACCAATGTAATTAACAGAAGACAACTTGGAAGTGAGTATCTTCTAACTAGTGCCCATTGATAAGGAAGAAGCTATAGAAGAAGCAGTGTCAGAAAACAAATTAACATTGGATAATGTTAGCAGGAGAGTTCCAGTAATTCAAGGCTGCTTGTTTTGTTGTTGTTTTGTTTTCTGTGACATGAACATTTATCTGACATCAGCACTGAAACCAAAGCAAATACTGGAGGAAGAATTGGTACAATAAAGAAAAATTTTCAGAGAAATGTAAAAGCAAGAATCCAGACAGAATTTATAATGTATTTCTGTAAAGTTACATTGAGCGTGCTTGCCTCTCCCATCGTCCCTTTCACCTCTTCCACCTCTTGTGCCTCTGCAATCCTGAGACAGTGAAACCAACTCCTCTTTTTCCTCCTCCTCAGCCTACTCAATGTGATTATGATGAGTATGAAAAGTTTATCCTGACCTACTTGAACTTAAAAAGTAATAAATATATTTTGACTTCTGTATTATTTGTTTAATAATATTTTTTTCCTCTAGCTTACTTTAATGCAAGGATACAGTATATAATACATATAGCATACAAAATATGTATTTGTGAGTTTTTTTTGTTTGTTTTGTTTTTGAGATGGAGTCTTACTCTGTCGCCCAGGCTGGAGTGCAGTGGTGCTAACTCAGCTCACTGCAAATTCCACCTCCCAGGCTCAAGTGATTCCTGTGTCTTAGCCTCCTGAATAACTGAGATTATAATAACCTGCCACCAGGCCCAGCTAACTTTTGTATTTTTAGTAAAGACAGGGTTTCACTATGTTGGCCAGGCTAGTCTCAAACTCCTGACCTAAAGTGATCTACGTGCCTCAGCCTCCCAAAGTGCAGCGATTATAGGCATAAGCCACCTCGCCTGGCCCAAAATATGTGTTAATAGACTGTTTATGTTATTGGCAAAGTCTCTAGTCAGCAATAGATTATTAGTAGTTAAATTATGGGGGAGTCAACAGTTATACATAAATAGAATTTTTTTTTTGACATCCTGGGACATTAGTAAACCAACCTCCTCCTGCATTGTTCAAGGGTCAACTGTATACATGTGGCACATATATAATTTTTGCTTAAAATTATCAGCAATATTTGTCAACTGCTTTTATAGTTTGTATTTACAGTCTTCAATCTTAAAGATCAGGAGTTACAAAGAAATAGGCTTACTTCATCTTGGCTCCCCATGAGACTCCTTAATTATCTCTTTTCACTCATACAGTCCATTAAATAATTTTAATGATAAGGATGCTCCCCATGAACCTCTAATAAGTTATTTGGCTTAGAAAATATATAGAGGCTGAGTTGCTCACAACTATCCACATCAATATTTTCTCCAAATTTCTAAAAATCAATCATATCTCACTAAGCACAGAAGGGGGTTAATTTTAATATTTGAATTTTTTGAAAACAAAAGCATTAAATAAAATTGATAGAACATAGCAGAAAAATAATGAGCATGTTTGAAACATAGTTATACAAACTGAAGCATGAAAAAAATTATAAAAAAGAAATTTCAATGTCTTGTGATAAACTATCAAATGACCTAATTAAAGCATAACCTGAGCATAATTTTGTGAAGAATAGAAAATATACAACAAAGCATATATATATATATATATACACACACATAGACACACACACATATATACATACACACACACACATATGTATGTATGTATGTATGTATTAGGAAAAATATCAGGCAAACCAAACCAAAGCCACATGAAAACTAAAACAAATACAATCAAATTTGTTCCATGCTGCCTGACAACGCCTTTACTCAACAAATACAAAGGTAATTACATATAGACATATCATTCATAATGATAATATAAAAATAAATAAATAAGAGGAAAGATTTAAAAGCAAATGAATGTGGGAATGATGTGGGTTTTTAATATGTAAAACAATAATGAAAGGAATAATTATAAAATTATTTGAAAAATAAGCTAGAATAAATCAGAACATCTTTATCTGTTTTGTAAATAGGTGAAGGGATAATTCTATTACTATGGAGTTATATTTCCAGTAAAAGTAGCTATAAAATGAAGGCAACAACAAAATTGTACAGTAGACAGCTCCCAGTTCTCATCTTCCTAAAGAAGTATCATATAGAAAGTGTCAGAATCAACTTTGTCAGGATTCTAGAAATAGTCAGTTTCACAGGAACCAAGTGAACATAAGATTAAGGAAAAGGCGACTTTCAAAGGGTAAGAATGTATTATAGAATTTTTGTTTGCTTTCCCCTACTCACTCTCTGCCTCAGTTGTGATTTCAATAGCAACTTGTGCTCACATCGTTTTATTTTTGTCCTTAAATCTCGGGAAAAAAGGTAAGACCTTATTCACAAGTTATTTTGTGCATCTGGTGTAACCTATCTGAGATCTACTTGAAGGAAATACTTAAAGGCTCTGTTTTTCTTTTGTTTAACTGGAACTCAGGCTGCAAAAGTGGCAAAGATCATTTAAAAACACCAAAGGCTGAAATAACCACCATCAGTTGACTAGGACAAAAAATTATAGTGAAAATATACGCTAGGTCACCTAAACTATAAGAGCAAAAACTATGGATTATTTCTTTAAGAAATTACTGAATTGAAAAGCAGCACTAAATATATATAAGAATTTAGAAAGCTCTACACATACCTAGGGCAAGTTGTATGCTAAAAAATGTTCCCAAGAAAGCCCTAAGCTTCTATGTGAGGCTTATCTGAAAACTTAGTGCAACACACATTAAGTGCTAAAGGAGTGCTCCATCACAGAGTGAATACTAACAGTCTGAAAGAGGTTTTCTGTTATTGTTGTAAAGAAAAATCAATTAGATTGCTACAGTATTCCACAACCAAAACAAAATGTGAAAGAGGGAGAAACTGATTTTCACATTACCACATTATTATATTCAAATATCCATCAATCTTTTTCCCAGAATAATGAGATACAAGATACACAGAAATAGGAACTCGTGATACAATTAAAGAAACAAAATTAATTCCACCAGGAAGCCTAGATACTGCAGTTATTAGACAGACTTTGAACAACTGTCATATATATGTCCAAGGAGCTAAATAAAAACATAGAAGAATAGCTAAAAGAAATCAGAAAAACAATGATATAAAAACAAAATAAAAAATATCAATTTTATTTAAAAAAGGACATAGAAATTCTGGAGCTAAAACATATGATAACTGAAATAAAACATGTAATAAAGGATTAAAATAGTAGATTTGAACAGGTAGAAGAGAAAATCACTTAACTTAGAGATAGGGTAATTGAAATTATAAAGCCTGGGAAGCAGAAGGGAATGAAAATAAGATGAAGCAAAGGGAACTGTGGAATACCATAAGCTAAGAAACATAAACATTATGGGAGTCCCAGAGGATAAAAGAGACAGAGAGGGACGGAGGGAATATTTGAATAAATAAAGTCCCAAAACCACCGAAACTTGATGAAATACATAAAACTACATATCTAACAATCTCAAAAAACTCCAAATAGGATAAACACAAAGAGACTCACACCTAGAAACATTACATCAAACTTTTAAAAAAAATACACTTTAAGTTCTGAGGTACATGTGCAGATCTTGCAGGATTGCTACATAGGTATACATATGCCATGGTGGCTTGCTGCCTCCATCCCCCTGTCACCTACATTAGGTATTTCTCCTAATGTTATCCCTCCCCAACTTCCCAACCCCCTGCTATCCCTCCTCTAGCCTTCCACCACTCAACAGACCCCAGTGTATGATGTTCCCCCCAAACTTCTAAAAGCCAATGGCAAAGAGAGAATCTTAAAGATTGTCAAAGAGATATTATAGTTCACTGTAGCCTTAAACTTCTGGGTTTAGGTGATCCTCCTGTCTTAGCCTCCCAAGCAGCTAAGACTAGAGGCAAACACCACTCACCCAGCTTTTTGAAAGTGATTTTTATAGATACAGAGTCTTGCTATGTTGCCCAGCCCTTGGCATCAAGCTATCCTCCTGCCTCAAGCTCTCAGAGTTCTGGGATTACAGGTGTGAGCTGCTGCACCTGGCTATTACAAATTCCATTGAAATGCCACATTTTATTTGCTTCAGAATTTATGATAAACAAGTTAAAAATAATTATAAATCTCTATTATTGAACACAACATGTATAAAGATGTAGTTTTTTGTTATAACAGCAACAACATAAAAGTGGGAACAAAGGAATTATATAGAAGCAGAGATTCTAATGCATAATGGAAGTTACTGAAATGATTGAGTTAAGTTGGATATAATTTAAGCAATACAGTTATAAGTTTAGAATGTAATCCATACAGTAATTAGAAATGTATCTAATAATGTATTCAAACTGGGAATAGAATTTAAGAAATCACTAAAATAGGAATCAATCGATTAAATACAATAGAAGGCAGTAAAGAAAAAAAGAAACAAAGAACTGTACCAAATACACATGAAACAAAAAACAAAATGGCAAACACAAGTCCTTTCCTGTTAGTATTACTTTAAATTCAAATTGATTAACTCTCAAATAGAAAAGAAGGGATTGGAAAAATTGATTTAAAATAATCTATCTATTTAGTATCCAAAATAGATTCATTTTAGATCTAAAGACAAATAAAATGAAAAAATAAAAAAAGATACTCTGCACAAATATTAACCAAGAGAAAGCAGCATGGCAATAATAATATCAGAAAAAATGACTTTAAGTTAAAAATTTGTACAAGAGACCAAAAGGGATATTATATGTTGACAAAAGTTCCAGTTTCTTAAGAAAACATAGGATTTATAAGCATATATGCATTAAACAACTAAGCATTAAAATATTTGAAGCAAATATTAGCAGAATTACAAAATGAAATAGATAGTTTTACAATTATAATTGGAGACTTCAACACCACTTTCGATGACTGAAAAAAAATCTAGATAAACGATAACTGGGAAATAGAAAACTAATACAAACAAATGACAATTAGACCTAACATACCTATGTAGTACAATTTATACAATAACAGCAGGATAGACATTCTTCTCAAGACGCATGGAATATTCTTTAAGATAGGTAATATGTTAGATCCAAAAACAAGTCTAAATAAATTTTAAGATTTTTTTTTTCTGGAGGCACTATAATAAATCTAGAAATCAATAACAGAAAGAAAACTGGAAAATTCACAAATATGTGGAAATAGAATAATCAATCTATCAAAAAAACAAAAAACAAATAGAAAGCACAAAATAATTAAGGAAGAATACAAACAAATCACAGCATTCCAAATCTTATGGGATTCAGCAAAACTAATGATTGTAGAAGAATTTATACCTGTAAGCCTACCTTAAAAGGAGGAAAAAAATCTCCTTTTAAAATTTAACTTAATACCTTGAATAACTAGGAAATAGCACAAACAAAAAATGAAAGTTAGCAAAAGGAAAGAAATATGAGGACTAGAGTGGAGATTTAAAAAAATAAAATAAAAAGAAATAGAGCAAGAAAGAGAGTTCACGAAACCAAAACTGATTCTTTGAAATGATTAACAAAAGTGAAAAATGTTTAGTTTTAATGACACACAAAACAGGAGAGAGTTAGAAAAAAAAATGCACACATAACTAAAATAAAGACAAAAGTGAGGGCATAGCTACCAACCTTCCTAAGGGATGAAAGATTATAGAAGAATAAGTGAACAATTGCACTCCAATGAATCAGATAATCTAGATGAAATGAATAATTCCTAAAAAAAATACAATTACCTAAAGCCGCTTAAGAAGAAATAGAAACTTTTGACATATCTATAAAATGTAAAGTGATTGAATCAGTAATTAAAGTATTACCCCAAAAATAAAAATCCAGAACCAAATGTCTTCACTAACATCAATCCTTTTCAAACTCTCCCAGAAAACGGAAGAAAGATGGACCATTCCTAATTTGTACTATCATGTCAGCATTATGGTGATTCCAGAGCCAGATAAAAACACCACAAAAAAAATTCCAAAGAATTCCAAACCACTATCACAATACTATGAGTATTGAGGCAAAAACCTTCAAGAAAATACTAGAAAAGTGAATTCAACATCATGTTTCAAATATTATAGACATTGCATGGGATTTATTTAAAAACATAAAGGTGATTCAACATAACAAAATCAATCAGTGTACTCCAACATATTAATATTAACAAAGGGCAAAAAAAGATTATCTCAATGGATAAAGAAAGGGATTTGACAATATTTAATATAATTTCATGATAAAAACTCTTAGAAAACTGGGAATGGGAGTCTCCAAATAGCCACACATCCAAAAAAATGATATATTGCAAAAGAAAAACAAATTAGAAGACTCTTACTCTCCAATTTCTAAATTTAATACAAAGCTACAATAATCTAAAGTGTGTAGTATTGATATAAGAATAGAAATCTAGACAATTGGAATAGAATTCAGAATCCAGAAGTAAACCTATATACCTACAGCCAATTCTTTTTTTTTTTTTTTTTTCTTTTTTGAGATAGGATCTGGCTTTGTCACCAAGGCTAGAATGCAATGGTACCATCCAGCTCACTGCAACATTTGCCTTCTGGGCTCAAGTGATTTTCCCATCTCAGCCTTCTGAGGAGCTAGGACTACAAGTGCATGTGAGAACACAGAGCTGATTTGTGTATTTTTGTTAAGACAGGGTCTCACTATGTTGCCCACGCTGATCATGAACCCAGAGCTCAAACAATTCACCCACTTTGGCCTCCTAAAATGCTAGGATTACAGGTGTGAGCCACTGCAGTAGTCTGCCAATTGATTTTTGACAAAGGTATCAAGTCCATTAAATGGTGAAAGAACAGTCTGTTCAACCAATGATTCCGAGACAACTGAATTCTCACATAAAAAAAAAAAAGAAAGAAAAGAAGTTGGAACCCTAACTCCATATATGAAAATTAACTCAAAATGATTCAAAGACTTAAATATATAAAGTAAAACCATAATACACTTATAAGAAAACATAAGAATAAATCTTCATGAACTTAGATTTTGCAGTGAATTTTTAAATATGACACCACACACAGACACGCGCACACACACACACATGCACACACACACACCAGAAATAAACTAGACTTTGTCAAATAAAAAAAAAATCGTCCCAAATGACATTATCAGACAGTGAAAATATCTATAGCATGTTAAAAAACAAAAACAACAAAAATTTGTAAATAATTTATCTCAAAAGGGCTTCATGTTCACATTCTATATATTAAAGAAAACTAAAACTCAACAACAAAGACACAAACACCTAATTAAAAATGGATAAAGAATATAAATATAAATTATATGAAAATGGCCAATAGATACATTAAAAAATGATCAACATGATTAGTTGTTGGGCAAATGTAAATCAAAACCATAATGATAGGTACCAGTTCACACACACTAGCATGGCTATAGCTCAAGAAATAGAAAAAAAGTATTGGAGAGGATGTGGAAAACCTGAAATTCTTGCATGTTGCTGGGAGAAATGTAAAGTGGTACAGTCACCATGGCAGTTTAATGATACCTCAAAAAGTTAAATATAGAGTTACCATATGATATGGTTTGGCTCTGTGTCCCCACCCAAATCTCATGTCCAACTGTAATCCCTTGTTGTCAGAGGAGGGACCTGGTGGGAGATGACTGGATCATGGGGGTGGATTCCCCACTTGCTGTTCTCGTGATAGTGAGTTCTCACAAAAACTGATTTTAAAAAATTGTGTGGCACCTCTTCCTTCCTCCCTCCTATTCTATCATGGTAATATGTTTCAGCTTCCCCTTCAACTTCTGCCATGATTGTAAGTTTCCTGAGACCTTTCAGTCACACTTCCTATACACCCTGCAAATTGTAAATCAATTAAACATTTTTTGTTCATAAAATAGGTTGTTCTTTATAGCAGTGTGAGAACAGGCTTACACAGAAATTTGGTACCAGAAGAATGGGGCACTGCTATAAAGATATCAGAAAATGTAAACATTATTTTGGTACTGGGTAATGGGCAGAGGTTGAAACCATTTGGAGGGTTCAGAAGAAGAAACAAAGATGGAGGAAAATGGAACTTTCTAGAGATTCGTTGATTGATTGTGACCAAAATGCTGGACAATGAAGTCCAGGTTGATGTGGTCTCAGACAAAAATGGGAAACTTATTGGGAAATGGAGTAAAGGTCACTCTTCCCATGCTTTAGCAAAGAGACTGGCAGTATTTTGCTTTTGCCCTAGAGATCTATGGAACATTGAACCTGAGAATGATAATTTTGGGTATCTGATGGAAGAAATTTCTAAGCAGCAAAGCATTTGAGATGTGTCCTGGGTTTTTCTAAAAGTGTATGCTCATAAGCATGAAGAACTAGATGGTCTGAAATTGGAACTTATAAAGGAAAACAGAACACGAAAGTATGGAAAATTTGATTTCTGACCATGTCATAGGAAATACAAACTCATTTTCTGGGAAGAAATTAAAGCTGGCTGCAGAAATTTGCATAAGTAACAGGGAGCCAAATGTTAATTGCCAAGACAATGGAAAAAATGTCTCCAGCTCATTTTAGACACCTTCCTGGTAGCTCCTCCTATCACAGGACTAGAGGTCTAGAAAGGAAAAGTGGGTTGTGGGCCATGTCCAGAGCCCCACTGCTCTGTGCACCCTTGGAACATGTGCCCTGTATCCCAGCTACTCTAGCCCTAGTCATTACTAAAAGGGGCTAATTTATAGCTCAGGCCATGGCTTCAGAAGATGCAAGTCCCAAGCTTTGCCAGCTTTCATGTAGTATTGGGCCTGTGGTTGTGCATACAGCACCAGTATGGGAGTCTGCCTAAATTTCAGAGGATGTATAGAAATGCCTTGATGTCCATGCAAAAGTCTGCTGCAAGAGCAGACCATTCATGGAGAACATCTGCTAGGGCATTGCAGAAGGAAAATATGAAGATGAAGCCCCCACACAGAGTCCACACGGGGACATCGCCTGGTTGAGCTGTGAAAAGAGGGCCACTGACCTCCAGACCACAGAATTGTGGATCTACTGATAACCGTTATCGTGTACCTGGAAAAGCCTCAGGCACTCAACACCAGTCTGTAAAAGCAACCACAGGTGCTTGACCATGCAGAGCCGCAGGAATGAAGCCACCCAAGGCCCTGGGAGCCCACCCCTTGCAACAGCACGCCCTGGATGTAAGACATGGAGTCAAAGAACAGTACTTGGGAGCTTCAATATTTAGTGATAACCCTGCTGGGTTTCTGACTGCATGGCCTGTGGTTCCTTTGATTGGCCAGTTTCTCCCTTTTTGAATTTTGAATGGGGGCATTTACCCAATGTCTGTACCGTCATTGTATTTTGGAAGTAATTAACTTTTTAAAAATTTTACAGGCTCAAAGGCAGAAGAGACTTGCCTTGTGTATTAGTGTGTTTTCACACTGCTATAAAGATATACCTGAGTCTGAGTAATTTATAAAGAAAAATGGTTTAATTGACTCACAATCTACATGCCTGGAGAGGCTTTAAAAAACTTACAATCATGGCAGAGGGGAAGCAGTTACTTTTTTCACAATGTGGCAGGAGAGAGAAAGAGAGAGCAGAGAAAACCACTACTTACAAAACCATCAGATCTTGTGAGAAATCAGTCACTATCAAAAGAATGACATGGGGAAAACCACCCCCATGATCCAATCACCTCTAAAGTTTAATAATTTATGATCCAAAAAGACCTGAGAAATTTTCTTCAGTAGAATCTGTAAATCATCAAAGAAACAGTATTTTTTAGGGGAACACAAAGAGCATGTTTACAATTTATCAGTGTATAATAATATATATATTCACTTTCTAATTAATAGTGTGGTAGTAAAAGTTCTGAAATTAAATCTTCAAATGGAAAATAATCTAATATACTCAGCACATAATGAGAGTAAACAAAAACCTCTATGATTACACCACAGTTAATGTATAATTAACCCCAGACATCTAACTCACATATGTCACAAAGAGAACAAGCACAATTTTGGATGGTCCACTTCAATCTATCTTTTATATTCTGCAAAGCAAAAGGCCTCTTCAGGCTAAGGCACTACACATAAAGGTTACGTATCTTTTGTGAAGTAAAAATGAGACTAGCTGGTTTAGTAGCTTTGTTTAAGACCATGCTGTTTAGTTTAGGATACAAAATAATACTCTGTTTTTCCTGCTTCTCACTGAGCAAAGCTCAGCATGATTCTCTGCAGTTTCACTTTTGTGTCGCAAAAGCAAATTCAAAAATGGCTTCTACGAATCAAATAAGCACTGACTCGGGGAACTTGGAAAGAGGGTGAGAGAGAATGCCAGCTCCCCAGGAAGGAGAGTACATCACTGGATATATGTGAGCTGTCCAGATGTGGAGTGGATATTGCCAATCTGGAAGAAACTAGAAAAACTAGAGTACATGGAAAAAAGTTGCGATTTATCTTTTGCTCTGGGAAGGTCTTCTGAATTCACTGTGACAGCAGGGTTCAGCTTTGCAGTCACTTCTCTTCCATTCTTCAGACATATCTAGGTATAGCAATCATCTCTCAGCATCCCATGAAACCCATGCCTAGTTAGTTGTATCATCATATTCAAAGATGCCATGAGAAAGGCTGAAATTTTATTTTTATCTTGATAGAACTTTCTGATTTTATATCATGATATTGGTTATAAAGAGTTTCTTCGGCATTTGTATTTTATTCATTTGAATTCAATGCAAATCAGACACTTTGAATACTGAATTCCTGTAGGTATTCCTATAGGTATTCCTAAAAGTATACCTATAGGAATTCTTAAAAGTATACCCATAGGTATTCATATTCAAAGTGTCTGATTTGCAATGAATGGTTCCACAGTGAGGCACTCCCTATTGGCTAAACATGATGCTAACTATTTTTAAAGTAGTATTAATGGGATCTTTGCATCTTCTCCCAATTTATACTACTGTTACCTTTTCACATAGAGTGAAACAAATTCATAAACTCTAAGGGTGTTGGGACTTAGAAAATGATACCCCAGCTGGGTGCAGTGGCTCATGCTTGTAATCCCAGCATTTTGGGAGGCTGAGGTGGGCAGATCATTTAAGGCCAGGAGTTCAAGATCAGACTGGCTAACATGGTAAAAGCCCATCTTTACTGAAAATACAAAAAAGTACCCAGGCATGGTGGCAGGCACCTGTAATCCCCGCTACTTGGGAGGCTGAGGCAGGAGAATCACTTGAACCCAGGAAGTGGAGGTTGCAGTGAGCTGAGATTGCACCATTGCACTCCAGCCTGGGCAACAAGAGCAAAACTCCATCTCAAAGAAACAAAAAAACAAAAACAAAAAAACAAAAAAGAAAGAAAAGTAATAAAAGAAAAAGAAAAAAAAAAACAAGGAAAGAAAATGATACCCCAAGTATAACATTTTGGTGAGTTGAATACTTAGAACTAAAGGAGATTAGAAGGCCTCAGAAGTAGCCTGAGGACCAACAGTCTTCTTGACTTTCTTGCTTCCTATGTCTTTGCCCTCATTTTTTCTCAAGCAAGTCACAGAAAACAGAATTCCTTTTTCCCAAGGCAGGTCAATATTACTAGAAACTTTCTTCCCCAAAGCAAGCCATAAAGCCTAGAGATATTATGCAAAACTTCTCCTCTAACCCCTTTCTGTGTAGGAGACAGTCATAAAGAAATTCTCTGACCTCCGTGTATGGTTGTAGGTCATAAGACCCTCATTCAGAGGAGTCCTACCCCATCCCCAGGAGGAAAGAATGCTGCCCAAAGAAGCTAAGAAGTGTCTAAACAGGCCTTGCTGGATTCTCCCTCTGTCAATTACTATTAGATCATATACTCATTTGTCCAATCACATTTCTACACTGCTGTCCATTTTTACCAAATTTCTCAGCATCCAAATGAACAGTTTTCTCTTGATGTTTTGCTTTTCATTCCTAAAATCTCCAATGTCACATAAAATTTCGATTAATTTTTAATTCTCTTTTGTTATAGAAGTGTCTGTAGTGAACCTTACAATCAGTGAGGAAATGTTTCACACCTTTCTACCCTTACTGCACTAGGAATAAGACCACATCCTACTAGTGATGAAACCTAAGTTAGAGTCAGACATCTTAATCTCCTATAAATTCATTCCCAGTAATTAATAAGTGATATTTTCTCTATATATCAATCCCATCTTTTAACCGTATCTTTAAGAAATATCTACTTTATTTAAAATTATGTAAAGAATTTGTTCAGAATCACTGATACTAGACAGCCATAAACAACATCAATGAATACAATGATAAAAAAGATATAATATTCAAAGAAATTACTCAGCATTAGAAAGACCATTCAGACAATATTCTAGAGACACAAAACAATACCACTAAATATAGTAAGGCCTATATATTGCTATCAATAATCATTAGTTAGAAACAATCAATAATATATTCTTTACATTTGGAACAGAGCAAATAAAAATTCATTATGTTCTGTGGAACATTGAAAGCAGAAATAAAGTTTAGATAATTGTCTCATATTTCTAACTGCAAATTGGTGATCTGTAGTACACATAATACATGCATAGTTATACAAATGCACACTTAATGAGCATTTATTATGGAATCAAATAACTTGCTTGTTTACACATATTTGCACTCAGTAGTAGGTTGCTATATTTTTTGATACCTTCTTGTTTCTAGCATCATTTCCTAAAGAATCATTGGTTTTCCTGTTTCTTATTTTTCTCTTTATTGGTATAAGGGAGTGGGCAAGTAAAATATACATTTAAAACAAAATTGAAGTCATGAGCATACTATAATTTTCCTGATTTATCAACAAAATCATTCTTTTTAATTTTTATTATGATATATAATAGTTTTACATATTTATGGTGTACATATGGTGTTTTTATACAAGTATACAATATGTAATGATCAATGAGGGTAATTAAGAAATCCATCATTTCAAGCATTTACCATTTCTTTGTGTTAGAAACATTCCCATTCCAGTCTTTTAGTTATTTTGAAATATACTATAAATTCTTGTTAATTATTTCACCCTATTGGGCTATGAAATATTAGATCTTTCTTGCATCAGATTACAAACCAACTTTCTTGTCTATGTGGCCTAAAACTATGATTACCCCCACCTCAAGCTTTTCGTTCTACTCGGTCAAACTTCTCTTAGAAATATAAAAATAATTTTCCCCAAATGTTAATTTGTACAAATCTCTGTTTCAATGTCTTTGATAATTCAGTACGTTTTCTTATATTAAAGGGAAAACTTAAAACCCTCAAGCTGATGCTACACTACTATTAATGTGTCTGAAAAATAGAGTGAATGTAAATTATTACAAATAGCAGTAAGAACTGTTAGAAATGCAACATTTTGTCTTAACGATCCTGGTCTACCTGGTTTCACAATAGTTTAAAATTGTTACACAGTAAATTTATTTTTACAGGAGATTTTTAATAGTGCTTATCTAGCATCACTATTTTAAAATTTTTATACATTTCAAGATGATGAATATCATGCCATTTTGCTAGGTGTGGAAAATAACAAGAAGTTTTTCTAATGCACTGAAGATGCAGGAAAAAAACTCTTCTGCTAGTTGCAGCCAAGAGTAGTCCTGCTGTCAAAAAGATACAGAGTTCAATTTTAAACAAATTTGTAAAAGTATGGATTGCAAACTAAAAAATATAAATGCAAAGGAAAATTATTTTTTAAGTTAGTTACAAACACAAAATAAACCCACCACATCATGAGTAAGTCAATAGAGAAATGGAAGAAATAATAGAGTACCAATGAAATCAGTTCTTGGAGTTGACAGATACACATATCTACATGTTGTATTTTATTAATAAAGAATAAAAATAACTGAGGGATAAAAGAGCATTAAAAAGAAGAATGCCTATTTCAAGAATATCATTAAGTACTTCTAGAAATGCAAAAAACACAGTATTACTAATGTTAACAATAAATGTGTTTCATAGCATGTTAGGGGAAACTGAAGAGTTGCTGAGATAGAATACAAAAGTAAAGAAGTTTTCTAGAATTTAGCTCAGAAAGATAAGAAGATGGAAAATGAAAAACAGAAGTTAAGAGAGATGGATAATAGAATAAGAAGTACAATATTCAGCCTCTGATTTCCAAAACCACAAAAGAGAACTATTGAACAAGACAAATTATTTGAGGAGCTGATAGTTCATGTAAAAATGTTATCATATCTTAAAACAATATTTAGATACCTCTATTAATATGAATAATCAGTATCAAACACTATTCATGTTATTTCTGTATGAATCCCTGTGTGTATGCATATTTCTTTGACTTTATTTCTATGCACAAAAAAAGATTGACATGAATTGTTTAATATTGCAAAATGTGCATCTGTGGTGAATACAACACCAATTCCTACATAATATGGAAACAAGTATGCCCCAAAACAAGGAGATAATGGGAGGCTTAGCACTTGGGAAATGATATTAATGGAAAAACCTGTACTAATTATGGTATTTGACACATTTATTTACTTATGTTTTCCCTTAACCAATTGTTCCAACCATTCAAGTCCTCCCTGTCCTCAGAAGTGACATCTGTGTTTTATGTAAGGGTAGTACATGACATTCAGAGAAAATATATATTTTTTTTCCTTTTTGTCTTAAGAGACATGATGAAGTGATTTCCTGGGACTGGAGCAGGGTTAGTCACAGAGTGGCTTTTTAGTTATGGGTCTTATTTTACCAACACTGAGGACGGTGTCCTGAGAGAGAAAGGCACTGAGTGTTAAAAAACATATTGCTTTAATAATTGTGATAATGAAGGATTCTCTAAGTGTAGTGCCTTGGGCAGGAGACTTTCTAAACTGATCAAAGAGTAGTCACAGTACAACCGAGATAAATTGTAGTATCAAAATGAAGATCAAGTTTATTTTTCATACAGATAGAATATGTGCTTTATCTACAGTGCAAATGTTCTACTTTGTAAACTGTGTAGTTTATTCACAGGTATTTATTTTAACATTGTGGTTCATAACTTTCAAAGGCTATTATTTGTGTAAATATCCCATTCCCCATTTCCACAATTCTCTCATGATCTGTCTTTGTAATTGCTGTTGAAAATCATATGTTATGTTATTGATACATAGCTCATATCTGATATTTTGTGAATGTTAAATATTAAAATTGCATAATAAAATTACATATAATTATAAAATCACATCAGCACAAAATACCTTCAATACATGAATTCCTCCTTAATCATCATTGCACAAATTGCCATTCAGATTCTTAGTATTTTTATCTGTAAGTAGAATGTCATTATCACAAGGAGTTATCTGTTTCAGAGTTGGAAGGCATTAGTTGTTAGTTCTGTGGTATGTGTACCAAAATCTCCTTGTCTGTCATATTATTCACTCATTTTATTTTAAAAAGTTTCTTTTTGTGCTTTCTGAAGTCATGTAAATCAAACATATTTTTCAATATAAATGAACTATTATAAATACATCATCATATTATAATATATAAACAATATAAATGTAATGTTGATGATTTCATTTCTCCCTCATTACTGAAATATTTTTAATTGGTCTTTATTTCTAAAATTTTATAATTGAGATTCAATATTCCAAAAGTGAAGCAAATCATCCCTAAAAATACTGTTTCTTATTTTGTAAACACCCAGAATCTACAAAGAACTTAAACAAATTTACAAGAAAAAAACAAAAAAACCCATCAAAAAATGGGTGAAGGATATGAACAGACACTTTTCAAAAGAAGACATTTATGCGACCAACAAACAAATGAAAAAAAGCTTATCATCACTGGTCATTAGAGAAATGCAGATCAAAACCACAATTAAATGCCATCTCACACCGGTTAGAATGGCAATCATTAAAAAGTCAGGAGACATTAGATGCTGAAGAGGATGTGGAGAAACAGAAATGCTTTTACACTGTCTGTGGAATGTAAATTAGTTCAACTATTGTGGAAGACAGTGTGATGATTCCTGAAGGATCTAGGATATAAATACCATTTGACACAGCAATACCATTATCAGATATAAACCTGAAGGTTTATAAATTATTCTACTAGAAAGACACATGCACATTTATGTTTATTGCAGTACTATTCACAATAGCAGACTTGGAACCAACCCAAATGCCCATCAATGACAGACTGGATAAAGAAAATATGGTACATATACATCATGGAACACTATGCAGCCATAAACAAGGATGAGTTCACATCCTTTGCAGGGACATGGACGAAGCTAGAAACCATTATTCTCAGCAGAAAAGCAAACACCAAGTGCTCTCACTCATAAGTGGGAATTGCACAATGAGGACACACAGATTCAAGAAGGGGAACATCACACTCTATGGCCTGTTGGGGGTGGTGGCTAGGAAAGGGATAGAATTAGGAGAAATACCTCATGCAGATAATGAGTTGATGGGGGCAGCAAACCACCATGGCGTGGCATGTGTATACCTAACAAACCTGCACATTCTGCACATGTACCCCAGAACTTAAAGTGTAATTAAAAAAAGAAGTCAACAACTTAAGGTGTCAGTTCATCTTCAACTTTTGATTCATTCCTCTTTAACTAGCTAGATAAAAGATGGGTGATACAACAAAACGAAAAAAGCCAATTATAAACTACATTATATTGGAAACTGAGTAAATCATGAGGATAGAGTTTTTGGCACATTATATTTCATACTGAGGGTTGTGTTTAAAATTGTTTTATCATTAAAATAGTCTTTAATATTAAGATTATAATTCAATATTATTTTCTTTCTTGCCTAATTTATGTATTTTTGGAAAATATGCCTTTTGTTCCTGTCAGTCTTTAATTAAAAAAATATTTTGATTATTTCATAACAAAGAAAAGAATTTCATAGTACTCAGCTGCGATTTGCCAATGAAGCTGGTGCTTTAAATACTGACGCTCAAGAATGGCAAAGCTACATAACAAGTTTTTTATCTAGTATAAACTTTTCTTATTTCATCAACCACTAATGAAAATCAATCAGAGAGAATTAAGAATATAAAAAATAACTTCCTACATGTCTATTTAAGTTTACATTCAAAAGGTAACTTCTATTTTTATAACTGTAGCTTTTCTGAGGCTTGGCATTACATTTATTTTGCAGTGTGCTTGGCTAGTTTAAGAAGTTAACATTATATTTTTAGTCCATGCTTTTTCTTTTATTCTGCTATGAACATTTTCTGATATTTGTTTTTAGATATGACTATATTTGAATGTTGAAAATAAAGACTAATGTGGAATTTTATTACGTCATGTACAATTATATAAGAAATATAGTTTACGAATTATACATTGCATACAAATCAGTTTCTCTTTGGAATTGTTTCACCTTTAACAAAACAAATAGGTAAATCCTAAATAAACTTCTCCAAATTAATATAGAAGGTGTGTTTTTGGTTTTTACTTTTGTTTTTATTTTTGTTTGTTTGCATTTTGTTCTTCTGCCATGAAGAAATTTCCTTCAGTCTAGACTAAGAAAATGGTTGTCACAGATCTCATAGGATTAAACTTAAATTTCTAGTGATAAAATGCCTTTCTAATAAAATATATTTTTAAAATAATTTAAGTTAATCATCAGTGTTAGATTTATTGGCTTGAGTCTAGGTATTTTTCATGAAGATTTTATAATAAAATTCACTTTTTTGTAGAATACTGGCATTCACAAGAACAATATTCAGATACTGATTTATTAGTAGTAACCTAGAGGGTAATCCCTTATGAGCATTACCTTTGCTCCATTTCTTCATATACTCATCTGCAAAAAACTCTTCTTAACGCAATGTTCTTTATAGTAAATTCAGACCCTAAATCTCTTTGATTTTAATAAATATTTCATGTGTCTGTATACCTACAAGTTAAAATACATTTTACTGTCTAGAAATTTAGTTTAATTTTCAGTATAAATAAGACTGTCAACATTTGAGTTTATTATGTTTTTAAAGTACATAGCAAAGAACTCCACAGCTTCCATAAACATAACAGTAAATTAATGAAATACTAATTAACAAATGTTTCCAGTGTTATTATAGGTTATGCTATAATTTTGGGTTTATGGGCAGATTATTTCAAAAATGTGTTCATTTATATGGAGAGTAAAATTCATCATAAAGTGTATTTGTTAAAAAAATGAAATACTTTACTGTAATAACTAGAATATTGTCTAATCTCTATAAAATAGATTTATAGAAAAAATGTTATTTGCAAATTTGTGAAATATTTTCAAGATGTATTTTGAGAGCTTTGTACTCTGTATTACCATATGTTATAATGATATCTAAATTAAATTGGTCTTACAAAATAAACTTAATTACTGTAGTTTTCCTTAGCTTTTCCAAAGCTTTATAATTAGCTTTGTATGTGAACACTTTTTGTTCCAGATATCATCTCTTGTCTCTGTGATTCAATCCGCTAGATTTGGCAACATGCATTTCCCTGGAAAATAACAGAAAGCTGAATGATTACCCTGCAACAGCATTGTTACTTCACAGCTCAGTAACCTCAGACTCTGTTTTTTGTGTTTCAGGGTGGGTATGAAGAGA
Organism: Sapajus apella; assembly: GCF_009761245.1. NCBI lineage: Eukaryota > Metazoa > Chordata > Mammalia > Primates > Cebidae > Sapajus > Sapajus apella. Next base: position 22,019,983 of record NW_022436945.1, read on the forward strand.
GCTTAACTTGATCACATCTCTGAGTTAAGATTTTTATGTTTTTCTATGGCTAAGGTTCTCTCAGCAGAGCTGATAGCTGTCATGGAGTAACTACATTCCTATTATGCTGTCCTTTGAAGCATGACATCATGACTAAAGATGAAAAGCATATACAGGATTGCAGACACCTGAGATGAATTTTGATGCATTTTCTGAAGCATGTTGTAATCTCTGGGGACAGACAACCACGCCCTGTGAATTACCAGAGGGCCAGCTGCTGCTTTAAAGAGAAAGAATAATTCACTGAAAGGCAGATACTAAAAATATGTCACATAATTGCTTAATATTAGTGGATTAAATTTTAATGGAAATAGCCTAATCACAATATTAGGCATATTCTTTAACATAGTAACAAAAATAGATTTTATCAACCCTCCAATTTCTTTAGTCTAGAAAATTACCTTATATGTAATTATTTTATAACTAAGCATAAATGTCTTATAGTTTTTAAGGTTGCTTATCTCATGAGAATGTTTTGTTTGTTTCAAACAACCATGTGTTTTATCAAACTATACAGGCTAGAATTCTGAAGCTCACTAAAGTCATGCAGCTTAAGTGGTAAATTCAGGATGAGATTTTTCTGGGTAGGCAATAATAATTTACATCCTGGTTTTTAATAGTTACGTTTTAAAATTTCTGTTTAGCTGTTATATTTCAGAAAATATGCAAATAACTTTAATGGCTTTTTATTAAGTCTTCTCTCGGCATTTTAAAGCTTTTTTTGTTATTTTAAGAATGTATCTTTTTATTAAGTGTTTGAAGATATGTTAACAAAAATGAATATTGAATTATAGAATACATATTTTAAGTATGACAGATCATCATGAAAATTTTATTTTTGACATATTAACCTAATATACTAAGATCCTCTGCAAAATATCCTGAAATGCCTGGAATACACCTTACCCTGCAGTACATGCCATAAAATCTTACAATAAATTATGTGATTTAAAAACATTTTCCTAGATCTTTTATTAGACTGTAGGTGGAAAGAAAATTAATGAATGCAAGGTAGAGATCACTCACTCAAACATTACTCATAAGAAAAATTTTTGGTTTCCTTGTTTACTTGGAGCATTTCCTATTTACCAGACAATCTGCTGTGATGCGTTGTGAACAAAATACTAAGGAAAAAGACAGAAATTGAACATTTACCTGCAATTTATTACAGGAGGCGGGCATTTGAGCACAGGATGCAGGCATTAAACAAATGATTGCATAAGTGAATAATTTCAACTTTGAAAAATGCTGAAATGTACATGTCAATATGAATACTTATAGTGGGAGATATTATTTCATTTAGAGGTTAAAGAACAACTTCCTGAGGAAGTAGCAACCTGGCTGAGTTCTGAAGAATAAACAGCAATTTAATAGGAGGCGGGGCTTGGGGAAACACTTTGATACAGCATATACAAAGCACAAAAGAAGTGCAATATGTTTAATCATTTTTAAACACATAGACAACTTACACTAGAAATAAAATGTATTTTTGATAGTAGCTTGACATACTTTACAATTAGTTAATTAAAATCAATTATTTCTTATTTAAACCCCCATTTTACATAAGAACAACCAAAACTCTATGTATTTAGGTAAATTAACCAAAGTAAGCACATAATATACAGTGAAAAAAAAAAAAAAGACTTGAACCTCCTCAAATGCCCATCAATGATAGACTGGATAAAGAAAATGTGCCACATATACAGAATGGTATATTATGCAGCCATAAACAAGGATGAGTTCATGTTCTTTGCAGGGACATGGATGAAGATGGAAACCATCATTCTTAGCAAACTGACACAGGAACAGAAAACCAAACACTGCATGTTCTCACTTATAAGTGGGTATTGAACAATGAGAACACATGGACTTGGGGAGGGGAACATCACACACTGGGGCCTGTTGCGGAGGGAGGGTAGGGGAAGGATCGAAGGGCATGGGGGGATTAGGGTGGGATAACATTAGGAAAAATACCTAATGTAGGTGATGGAGGGATGGATGCAGCAAACCACCATGGCGTGTGTATCTCTATGTAACAATGCTGCATGATCTGCACATGTACCCCAGAACTTAAAGTATAACTAAAAAGAAAAATGTTTTTAAATAGAAGTAAGACGCAGGAATTCAAGCAAAATAAAAACCATTTTTATTACACTTAGGAAATAGTGTAATAGAGTGTGTATGTTGGGATATGCTTAAAAAGCAAACCATTCATTGTAACTAAATCAAATGATAAACTATTGAATAAACTTAAAAAAAAAAGACTTGAACCCCAATTAGACTGACTTCAAAGTTTCTATCCAGAATTAAACAAAATACACCAAATCAGACACTAAGCACATACATTCAATTTCTAAGATATTTTTAAAGATTAAAATTTCAGAAATTTTAATATAATTAACTTTCCATGAGTTTATTCTCCTCTCATAGGCGTATGTTCTCTCATGTAAGCTAATGACAGAACTTTATTGACAATACAAGATGAGACTTGAATTCTTTATCGTATTCACCAATATCCACTCTGACTAAATTGTTTTCACTTAAAATAGACTCCATCCATTGATTTAAAGCAAAACATAGAATTTTAATCTCCAAATCTAACCATTACAAGTATTCCATGTCACTTTCTGAAGACAATTATAATTGCATGATTATCAGAACATCTAAGGGGACTAATCATTATGCTAAATAATTTGAGGCTGATAGAACCTCTTCACCAGTGACAGTGGTGAAAGTATGGCTGACTGCATTTCAGAGTACTACAGTACTCTGAAGTACTCCTTATTATAGAAAATCGAGATCACCATTGAGATGATTTCAAAAATAGAAATTTTGGGGAAATTACTATGTGGTCCATTCCAAGGTGAAAGAATACGCTGACAATATAAATGGTGAATGGCAACTCTCATAAGATATTCCAAAATCCTAATTGACACTGAATAATATAATTTTAACATATGAATGACATCTTATATGTAACACATTGTAAGTACTATATACACTTAATATTACAATTGTCATTTGATACTAACATTAAAATAGGGTCTTTTTATATCCTTTAAGAAGAAGGAAAAGAAAAAAATGGACCGGCGTCTGAAAGTTGAATTGTCTGATCAAGATTTAAGTACTGCTGTTAAATTACATTGTCAGCCTTGTAATAAATTCTAGTTAAGAATTTACACCTTTGTGAACAGATTAGCAGACCTAATTGATTTTGATCTGTTAACCTCAATTTGCAGTTTTAAAAAGGTGTAACCTCACTCAGATTTATGGTTTGAAGCTCTTGTGTTTGAATTAATACATTTTATGTCTGATCTCATGTTAAGAAGAATTTTGGTGAAGTACATATTGTTCTCTTAGTTGAAGCTATTTGCTTTGTTCTTGTGTATTACACATATTTTCACAGGTGTACCCATTTATTAATCTCCAAACATTGTAAGCAATAATTTTACATCTTATTTATTATCTGTCAACCATCAGTTTCTACTTCCAAGTAATTATGAGGATAACTTCTCCTGTGTCTTTATATTCTCACCATCCTCCTAGACTTTGCCTGCAGTGATAGACATATGGTCAGAATGTTCTAATTCAGTTGTTAACATAACATATTGCACATAACAATTTATCATAGAAACTGTTAGAGACCCTGGGAAAAGCCAGCCACAATAATTAGAAATTATCACTTCTAATTATATTTTAAGGTTTTAAAATCCATAAAGAAATTCATTACTTGAAGATGAGCTCCTTTTCAAAATAAATGTGGAATCTGATTGTGGACTGTCTTCTGGGGCTTATTTCATCAACTTTATTGAATCTTTGCATCAAATAACTGAAAAATATTTAGGCCATTTAACAATCAATATGACCCAACATCAGACAGTATTTAAGCAGACTCAAATAATTTTTATATCATACAAAAAGTTGTTTTGTTTAAATAAACACTAAGAAAATTTATCAGGATAGTTAGCCTCAAGTATAACTCCAACAAAGTTTATAAAGGGAGAGAATTCCTATTTTAATTAGCATCATGAAGTTATTTTTCACCACTTTCTTTATAATCCACCAATAACTTCACCTCCTCCAAAATCTTAATTTCAAGAAATCCAAATTCTAAACAATACTTCCTAATCTTTCATTCTACTTCTACTATTACCCCTACTCAAAATGCACATTTGATTGTATCAAGATTTCTAGTTTTGACTCCCTGTCATTTCTTGTTTATTATTTCTTGTATGTGTTTATTTGCATCTTTAACCACTCTGATTGCATGTTTCATCATATTATCAGAACTTTTTGTATTTTTTCCAGTCATTGTCCTACTGTCTCTCCTTCATGTTGGAGACAATAAGGTTATTGAGACATTTGCTTTGCAGACTAAATTTGAGGAATCCCCCCAAAACTCATAATCAAGATAAATATTTTCATGGAATATTTAAAAAACCAAAATTAATTTTTAAAATGTGCCTTAGGCCAGGCACAGCGGCTAACGCCTGTAATCCCAGCACTTTGGGAGGCCAAGGCGTGTGCATCACGAGGTTAAGAGATCGAGCCCATACCGGCCAACATGGTGAAACACCGTCTCTCCTAAAAATACGAAAATTAGCTGGGCATAGTGGCATGCACCTGTAGTGCCAGCTACTAGGGAGGCTGAGGCAGAAGAATTGCTTGAACCCAGGAGGTGGAGGTTGCAGTGAGCGGAGATCATGCCACTGCACTCCAGCCTGACGAAAGAGCGAGACTCTGTTTAAAAAAAAAAAAAAAAAAAAAAAGTGCCTTAAGTAAAGTATCAAATCATAAATACAGTCAGGATTATTATTTTCCCTTTGTCTCATGCACCAATGTGACTCAGCAAAGCACTGCTACTGATCTGCCTACCCAAGTCATAAATCTCCCATTATCTAAGAATTTCGCTTAATTCAGTCTCCATTTCCTAAAGAGTCTTTGTCCTGTTTGTGTGAAAAATTGTGTCCAAAATGTCATCAAACTAGTAAAAGAAAATTTTATCATTTGTATATTCGAAGTCTATTATTTATTTGAAGTCTATTATTTGAAGCCTGTTACATAATGGGAAACAGCTAGGTATTGGTTGACATAGAAGTGAATTAGATAAACACAGTACTTGCTTTAGAAAAGTCCGCCTAAATGGCCATACGTATCTCAGAGATATATATTGTAGTGTTTTAGAGATAGAGCAGTCTAAATGGTTTATTGATTAATGGAAAATCTGCAGCCCAGAGAGTTTGAATGGCTTCTAATTGCATATAATGTAGTATAATTTTAACTATATTTTAAATTATCAGTTATTGCTCTGCAAGTCTGCGAGGTTTTGAAGAAAAAAAAGGATAAGAATAATAAGACTTTTTTATTTATTTTTGGTTTGAAGGGTTTTTTTTGTTTGTTTAAAAATGTTGCACAGACAGAAATAAGTCCCCATAAAACATGAACAAATAATTTTTGAAGACAGATGCTACTCATATTAACCTTATGCTAGTTAAAAATGAGAATTTCCAGAACAAAAATACTATTTGGGAGAAATCTCTGTTCTTGTATTAATTTTTAGTATTCATTTTATAAAACTGAGATGATAGGGGTTCACAATGTCAAAGAAGCATTATACGGACATCAGTGTTCTAATAAATGAGTAGGAAATGTTTCAGTTAATCTGATTCTCAAGCTATTTTGAAACCATCAGTAAATCTCAGGAAGAGCCTTTAAAAGAGGATTTATTTTCAACAACCCCTCAGGTTAAAATGGTTAACAGCTGAATTAACTGCTGTACCTTCTGTGACCTGAAAGTGGAAAGGAAAAAATACAAATGAATAATTTGTAGAAATGCAATTTATTCCCATTAAACACAGAAGGAAAAAATGAAGAGAAATTTGGTTACTGATCAATAAAATTTTTGAATTGAAAGTGGTCTTAAGTAAAATTAGGACACTTTCTGTGTGTCAAAGACTTTGCAAAAATACTTCACATTCATTATTTAATTGTAATTCTCACCATGTGTAATACGTAGAGTCCTAATATCTTCATTAGGCAGATGAATGAGTCAAAGCATTCTAATCTTTCTTTTACAAGCAAGGCAGCCAAAATTTTTCGAGAACAGTTTACTCTCTCAACATATCTTATCAGGTTAATAGGTTAGAACCTCTGTCTATCTTGATCTCTTATTTCTCATTCAGTATTTCATTGCCTCAATTAAACTATATATGTGTGTGGAGATAGATAAACAGATAGATGAGAGATAGACATGAATAAGATATTAAATTGTAGGATTTTATAAATATAGTTAACTATAACATATTCTGTAAACCTGTTTTAAATATATTCTGTAGTAGAAATATTACCATTTAATTTTTGATTTATAAAAAGTTAGATTAATATGAATTTTTATTTAAAAATAAACACGTATTTTGAATTACCTTTGTAAGTATGGCTATGCCCGATATTATAAAGAGGTTTATAACTAAGTAATCACTTTGTTTGATTTGGCTTCTCTGTTTCATAAATCTTTTATTATATTTTGGTGAAACATTACAATAAACACAGTTTTGTGTTAAAAAATAGAAAAGATATGTGTTAAAACATTACAATAAATACAGCTTTGTGTTAAATGATAGAAAAATTACAATGAAGGTATTTCTGCAAGGGCAAAGGATTAACAACTGAAACTGGATAATATTTATATGTGTTTGTAAATTTTGCTTTAACATTATTTACACATGAATAAAGATGAAAATAAAACAAGATAATTTAACTTTTAGTTTCTGACCTCAGTAGTAATTTATGATCAGTTCAGAAAATATGTTTAAAAATATAAAGAAGAGGGGCCCAACTGGCAAGGTGGCTGAATAGGAACAGCTCCAGTTTGCAGCTCTCAGTGAGAACAATGCAGAAAACGAGTGATTTCTGCCTTTCCAACTGAGGTACCTAACTCATTTCATTGGGACTGGATTGGGGAATTCCCTCCCCTAGCCAAGGGGAGCCCTGAAGGACCCTGACTTGAGATGCACTCCAGCCAGATACTATGGTTTTCCCACGGAGTTTGCAACCCGCAGACCAGGAGATTCCCTTGGATGCCCACACTACCAGGGCTCTGCGTTTCAAGTACAAAACTGGGAAGCCATTTGGGCAAACACCAAGCTAGCTGCAGGAATTTATTTTTTTTCTTCATACCCCAGTGGTGCCTGGAACACCAGTGAAACAGAACCGTTCACTCCAGGGGAAAGGGGGCTGAAGCCAAGAAGCCAAATGCTCTAGTTCAGCAGATCCCACCCCAACAGGGCCAGCAAGCTAAGATCCAGTGGCCTGAATTCTTTCTGCCAACACAGCAGTCTAAAGTCGACTGGGATTCTTGAGCTTGGTTGGGGAGGGGCGTCCATCATTACCGAGGCTGGGGGGCAGTTTTACTCTCCCTGTGTAAACAAAGCTGCCAAGGAGTTCGAACTGGGCAGATCCCTCCATAGCTCAGCAAAGGCACATGTGGCCAGACTGCCTCTCTAGAGGGGAGATCAAATAGATCTTTAGAATGGGATCTAAAGAAACTAAAGAGCTTCTGCACAGCAAAAGAAACTGTCATCATAGTGAATTGGCAACCTTTCCATCTGACAAAGAGCTAATATCCAGGATCTACAAAGAACTTAAACAAATTTGTGAGAAAAATAAACAAACCCATCAAAAAGTGGGCAAAGGATATGAACACACTCTTCTCAAAAGAAGACATTTATGCAGCCAACAAACATATGAAAAAAAAAGCTCATCGCTAGTAATTAGAGAATGGCAAATCAAAACCACAATGAGATATCATCTTCACGCCAGTTAGTATGGCTGTCATTAAAAAGTAAGGAAACAACAGATGCTGGAGAGGATGCGGAGAAATAGTAATGCTTTTACACTGTTGGTGGGAGTGTAAATTAGTTCAACCACTGTGTAAGACAGTGTGGCAGTTCCTCAAGGAGCTGGAAATAGAAATAGTTTGACCCAGCAATCCCATTACTAGTATATGCTAAAGAATGCACTGTTTATGATACCAAAGATTTGGAACCGACTCAAATGCCCATCAGTGATAGACTGGATAGGAAATGTGGCACTTATGCACCATGGAATACTTACTTTGCAGCCATAAAAAAGGATGAGTTCATGTCCTTTACAGGGAGATGGATAAAGCTGGAAAACATCATTCTCCGCAAACTGATACAAGAACAGAAAACCAAACGCCAAATGCTCTCATTTGTAAGTGGGAGTCGAACAATGATAACACATGGACACAGAGAGGGGAACATCACACACTGGGGTCTGTCGGGGAGTCGGGGACTAAGAGAGGGATAGCATTAGGAGAAATACCTAATGTGATGACTGATTGATGGGTGCAGCAAACCACCATGGCATGCGTGTACCTATGTAACAAACCTGCACATTCTGCAGATGTATCCCAGAACTTATAAAATATAATACAAAAAAAGAAAGAAACAAATATATATATGATAAATAATCATCCACAATTGATTCATTCAGTAATCATTGCTCACACTTTTATTTTTTCAGTAATATTCAATTATATGTATATGTGAATGTGTATGTTTAAGCACAGGAGTGTTTTTAAGTGAATGTGTGTGTGTAAATATGTAGTATAATTTTTGCGACCTCAGATTCACATGCCAATATAAAATAAAAGTCTCCTACTTCAATAAGTTTTGTATAAAGAAGTAGTTAATAATGACCTCATCTAATAAAATTTGAGACTGAAAAATTTATTTTTTGCTACCTTCCTAAGTATAAAAGAAGAAATGTATAAAATTAAGAGTGGTCATTATCAATTTTTATTAATATTTTAAGTAACAATATGTTTTCCTGGTTTCTTTTGTTTGGGAACTTGTGGTATAAAAAAGTAACCTTTTATAAAGTTGAATATAATGTAAGCCTGGAAAATGCATAACTTTTATTTTCTGCCTTATAATTTGTTACATCTTTTTCAAACACTTTACAGTCAATGTGTAGCATATTTATAATTTAAAAAACTAACACAACATTTAATAAGATGACATTATTTAGCAAAATTAAAGTAGTTTTGGTTTTTTAAAGTGTAGTATTTTTTTTAGAGAAAAAAATTTAATTTAAAAATCAACAGCTAGGCACAATGGCTCAAGCCTGTAATCCTAGCACTTTGGGAGGCCCAGTAGGGCGGATCACCTGATGTCAGGAGTTCGAGACCAGCCAATATGCTAAAACCTTGTCTCTACTGGAAATACAAAAATTAGCTGGGCATGATGGTAGATGCCTGTAATCCCAGCTACTCGGGAGGAGTGAGGCAGGATAACTGCTTGAACCTGGGAGGTGGAGATTGCAGTGAGCTAAGATTGCACCACCGATCTCCAGCCTGGGGAACAGAGTGAGACTCCATCTCAATTAAATAAATAAGTAAGTAAATAAGTAAGTAAGTAAGTCAATAAAAAAAATAATTCGATGCAGCTATAAAAGGTGGTTTTATCAAAAAGGGCTTTAAAACTGGCTTTTGGGAAAAAAAAAAAAAAAAAAAAACAAAAAACAGTAAGAAAGCAAAATTTAATTTCCCAGCTTCATCTTAAGCGTAACATTAGTTACTGCCAGCCAATACATTTTATGGAAACATTGAGGCTATCCTGAAGAGGACATATGCTCAAAATAAAATTTATGTCAAGACCTGCTAGAAAGTCCATTACAGAGTCAAAAACTTATCTTTGGTAACTCTAATTTTGAAGAGATAATCAAGTTCTCTCTAATTTTGGAGGTACTATGCACTAGGGTTTCTCAAATTTTAATGTACTTAAGAATCACCTGGTGATCATACTAATATGAAGGTTCTGATTCATAAACTCTTGAGAGAGGTGTGCTATTCTTCACTTCTAAGAATACAAGTAATGTGCATATTGGTGGTCTGTGGACTACTCTGAATTGGAAGATTTTCCTATATAATATGCTATAATTTGCAGGATTTTAGGATATAATATAGTTTGTTTCTGTTTATTGGCTATTAGTTGACACTGTGCCAAATTTTTAAAGGGTAAATTTAAGGAAGAAAATGGTTAAATAATTTGTTAAAATTTTCATAGTGATTGTTTTATTTTCCTATTGTTGCTGTAACAAATTACCCCAAACTCAGTGGCTTAAAATAACATGAATTTATTATCTTAAAGTTCTAGCGGTCAGAAGTCTGAAATGGACTAAAATCAAGATGTTGGCAAGGTTGCATTCTTTCTGGAGACCCTAGGAGAAAACCCATTACATTTTCCTTTCCAGTTTCTAGATCTTACCCACCCTAATTTGTTGGCCTATGGCTACTTTTTACCTCCTCCAAAGCCAGCAAATTTGGGCTAAGTACTTCCCAGTTTATCATCTTTGTGGTTCTGCGCTTCAGTCATCTCATCTTCTTCTCTGTCTTTGACATAATTCTACCACCCTCTGTTACTATGATTTCATTAAAATCATATTGGGGCCAACTAGATACGCTATCTAGACAATCCAGGATTGTCTCCCTATTTTAAGTATATCTGATTAGCAATTTTAATTCTATTTTCAAACTTGATTTTCCTTTGACATGTGTTATAGGTTAAACTGTTTCTCAAGAAGAATGTTGAAGTCTAACTCCTGTATTTGTGCATGTGACCTTATTTGGAAATGGGGTCTTTGCATATATATTCAAGGTAAGAGGGAGTCATTAGGGTAGGCTCTAAACCAGTATGAGAAGTATTTTCATAAGAAGAGAGAAATTTGGACACAGAGACACACAGTGAAATCAGCATGCAGTGGAAAAAGCAGATATTGGAATAACACAGCTGCAACTAAAGGAATGCCAAGTACTGATGTCCAGTCTCAGAGGGAACATGGCCTTGCTGATACCTTGATTTTGAACTTCTACTCTCTGAAACTTCCAGTCTCATTCTCTGTGAGAGAATAAAATTCTGTTGTTTTAAACCACACAGCTTGTGACCCTTTGTTACCACAGGCACAAGAAATTAATATAACATGTATCATAACACATTTATAGATTCTCAGGCTTAAGGTGGTCGTTTCTTGTGAGACATCAATCTACTTACAGCAGGTAGAAACTATTTTGTAGCTGACTTAAGCTATCTGTTTTCATTCTGTTGCCCAGCGTGGAGTGCAGTGCCACAATCTTGGCTGACTGCAACCTTCACCTCTCGGCTTCAAATGATTCTCCTGCTTCAACCCCCTCAGTAGCTGGGATTACAGGTGCATGCCACCACACTCGGCTATTTTTTGCATTTTTAGTAAAGACGGGGGCTTCATCATGTTAGCCAGGATGGTCTCGATCTCCTGACCTCATGATCCGCACACCTCAGCCTCCCAAAGTGCTGGGATTACAGGCATGAGCCACCGCACCTGGCCTGGCCATCTCTTTTGAATACTGAATGTAACAGTAGTTGGTATGGTGCAAAAAGACTCATGAAATTCAAAATGGAATTGTCCTGAATAGACTGCTAACATCTTACCCAAATAAGTTGGCTGCAACTAATGCTTATATGAGATTAATAATTAAAACCAATAATTTAAGATATTCATAATCTGTGAAATATTAACTGGTATAAACATTTCCACTCCTGATTTTTCTTTATTAAGAAGGGATCTGTATTAGGATTCTCTAGAGGAACAGAACTAATAGAATATATATGTTTATTAAGTATTAACTTACATGATCACAAGGTCCAATAATAGGCTGTCTGCAAGCTCGAGGAGCAGGAAGAGACAGTCAGAGTCCCCAAACTGAAGAAATTGGAGTCTGATGTTCAAGGGCAGGAAGCGTCCAGCATGGGAGAAAGATGTAGGCTGTGAGGCTAGGCCAGTATCTCTTTTTCATGTTTATCTACTTGCATTATATTTTCTGGTAACTGATTAGGTGGTGCCCACCCAATTAAGGGTGGGCCAGCCTTGTCCAGCCCACTGACTCAAATATTAATTTCTTTTGGCAACACCTACACAGACACAATCAAGATCAATACTTTGCATCCTTCAGTCCAGTGAAATTGACAGTATTAACCATCCCAAGTCCACCTCTTGTCAACTTGAACCCATACTCATCTCCTGAGACTACAAATAATCTTCAAATAAAGTCAATAATAAGGTCATAATTATGCATAACATAATATAACTATCCTTTGTACAACTGGAAATGCATCAATCCCCAAACCAAATGGTATTACATAAAGTTAACAATACTTAAATGCTGATATGAAGTCAATAAATCTTATGTCACATGGTAAAGGAAAAAAAATAAAATGAAGGTATTTTCTTAGTACAATTGTATGCATGCACAAACATGTTTTTAACACAAGAAGGAGAAAATACTCATGACAATTACAGTACCCATTTCTGCAGCTGCATGCAGTGATGAAGCTGGTATTGATGACTATCTTTTTCACTCCCTATTCTGTATTTCCCTTGCCTTCAGCAAGCATCTCAGCGGGTCATGGATTTTTTCCTAGTGGAGTGACCTAAACCTTCATTCCTGAAGGGTCTGGGCCATTTGTAGTTCTGTCTGGATTGGGCTCTTGTAGTTTCCCATTTACCGTATTCACAGGGCATGGTAACACTAATAGGTGCCCTAATGGATCTCCTGTATTCCATTCATATTCTTCCTAATCTCCATTGTAGAGTAGTAGACTGATTTCATCCTGATAGTCTGGGTCAGTCACCCCTACCAGAACTGTACCTTTCCTCCTAGCTTGTTGGCTTAAAGGTAGGAAGAACCCAAAGTGTCCAAGTGGCAATCTAAACTTCTAGTTTAATGGGATTATTGTTGTGTCTCCTGATGGCAGCATTCCTCCCTTTGGAACTAACACCTCCAGGCCAGCAGAACGTAATGTCAGGAAAAGGAAGCAAAAATGTTGCTAGTGGATCACTAGGGGTGATGCTGAGTGATGCCACTTCCACTTCCACCTCTTGATTCCTGAACACATGAATCCTGGCTATGCAAGGAGCAGTGCCATATACTGAAGGCTGATTCAGAGTATACATGGCCTTCTGGAGAGCTTTGCCACAGTCCTGCAAAGTATTGTCCTCTGGTTGGCATGGTAATTGTGACTTTAAAAGATCATTTCACCATTTTATCAATCCAGCTGCTTCTAGATGATGGAAAACATGGGAAGACCAGTGAATTCCATGAGCATGAGCGTGCTGCCACACTTCTTTAGTTGTAAAGTGAGTGCCTTGGTCAGAGGCAATGCTGTATGTAATACCTTAATGGTTAAGGCATTCTGTGAGTCCACGGGGGGTTGTCTTGTCTGACACATTGTGTGCAGGATAAGCAAACCCATATCCAGATTAAGTGTCTATTCCAGTGATGGCAAACCTCTGCCCTTTCCATGATGGAAGAATTTTAGAATAGTCAACCTGCCACCATGTAGCTGGTTGATTACCCTGATGAATGGTGCCATATTGAGGGCTCAATGTTGGTCTCTGCTGATGGCAAATTTGGCACTCAGCAGTGACCAGAGTCAGGTCAGTCCTGATAAGCAGAAGTCCACATTGCTGAGGCCATGTGTAACCTCCATCCCTGCCACCCTGGCCGCTTTGTTTATGGGCCCATTGGATGATGATAGGGGTAGCAGGGGAATGAGTGGTGTCCAAAAAATGGGTCATCCTATCCACTTGATTATTAAAATCCTCCTCTGCTGAGTTCATTTGTCAATTAGCACACACATGGGATACAAATATCTTTAAAGTTTTTGACCACTCAGAGAGGTCCATCTACATACCACTTTCCTATATTTCTTTGTCATCAATTTTTCAATCACGCTTCTTCTAAGTCCCTGACCATCCAGCCAAGCAATTGGCTACAACCCATAAATCAGTACATAATTGCACATCCAGCCATATCTCCTTCCATGAAAAGAGCACAGCAGGTGCGCTGTTTGAAGTTCTGCCCCCTGGGAAGATTTCCCTTCACTGCTGTCCTTCAGGGATGTCCTAGAAAAGGATTGTAGTGCTGCAGTTGTCCAATTTCGGGTGGTGCCTTCATATTGTGCAGAACCATCTGTGAACCAGGCCCTGGTCTGCTCTTCCTCTGTCACGTGATCATAGGGAATTTCCCACAAGGCCATTGGTGCACGCTGAGGGAGAGAAGGCAGGATGACAGGAGTGGAGACCACAGGCATTTAAGCCACTTCCTCACGTAACTTACTTGTGCCTTCGGGACCTGCTGAAGCCCAAGCACATATATACCATTTACATTTGATGATAGAATGTTGCTGTGCATGACCAGTTTATGGCTAGATAAGTCAGAAAGCACGCTGTTCATGATAGGCACTTCTGGTTGCATGGTGACTTGATGACCCATAGTCAGACATTCAGTTTCCACCAAAGCCTAGTAACAGGCCAAGAGCTGTCTCTCAAAAGGAGAGTAGCTATCTGCAGAAGATAGCAGGGCCTTGCTCCAAACTCCTAGAGGCCTATTCTGTGATTCACCTATGGGGGCTTGCTGAAGGCTTCAAACAACATCTGTGTCTGCCACTGAAACCTAGAACACCATTGGCTCCGCTAGGTTATATGGTCCAAGTGGCAGAGCAGCTTGCACAGCAGCCTGGACATGTTTCAGAGCCTTCTCCTGTTCTGGACCCAACTCAAAACTTTTGGATCACTTGGTAAATGGGCCAGAGTAACACAAGGTTTCTAATGGTACACCATTTTTTTTCCTCATTATGTCCCTTCATTATGTGACAAAAAGATAAATTTGGAAAAGCAAGTAAATATCTGTAGCTCTCCTTCTTTCTCTCTATTTCTGTGTTGATATAGGCTTAATATGCTATGTTAGTTGTTCTTAGCCATATAGCTAGCGCAGCATTGAAGTCACCATACAGGAGGTGTGCAGTACCCCATTACTGCCAGCGACTGTATAATGGGATGAATGTTTGTGTCCCCTCGAAATTTATGTTTATGCCCTAGCTTTCAATACGCTGATATTTGGGAGTGAAGGCCTTTGGGAGGTAATTATGTTTAAATTAGATTATGCAGGGACTGGGAAGGGGGTGGTGATGATGGGTTTAATGCTCTTATAAGTACAGGAAGAGAGAATTATCTCTCTCTTTCCCTATGAACAGATACCAAGGAAAGTCCACATAAACACACAATGAGAAGGTGATTGTCTACAAGCTAGGGAGTGGGTCCGCACCAGACAGCAAATCTGCCAGCCCTTTGATCTTGAACTTCCTAACCTCTGGAATTGTGAAAAGTAAAGTTCTGTTGCTTAAGCCACTTTGCCCCTAGTATTTTATTATAGTTGCCAGAGCAGACTAAGACAAACTGGATTAATCAGATTCAAGTTTCTTCTTTTTTTCAAAACAGGCCATATTTTCCAATATTGTAATAAAGACATATGATTTATATATAACTGACTTATTTTCCTTATTCTTCCATTCTTCCAACACTCAAAGGATGGAAATTAATTATTGGACCTCTTTGTTTCCTAACTACATTTGCTAAAGATTTTGGTCCATGATTCCCTTTCTTCATGCTTTCATTTTCTGCCATGTTCCTGCCTGACTGTGATGCCCAAGTGTTAATGCAGTAATCAAAAATAGTTTTTCATCACAGCTCAGTGGGCAGAAGTTAGTCACTTTCAATGACATTGCTAATAGATCTTAACATCAACTTGCTAACATGTCACTATTGATAGTAGAGAAATTAAAGGGTCATCGCTGATTTCTTATTATACATATCATTTATATCCTAGTGCTGAAACAGCCTGAAAACATTAATGAAACTCTTACTTTGACTTGCACGCTCCTTTATGCTGAATTAAACATTTTTAAATATTATGGAGACTTCTGTGCATTTTGTCATTAGAGTACATTTGCACAGTAGAAAAAGGCATCACTCTTTCTTGACCTCAATTGCAGTGACTTATATTTTCACTTAACTTGAGAAAACCTCTTCCATGGTCACACCTTGAACCTTGTCACCATATAGATGGGCTCCATGTTACAAAATAGAAATACATCTTCTTTTTCAAAATAAAACAACTATATCTTCTGTCCTTCCTCATATGCTCTTTCCTACTTTACTTGCTTTTTTGTTTGTTTATTTGTTTTGCCTAATTAACACCTCTAATCTAATCATTCTTAAACTCTGGTGCGCATATGAATCATCTGAGCATTTTGTTAAAAAATTATGATTTGACACTTCTCTGAGGGATCTTCTGTTAGGTGTTCTGTGTTGCCATACAAAGCTTTTTAAAATACCCCATAAGGAGCAAGAGGGAAAAATAGAAATGTTCACTAATTGTTCCCCACTCTTCCATAAGGACACCAAGTTAACAACTGTCTACACAGAAAATAACAATTCATAAGAATAAAAAAAATCAAGTGAGTACTCATAGTACCTAATTTTAGCTTTATACTGCTGAAAAAGGCCCTGAAGAGATAGAAAAAAAAAAAAAAAAAAACAGTCCTGAATTGCCTGTGCCATCCCTCCCCCACCAATGGCCTTAAGGGAAGAAATATTGCTGGTAGTCAGGCAGCATTCCTCATTTTCAGGGGTGGTGATGGCGATAGAGTGAGGCTTTTCTGCCTTTCGAAAGGGGTGAGAAGAGTGAGTAAGACTGCCTCTTTTGGTTTGAGTGCCAGTTCAGCCACGATACAATAGGATATCAGGTAGATTTCTAAGGTATTTGACTTTGGGGCCTTGACTCCCAGATGGCACTTCTGGATTCACCCAGGACCTGGGGACCTTCCTGCCTTAAAGGGAATGACACAGGTCTGGGTTTCATTGACAGCTGCTAATTATAGAGCCCCAGGTCATTGCATGAACATAAGCAGTAGCCAGGTAGTGATTACAGCAGGCCTTGGGGAAGAACCAGTGCTGTGCTGGCATCAGGTCTGACCCAGACCCAGTACAATTCTAGTCATAGTGATCAGAGGGGTGCTTGTGTTACTGCACCTTTAACTTTAGGTAGCTTAGCATTACTGGGCTTAGGGTACCCCCCTAAAGCAGAAACAGCTTAGATCAGAATACCCAAGTCCTTTCAAAAATCGGGAAAGCCTTCCCAAGAAGGACAGCTATAACAAATACCTAATTCTTTAATGTCCAGACATCAAAGAACATCTACCAGCATCAATACCATACAGCAAAACATGACCTCACCAAATGACCTAAATAAGGAACCAGAGACCAATCCTGGAGAAAAACAGACACGTTACCTGTCAGACAGAGAATTCAAAATACTTGTGTTGAGGAATCTCAAAGAAATCCAATATCATAGAGAAGGAATTCAGAATTCTATCAGATAAATTAACAAAGAAAATGAAATAATTAAAAAAAATTAAGCAAAAATTCTAGAGCTGAAAAATGCAATTGGCATATTAAAGAGTGCATCAGAGTCCTTTTGTAGTGGAGGAAAAAAATAAGAAAAAAACAATAAAAACAATGAAGTATGCCTACACGATCTAGAAAATAGCCTCAAAAGGGCAAATCTAAGACTTATTGGCCTTAAAGAGAAAGCAGAGAAAGAGATAGGGATAGAAAATTTATTCAAAGGAATAATGACACAGAACTTCCCAAATCTAAAGAAGGGTGTCAATATCCAAGTATAAGAAGATTATAAAATACCAAGCACATTTAACCCAAAAAAGACTATCTCAGGGCATTTGATAATCAAATTCGCAAAGTTCAAGGATAAAGCAATGATCCTAAAAGCAATAAGTAACTGTGGTGTATAAATTACTCTTATCCTAGGTAGAAAGATTAAATGATGAACCAATAAAAAATAATAACTACAACAATGTTTCAAGACATAGCACAATGAAGTATAAACAGAAAGAATAAAAAGTTAAATGATGGGGAACAAAGTTAAGGTAAGATTTTTATTACTTTTCTTTTTTGTTCATTTATGCAAATAATGGTAAGTTGTTATTAGTTTAAAATAATGGATTATAAGATAGTATTTGCAGGCTCCATGATAACCTCAAACCAAAAAACATACAATGGGTACACAAAAAATAAAAACCAAGAAAATAAATCATAGTACCAGAGAAAATCATCTTCACTAGAGGGAGACAAGAATAGAATAAAAAAGGAAGAACAATCAAAAAACAAATAACAACAAATTGGCAGGAGTCAGTCCTTACTTATCAATAATGACACTAAATGTAAATTGACTAAACTATTTAAAGATAGAGACTATAAATGAATGAAAACACAAGATCCATTATTCACCTATAAAGACACATATATACTGAAAAGAAAGGGGTAAATAATTCATATCAATGGAAACTGGAAACAGGAGTTACTACACTTATATAAAAAATAGATTTTAAAACAGAAACTGTAAAAAAAGATAAACAAAGCCACAATATAATGATTATGGCAGAAATACAACGAGATAATATGACAATTTTAAATATATATGCACCCAAGGGTGGAGAAGGCAGATATTATTAGAACTAAAGAGATAGATAGGCCCAATACAATAAGAACTGGAGACTTCAACACCCCACTTTTGGCATTAGACAGATTTTTCAGGCAGAAAATTATCAAAGAAACATTGAATTTAAACAGAGCTGTTAAGCAAATGTATCTAATAGATATTTACAGAACATTTCACCAAGGAGCTGCAGAATATACATTCTTTTTCTCAGCACATGAATCATTCTCAAGGATAGATCATATTTTCACTAACAAGGCAAGTCTTAAAACATCCAAAAAACTTGAAACAGTATCAAGCATCCTCTCTGCCCACAATGGAATAAAACTAGAAATTAGTAACAAGAAAAATTTTGGAACCTATATAACTAGTTGGAATTTAGATAATATTTTCCTGAATGACCAGTGGGTCAATAAAGAGATTAAGAGGAAAATTAGAAAATGTATTAAAGCAAATAATAATGAAAACACAACGTAACAAAACCTATGAGATACAGCAAAAGCCACAGTCAGAGGGAAGTTTATAGCTATAACTGTCTACCTCAAAAATGAGGAAAAACTTCAAATAAACAACCTAACAATTAATGTTGAAGAACTAAAAAAAGCAAGAGATAACCAAACTCAAAATTAGAAGAAAAGAAATACTACATATCAGAGCAGAAATAAATGAAATTGAAATAAAAAATACAAAAAAATCAATGAAACAAAAGGTTGGTTTTTTGAAAAGTTAAACAAACTGGACAAAGTGTTAGCCAGACTGGTTAAAAAAAGAGAGAGAGAAAAATCCACATAAATAAAATGAGAAATGAAAAAGGAGACTTACAACCAATATTAAAGGAATACAAAAAATTATTAGTGGCTATGATGAACCACTGTATGCCAGTAAATTGGAAAATCTTGAAGAAATGGATAAATTCCGAGATACATGCAACCTACCAAGATTGAATCAGTAATAAATCCAATACCTGAACAGATCAATTACAAATAATGAGATAAAAGTCATAATAAAACACTTTCTAGTAAAAAGAGCAGAGGATCTGAAGGCCTCACTGCTGAATTCTACCTAAAATTTAAAGAAATAATACGAATCAGACTCAAAATATTCTGAAAAATAGAGGATGAGGGAATATTTTCCAATTTATTTTTTGAAGCGAGTGCTAGCCTGATACTAAAACCAGAAAAAGACTCATCAAAAAAGAAAACTGCAGGCAAATATATATGATAAATACTGATGCAAGGATCCTCAGCAAAACACTAGCAAACTGAATTCAACAACACATTAGAAAGATCATTCATTATGACCAAGTGGAATTCACTCCTGAGATGCAAGAGTGGTTCAACATACACAAACAAATCAACATGATATATCATGTCAACAGAATGAAAGGATAAAAATCATATAATCATTTGAATTATTGTTAAAAAAACCATTTGATAAAACCCTAAAAAACAAAAAGCAAAAAAAAACCTGGGGATAGAAGAATCAGAACTTAACATAATAAAAGCCATATATAACAAACAGAGAAAATCCAAACGCATTTCCTCTAAGATCTGGAACATGAAAAGGATGTCCACTGTAACCACTGTTATTCGACATAATATTGAGAGTCCTAGCCAGAGGAATCAGATAAAAGAAATATATAAAAGACATAAGAAAGTAAAATTATCTTTGTTTGCAGATGATATGATCTTATTCTGGGAAAAACCTAAAGACTTTACAAGAAAACTATTAAAATTAATTGACAAATTCAATAAAGTTCCAGGATAGAAAAATCTGCATACAAACACTAGTAGCATTTCTATATGCCCACAGTAAACAACGTGAAAAGAAATTTAAAAAGTAATACCACTTACAATAGCCACACATAAAATTAAATACCTAGGAATTAACCAAAGGAGTGAAAGATCTCTACAATAAAAACTATAAAAAAACTGATGAAGAAAATTGAAAGGACACCAAAAAATAAAAAAAAATAATAATATTCCATGTTTATGGATTGGAAGAATTATTATTGCTAAAATTTCCATACTACCAGAAGCAATATGCAGATTCATTGCAATCCCTATAAAAATATCAATGACATTCTTCATAGAAATAGAAAAAACAACCCTAAAATTTACTTGGAACCACAAAGGATCCCAAATCACCAAAGCAATTCTGAACTAAAGGAACAAAGCTTGTGGCATCACACTATCAGACTTCAAATTATACTATAGAGCTATAGTAACCAAAACATCATAGTACTGGAGTAAAAACAGACACATAGACCAGTGGAAGAGAACAGAAAACCCAGAAACAAATTCACACACTTATGGTGAACTCATGTTCAACAAAGTTGCCAATAAAATATGATAAGGAAAAGATAGTCTCTTCAATAAATGTGCTGGGCAAACTAGATAGCCATGTGCACAAGAATGAAACTAGACCTCTATCTTTCATCATATACAAAAATGAAAATGAAATAGATTAAAGACTTAAATAAGAGAACTCAAACCATGAAAATACTACAAGAAAACATAGGGAAAAATCTCCAGGACATTGCTCTGGGCGAAGATTTTTTGAGCAATACCCCACAAACACAGGCAATCAAAGCAAAAATTGACTAATGGAATTACATCAAGTTAAAAAGCTTCTGTAAAACAAAGGATGCAATCAAGCAATCAACAAAGTGAAGAGATAACCCACAGAATCGAATAAAATATTTGCAGATAATCCATTTGACAAGGGATTACTAACCGGAATATATAAAAAGCTCAAACAAATCTCTGGAAAAAAAAAACTAATAATCTGATAAAAATAGCAAACAGGTATTTGAAAAGGTGCTTAACATCATTGATCATCAGAGAAATGCAAATCAAAACTACAATGAGATATTGCATCTCAGTTAAAATTGCTTATATCTAAAAGATAGGCTACAAAAAATGCTGCTGGCAAGGATGTAGAGAAAATGGAACCATCGTACATTTTTGGTGGGAATATAAACTTGTACAACCACTATGGAGAACAATGGGGAGGTTAGTCAAAAAACTAAAAATAGAGCTATCATATGATCCAGTAATCTCACTGCTGAGCATATGACCAAAAGAAATAAAATCGATATATTGAGTGATATCTGCAGTGCTATGTTTGTTGCAGCTCTGATTACAATAGCTAAGATTTGAAAACAATCTAAATGTCCATAAATAGGTGAATAGATTAAGAAAATGTGGTGCTTATACACAATGGAGTACTATTCAGCAATAAAAATAATGAGATCTAGTCATTTGCAATAAAATGAACAGAACTGAAGATCATTGAAGTGAACTGAAGTTAAATCAAGCAGGCACAGAAAGACGAATATTTCACATTCTCACTTACTTGTGGGATCTAAAAATCAAAACAATTGAACTCGTGAGCATCAAGACTAGAAGGATCATTATCTGAGATTGGGAAAAGTAGTGGAGGACTAGAGGAGAGGTGGAGATTGTTAATGTATACAAATATAGACAGAATGAATAAGTCCTATTATTTGATAGTACAACAGGGTGACTATAGTCAATAATAACTTTACATTCTAAAATAATTTAAAAAGTGTAATTGGATTGTTTTCAATTCAATGTATAAATGCCTGAAAGGATGGATACCCCATTTGCCTTGAAGTGCTTATTTCACATCACATGCCTGTATGAGAACATCTCATGTACTCCATAAATATATAAATTTACCATGTACCAACAAAAATTAAAAATAAAAATAAATTTCAGATAAATTCTATAAAATACCTGAGTATGAATATGCAAAATAATTAAGTGGTACCTTTCCATTCCAAAGTACAAAACTAACTCAAAATGGATCATAGATTTAAATGTAAAATCTAAAACTATAAAACTTAAAAAAAAATAGGAGCAAATACTTTGTGTGTTCTTGGATATAATACCAAAAGCAGAAGCAACTAATTTTAAACAATACATAAATTAGGCTAAATCAAAATTAAAAACTTTGTGCTACAATTGATACTATCAATAAAGTGGAAAGACAATCCATAGACTAGAATATATTTGCAAATCATATATTTGATAAAAAATTGTATCTAGAGTACATAAATAATTCTTACATATCAAAAATAAAAAGATAAATACACCAATTTAAAAATTGGAAAAGTTTCTAAAGGAATGTTTCTCTAAAGAAAATATATAAACAGCCAAGGAGCATACATCAATAACATAAGATGTTCAACCTTATTAGTCAATAGGGAAGTGAAAACCAAAACCACAATGAGTTACCACTTTACACATAATTCATGTTGGTAAGAATATAAATTAATTGGAAACTTCATTAGTACTTTTCTGTTGTGACTAGTTTGGAAGCTCCTCAAAATGTTAAGCATAGAGTTACCACATAACTCAGGAATTTCTTTCATAGGTATCCCAAAGATAAATAGAAACACATCCATGCAAAAACTTGTACATGAATATTTATAGCAGTCTTATTTATTATAGCTAAAATGTGGGAATAATCTAAATGCTCACAACTGACCAGCTGATCAATAAAATGTGAGATAGCAATTAAAAAAGGATAGCATTCAGCAATAAAAAAGAATAAAATCCTAACACCTAGCACAACATGGAAAAACACAAATGAAAATTTTCTAAAGAGGAGACACAAATGTTAATTATATCTTAATAATGTTGCTTTAAAAAGGGGAAACGCACCCACAATAAAACAGATGCAGATGCATGTGAACAGCACTTTGAGTAACGTTGCTCAAGTTCCTTGATTCATCTATTTTCCTCTTTTTTTCTAGGTCTTCAATACATTTTCCTGAACTTGAAAGAGATGCATTACTCTATCGCTTCTTTGTCTCTTTCCAGAGGAGTTCTTTTCAAACAAACAATCTGGGTGCAGTGGCTCACACCTGTAATCCCAGCACTTTGGGAAGCCAAGGCAGGTGGATCACGATGTCGGGAGTTCAAGACCAGGCTGGCCAATATGGTGAAACCCTGCCTCTACTAAAGACACAAAAAATTAGCTGGGTGTGATGGTGCCAGCCTGTAGTTCCAGCTACTTGAGAGGCTGAGGTAGGATAATCGCTTGAACCTGGGTGGCAAAGGTTGCAGAGAGCCTACATCATGCCACCACACTCCAGCTGGGTGACAGAAGGAGACTTCACCTCAAAGCAAAACAAAACAAAAACAAAACCAAAAGAAAACCCCAATCATTTAGTAGTGACCAATCTCCCAATTCTCAGGCTTTGTTTCCATTTCTTGATTCCATAGTATTGCTGGCAAAAAAACCTACCTCACTACAGACTGCCAATTTGTCAAAAAAAAAAAAAAAAACATAAATATATATATATATATATATATATGCCTTTAAACTTTTGTAAATATCTAGTTACTTAACAGGTTTTATTTAAAGCTTTTCTTTAAATATCTGTTTTATATTTTATTAAGTAATTATTGCAAAATTCTATTAGCTCCTCAGGTTCCAATTTTCATCAGGTTCAGCAAAATGTCTTATTTCCTGATTAATCTGATAATTAAAGTGATTAGACATTTATTTCCCATCCCCGGCTTCATCCCATACCTACAAACTTAAATTCAAGCACAGTTATAACATTTTTTGTTCAGTAGACACAGGTCCTTCTGTTTTTGATTTATCCATTACAGTACCCTCTTTCATGTTCATTTCTAAATTCACTTTGTTAGCCTCATTCTCTTAGCCTATGATCATATATATTTTGCCAGTATCAGTCTACAAAGGTTCTTATATTCCCTATATACTGACCACAATAAACAAACAGCGTTTTAAAACTCACTTTTAAAATGTCCCTTTATCCTTATGTAAGTGATAATTACGTTTAATGCTAATTATTGAAATACCAGTTTAATTATATCGAATACTAATTATTGAAACACCAGTAGCTTAAACAAAGAGATCAAGAGTATTTTCTCACATAATCAGGAGTCTCAACACAACCACTACAAAATTAACATTCTATTTCACTCATTCTCTCATCTGCCCAGTTTTTAAAGAGCTTTTTATTTTCTAATGTCTCTATTATGTTGGCGTTTGCCATCATTTTTGTTGTTTCATCGTTAGAAGATGGCTCACATACAACCATTTCTACTTTTGCAAGCCAGGGATGAAAAGGAAGAAAGTGGTGAAGCCTACATTGAGAAAGCAAAAGTTTTTTCCAAAACTTTTGCAAAAGCAAAAAGACATGTACCGACATATTAAAAGTGAGCCATGGCCACCTCCAAATGAAAGATTTTGGGAAGGATAGACATTTTAGCTAGAAACATTGCTGATATATTAGTTTCTATTGCTGCATAACAGACTACCATAAACTTAACTGCTAAAACAATATCCATTTATTAGCTCATAGCTATTTAGGTCAGAATTCTGGGGGAGCTCAACATGTTTATCTGCATGGGGTATGACAAGTCCAGAATCAGTATACTGGCCAGGCAGAAATCATATTTGGAGACTCTGTGGAATAATTTCTCCCAGGCTCATTTGGGTTGCTTCCTAAATCCAGTTCCTTGTGATTAGAGGTCTGGTTCCCCATTTCTTCACTAGCTGTCATCTGGTAATGTATCTCAGCCCCTTAAGGCAACCCACATTTCTTCTCACAAGTGCTCCTCCATCTATAAATCAGCAATGAATTGTCAAATCTTTCTCACACTTTGCATCTTTCTGTCTTCCTCTTCTACTACCAGCTGGAAGAATCCCATTGCTTTTCAAGGGCTCATGTGATTACATTAGGCCCACCTAGATGATCCTTCTACCTTAAGGTCGACTATGCCTTATAACACAATTACAATCAAGGGAGAGATAGCTCATCATATTCACAGGTTTCACACACACTCAAAGAAGAGGGAATTATACAAGTGTAAAGATATGAGGTCCTTTTTAGAATCTTACCAACCACAGCTTCCTTGATAAACATCAAGCTTTTTTTTTACAAAACAGAAGGTGAAAATAGTTATTGGATAAGGAACAAAGATGCCTGCAATAATCTCTAGTTCTACATTTAAATCACTTCTTTCCTATTCAGTTAATCACTTAAAAACACCATCTATACTTGCTGACTTGATTTCCAAAATAATTTTTATAATTATCTCCTTGACTGCCCAAATCTGCCTTCTATCCCATTACACCAATTAATATTCCATGAAGGAGTTACTAACGATCTCCAGATAGAAAATCCAGGAAATGATTTCATCTTTATTTGTTGATTATTTCTCTAAAAGGTTAGCACTAGTAAACTTTCCTCTTTGGTGAAACTGTAATCCCTAAATTGATATGACGTCTTTGACTTCATGTTTTATTCCTACCTGAACAGTTTTCTATATTTCTGGGCCAGCTACATAGCATACAATAACATGGTGACCTAAGAGTGATTACTGCAGAAGCTTAGATGGTTGATTTATGCACATCCTTTCTCATTCTTCCTGGGAGAGGCAGCAGGAATGGGAAAACAATGGGAGCTTGCTTCTACTTAGAGCAGAAGATATGAGACCTTATGTTAAAGAAACAAAAGTTTCTGTGCTTTTGACAATGTTTATGTATAGACTGAAGTCTCCCACTAAGTTCTATGCCATGACTCCCCTCCATTTACACAGCAAGGAGCTAGGAGTTCTATGGATCCCATACATGCCTAGACTGACTGTGCAGATTCAACAGAAAAATAGCTTAGGAAAACTCAATTACAAAGTGAGTGTATAACCAAGAATCATGACGTATTGGAAGAAAATCAGCATCGTAATAGAGAAAAAATAGAAAAGTTGCAGGAAATAGAGTCAATAAACTGAAAGTGATCATGGAGAAATAACATAATAGATAAAATAAGTATATAATAGACCCAGTAAAGAAGCATATTATGAGCTAAAAGACAAAGCTAGAAGACAAAATAAAATCCCCTTTATGAGGAATAATTCATTATACATTATCAGGAATTTTTTTTGTCTTCTAGCTTTGTCTTCTAGCTCATAATATGAGCATGTCATGAAGGCATATGGAGATGGAATTTATGAAAAACAAGTTCTAAATTGGAAAAGAACTCAGGAATTGCAACATTTGGCTAATAGAAAGAAAAAGAGATCAGAGAGAAAAGTGTAAAGTTAGAACTCAAGATAAAATAAGAATGGTTCAGAAATTAAGAAAATCTTTACTCTTAGACATTTTGAATATTCAGAAGCGCAGAAAATCCTATGTATCTTCAAAGAGGGAGCATTACAGTTAATCTATATAGAGGCAATAAAAAGTGACATATATATAGACATTAATATCTATCAATTCATCTAGCTACATTATTGTCAACACTGAATGTGTTATTAGAAGACAGTGGAACAATATCCTCAAAATAATAAAAAACATTTAAAGCATATATTCCAATAGGTAGTCAAGCTATAATTAAAATTACATATTAAGATACATAATAACACCGTCTGACATAATTTTGCAGGATGTTCTTCAGATAGTTAGAAAAAGTTTTTCTAGAGAAAAAGTAGTATTTTCCCAAGTAAGAATTTTATTTTCAGAATTCAAAGATAAAGATGACTTTCTTGAATTGGACAGAAACATTGAAAGTAAAAAATATGTATATTTACATTTTTACACATCCCTTTGAATAAGGCAGGCAGCTCCAATTCTATTCCTGAGTATGCACTGCACATGCCAGAATAGAATTTATAATATGTGCACACAATGTTTAAAGTCCAAATGTTAAAATATTAAAATCACTTATATCTTACTGCTTTTATAGTTCATATCAATGAATATGGTGTTCTTTCTGCTTCTTTTTAGTATTAATTATCATTTAATTTCTAAAAATTGTTATATATGTTTCTGTTAATTTAAGAGATAATTTTCACTATGTGAAAAGTATAGAACTTTAACTCCAAAGAAAATATAAAATATATGACTCTAAAATTTGCTGAGCAGGCTCTATGAGCTTTCACAACAAACATTAAAATCAATTTTCAATATTTCAATTATTTTAGAAGATGCTAATGTGTGGTATCCAGAATTTCTGCATAGAGAAGACTTTCATTTCCAAAACTGCTGGAAATATCACCTATACATGCCTGACTGCTGAGTTTTCCCAGTAAGCAATGTTCTCTGCTGGAGAGCACTAATATGAAGACTTATCCCCTGATATATTTTGGCTGTTTCCCCACCCAAATCTCATCTTGAATTATAATCCTCATGTGTACAGGGAAGGACTTGGTTGGAGGTAATTGGATCATGAGAATGGTTTTCCCCATGCTGTTCTCATAATAGTGAGGGAGTTCTCACACAATCAGATGGTTTAAGTGTGGCACTTTTCCTCTTGCTCTTTCCTCTGCCACCATGTAAGACATGCCTTGCTTCCCCTTACCCTTCTGCCATGATTGTAAGTTTCTTGAGGCCTCTCCAGCCATGTGAAACAATAAGTAAATTAAACTTCTTTACTTTATAAATTAGCTAGCCTCATGTAGCATAAAAATGAACTAATACAGAAAATTGGTACCAGGAGTTTGGGGAACTTGTATAAAGATACCTGAAAGGGTGGAAGCAACTTTGAAACTGGGTAATGAGCAGAGGTTGGAACAGTTTGTAGGGCTCAGAAGAAGACAGAAAGATGTGGGAAAGTTTTAAACTTCTTATAAATTTCTTGAATGGTTTTGACCAAAATGCTGATAGGAATATGAAAAAGGAAGTCCGGGCTGAGGTGGTCTCAGATAGGAATGAGGAACTTATTGGGAACTGGAATAAAGGTCACTCTTGTTACACTTTAGCAAAGAGACTGTAAGCATTTTGCCCCTGCCTTGGAGATCTGTGAAACTTTGAATGTGAGAGGGACAATTTAGGGTATTTGGCTGAAGAAATTTCTAGGCAGCAAAGCATTCAAGATGTTACCTGGCTGTTCCTGAAAGCATACAGTCATATACATTCATAAAGAGTCATAATCAAACTTACTTTTAAAAGGAAATCTGAACATAAAAATTTGGGAATTTTCAGCCTAATCATGTAGTAGAAAAGAAAAACTCATTTTCGGAGGAGAAATTCAAGGCGCCAACTGTAGAAATTTGCACATTTAACAAGGAGCAGAATGTTAATAGCCAAGAGAATGGAGAAAATGTCTTCAGGGCATTTCAGAGATCATCGTGGTAGCCCATACTATCGCAAGCCCAGAAGCCTAGGAGGAAAAAATGTTTTTATGGGCCAGGCCTAGGCCCCCACTGCTCTGTGTAGCGTCAGAACATGGTGCCCTGTTTCCCAACCACTCCAGATCCTGCTGTGGCTAAAAGGGCCCAAAGTAAAGCTCAGGCGATTGCTTCAGAGGGTGCAAGCTACAAGACTTTGTAGCTTCCATGTGGTGTTGGGCCTGAGGATATGCAGAAGATAAGAATTGAGCTTTGAGAGCCTCCATCTAGATTTCAGATGATGTATGGAAATGCCTGCATGTCCAGGCGGAAGTCTTCTGCAGGGGCAGAGTACCCATGGAAAACCTCTAGTAGGGCAGTGTGGAGGAGAACTGTGGTGTTGGAGCTCCTACACAGAGTCCCAACGGGGGAACTGCCTAGTGAAGCTGTGAGAAGAGTGTCACTATCCTCCAGATGTCAGAAAGGTAGATCCACTGACAGCTTGCATTATGCTCCTGGACAAGCCACAGGCACTCAACACATCTTTGAAAGCACCCATGGGGCTGCACCCTGCCGAACCACAGCGGCAAAGCTGCCCAAAGCCTTGGGAGTCCACCTGTTGCGTCGGCATGCCTTGAATGTGGAACATGGAGTTAAAGAAGATAATTTTGGAGCTTTAAGATTTAATGACTGCCCTGTGGGATTTCAGACTTGCATGGAGCCTGTAGCCTCTTTGTGCTGACCAATATACCCCATTTGGAATGGGGGTACTTACCCAATGCGGATACCCCCACTATATCTTGGAAATAGGTAACTTGTTTATAATTATAGACTCGTAGGTGGAAGAAACTTGCCTTGTCTCAGATGAGACCTTGGACTTGGACTTTAGATTTATATTGGAATGAGTTAATGTTTTGAATGTCTGTTGGGAAGTCATATTTGTGTTTTGAAATGTGAAAAGTGCATGAGATTTGGGAAGGGCTAGGGGCAGAATAACATGTTTGGCTCTGTGTGCCCAACTAAATTTTATCTCAAATTGTAATCCCCACATATCAAGGGGGGATATTGTGGGAGGTGATTGCATCATGGTGGCAATCTCCCCCATGCTGTTCTCAGGACAGTGAGTGAGTTCTCATGAGTTCTGATGATTTGAAAGTGAGGCATGTCTGCTCTCACTCTCTGTTCTGCCACCATGTAAGATGTGCCTTGCTTCCTTTTCACCTTCCACTCTTTTCAGCCATGTAGAATGGTAAGTCAATTAAATCTCTTTGTATATGTATACATTACTCAGTCTCAAGTAGTTTGTTATAGCAGTGTGAAAATGAGCTAATACATCCTTCTTTCCCAAAACAACCCAAATTCAATGATTGGTTGATATGGAAATATAAAGGCTTGGCTGGCTGGTCTTAATTTAGGACACACTGGAAGGATCATTCTAGCTTCAGAATTCTTTATAGGGTTGAAAATATGATGCTGCAAACACGTTACAGTTCAATTTTTGTTTCTGCCAAATCCTGCTTCTCTGGCTCATTGAAACATGTTGTTTCTGAGAGTGTTGCTCGTAACCTATGTGGAGGCAAACCCTGATCTCCCAGCCTGTCTCAGGAATGCCACCAACAACACATTGCTTTGAAGTGTGGACAGCAAGGGTGAAAGACACTGGATCTACTTGATTCATTTAAATGTATTTGATTTCAAACTCAGATAACATTAAGTATTGCACATTTTATGCAATATAATGTTTTTTGCCTACTTATGAAAAATAAATAATTCAAAATCATTTTACTTGCATAGGAAAACACGTATGAAGCATACATTTTGTATAACATCTCAAGGTAGAAATGATCATAAATTGTTATAATAAAAATCTTTAATTGTTCAGTTTTTGTATCTTGTGGATTTAAATTGAATGCCTGCCAGCAAATATACCCCTTTTTTCAAAAACAATTAAGATATTACTTTCTTTAATTGTGCTGCTCAAGAGCTGCTACAGGAGTACTTAATGAAAGTGCCTCACATAATAAAATAGTTCACTTCAGACAGCCATCTCTCGTCTTTTTTCTAGGCAGGCACTATTCTTGTGGATCATGAGTTTATGCTTCGTTGTGGTTCTATTAATATTAATTTATAAAAAACAAAATTTCAAATCAGTTAGAAGGCTTTTTGGAAAGGTAACAGTAATTTTCTGTTATGTTTAATTTTTTATTACTTTAAATTTTCTAGATATATCCTTAATTACTTAAGATGCATATATATTCGTCATCAAATGAAAGTGCATATATCCTGAAATGTAAATTTTCTTGTGTAAAAAGTTTGAAAATACTTTTTAAATCATAAAAATACAAATTTACCTCTAAATCTATTGTTGAGATAAGACTTACTATAACAACTGCAACCTTTGTTTGTGCTTATTTTACCACATGGGTTCCTTTCTAAAATGTGAAAGTCCAGAAATATTGGGCTTTTTATCTTTCACCTCTATTTTACTATGGTCTTTCAAGCAAGCAGTGCCAATTAATCAATGTGTGGTCACAAATATTTGTTAAACTATTAATTTTATACACAAGTTGAAGGATGATTGACTTATGTATTTTCTCAAGGTTCAAAATAGTAATAATTGGAATTAATAAATCTGTAGGTTGAGAGAGATAAAGAATGAGACAGAGAGAGAAAAGGAAATAATAAATTCCAGGTTTCTGGCTTGAACTAGATAGAAGCTGGTTCCATTCACTTTGAGTGGAGGAGCATGGGAGTTAATATTGGAGTGTTACAGGCATACAGTTTTTGAATTGGGAATTGTTTAGATAAACTGAGCATGAGAAGGCTATTAAATAGTTAGAAATAAACGTTAATAGAAATACAAAATTCTGGATAAGTGATAAGTTACACTGCACTGCTTTGAGATAAGTTAGACTTGGTGATATTACAAAATAGGAATATTTATATAGCCTTCAGTATCTTGATCATTGCCTTGAAAATACAAGTAAAATAACTTGTAGTAAGCAAAATTCTTAATGAGCCATTAAGAAATCCCAGTAATCATTAACTGCATAAGCTTTCAAAATAAATAATAATGTTAAGTATTAGTAAATGTTAACGTTAATGTTAATGTGAAATAATGGTTTTAGAAGTTGCCAGAAAAGATCAACACAGAAGCCACAGGCTATTGAAATTCACATTTGCTTCTATATCTAAATGTATACATAAATTATTCGTCATTCTGTCTTTGGAAATTTCTGCTGCTATCTTTTTTTTTTTTCTAAGTACTTTGCTGCCCTTAACAAAATCCAGTTACTTGTTAGTAAAAAGGCAGGGGAGAAAAAATAGAAGACAGTTAACTATCTGTTTTTACTATAAGAAAAGCAAGAATTGCTCAGTTTAGGCATAAATACAAGTATTTTCACACACCCTAGATTGAAACTCATATGACTGAGCCATTTCTCTTAAGAATATATAACCAAGGCCTAAAATGGGCCAAGATGGACCAGGAGAGCATATACACAGTATGCTGGATAAATAAGAGAAATCTAAACACCCCAAGAAAACACACACACACACACACACACACACACACACACACATATATGTTCAGAAAATATATATATTCATAAGGGAATGTGTGTGTGTGTGCGTGCGTGCGTGTGTGTGTGTGTGTGTGTGTTTTCTTGGGGTGTTTAGATTTCTCTTATTTATCCAGCATACTGTGTATATGCTCTCCTGGTCCATCTTGGCCCATTTTAGGCCCTGGTTTTAGACTCAGAACTGGTTAGAATCAGTCTTCAGTTTAAATACTCAGCTCACACCATAGCATCTGGATGAGGCAGTATTGTCCATGGCTGCAGAAAAATCTACAAAATATAGTTTGAATCATTATAATAATGCCAGTTGAATTTAACTATAATTAAAAGCTGATTGAACAATGTAGAATCTTTATTATATATTTTTTTAAAAAGAAGGCAGAAGGAAACTGTGAAAATAAGTAGATTTTATGTGTCAGCCAAATTATTCCTTTTAACATATGGTAGCTGTGGATTATTTTCACAGTTCACAGATATGCAAGTATGACAGTAAACATATTCTTGAGCTCTAAGCATTTCAAATGAAAATAGTCATAATTTGAAATAAATAATATCCAGCACTGATTAAAACTTGTTTTACTTATTTTTTCATAGACAGTCTGCTACTAGTATAATTACACTGTATCTTTATAATGATTCTTGGCACTTATATTGAGGTAGTGGGGGAGGAAATTTAGAGGGAGCCAGTGGACTAATAGAAGTAATGAGAAAAAGGCAAAAGGCACACATCAAAATATCATAAAATGCAAACAAGAAATGAGAAATAAATATATCCATGAACATTATATATTTAAATTGATCATTTCAATTAATTTTTATTTGAATTGAAACTGAAAGATTATTTAATTGAATTGAATTTAAAGATTGTATTTGCCTTAAAATCTTTATTTTATCTATATCATTAATTCAATGTTATACATTTTTAAATGTATGTTTTTTTATATTGGTTTATAAACTCCATGAAGATACTGCCTCTGGCCCTGTGATTGATTTCCACCACTTAACTGAATGAATGGACCAAAATAGGAATAATAATTATTGACAAATAATTATTGGCTAAATGGAAGAAAGAATACACAAATGAATGAGCATCTGCCTTTACCATAGGGATCCAAGAAAAACTTAAAAGGGAAGAAATTTGAGCTGGATCTATGACGGTGCATAAGAAAAGAGAAATTGCAATATATGGAATATATTTATACACTAATGTCAAGGACATTAATACTTAGAGTGAGCTAAGGTATAACACAGCTGTATTAAGGGCAGGAAGAAGAAAACACAAAGAAACAACACGCTATGTATATAGCGGACCTATCACATATGAATCCTCTCTAATACTTCATTAGTAACATGGAATAAGCAAAATGATTAATAAAAGGAATGATTTATTTTAATTGTAAAATAAATGAAGAAACAAGTAAAACAATATTCTTAATTTTAATTTTTTTTCTAGTTTAAAATTTAAGTGTGAGGTTGAAATCTTTGGCAAAAGCATAAAAGTTACAGATATTTTATTTTTATGATCAAATTTTTGGGATGAGAAAAACATATGAATTGAATGTGGAATCATAGAAAAACACAAAGAACAAAATATTAAGAAAGCCATGAAATTCTATTACTCAGAGACATGCATCTTAGTATCCTTACATAGATATTTCCGCATAAATGGCTCTTTGAAATGCCCATCTCTTAGTCATATTTAACTGTGTTTTTTAAAATTTTCTTTATGAAATATACACACTAATGTTCATAGAAAGATAAATTTCATGAAAAATAAACTACTTTAAAAAGAAAAAAAGTCTGGCATTTCTCTGCTGCCATTAGTTGAATGAAATGCAAACCCAAATCAGCTCTGTTTGTATCAAATATTAGTACTATTATATTATCACCAAAGTTATTTTGATGAAATGAACATTTCATAAACCAACCAAATATAAATGCATTACTGTGTTTTTCTTATAGAAACAAAACTACATACTTTTGAATTGTTAGATAAAACTCATTCACATTTGTAAATCGAGCTGAATGCATGAGACATTTGCAAAAGATTAGGAAAACATGAGTGAAAACCTAGACTTTCTGTTCGCACTGCTCCATACATTCTAAATTCAGACAAACCAAACATCAAAATTGTAGACAATTGGTTATTATTTTCATTTTAAAAGAAATTTAGAAAAATTTTAAATAGAAAAATTCTTGGATAGATAATAGACAAACCATACTCTAAGAAAATCTATGACCCTGAATTAAAGATAGTTACAAATGTAATGGAATAAATTCATTTCTACACACTTTCCTTCCTGGAAATTTTCCATCCAGAGAAATGATAAACAGAAGTATAATCTGCACCTAACCTCAGACAAAATTAGTAGTAAGTAGTTATCCAGAATGAAAGAGTAATATAAAAATCTTAGATGCTTGGAATCATGGGAAAAGGGCACATGAGTGTATTATAATGGTTGGTCTAGCTATAGTTTGATGCCAAGAAAAAGCATTGTATTCAAAGAGAAATGAAAAATACATCAGTTAGAAAATGATAGATTAGGTGGATTATAGCAGAAATTATCCCCCACATCTCAGTGATTTTCAACAACTAAATCGAAAAGTTCAATTTTGCTCTCACTAGATATATGCTAAAGCAAACCTCATGGCAGTAATCCTTACCAATCTTATGACAGAGAAAGAACAAAAAACAAAACAATAACATGGGCAGATTACTTGCTGGCTCTTGAAAATTCTACTTAGAAAATAAATGTTTCTTTCATCCCTATTTCATTGATTAACATATGCAAAGATAATTCCAATATCTACTGGCAGTGAGATTATAATATTTTCTCAGAAATGAACAGGAATCAGTTTGTAGATAACTGAGATATGTAATATAATCTCTATTATTTACAAATTGTCTTTCACCATTTATTTTATTTGAAATATATACTCAGTTATGCTCCTTCAATAAGGCAGACAAAAATACTGCCTACTCATGACATCACACTCGAAGACTTGGAATTCATGGTCTTATCTATAACAGGTAAAATGTGTCTTTCCCTGATACAGACATCCATGTACTAAGAAGACAACCAGTTCCTAGTTGCCTCAGACTCCCTAGAGAGCCCTGCTCTCTCCTCTTCAACAGCATATATTGATGGAACAGGGGCAGGGTAATGGCAATAAATACTTCAGTATGAAAAGAGAAAGAATGGGAGTTTCATAGCTCATACTGGTCTATAAAAATTCTGGTATCTTGTTAGGAAGACAATGAATAGGCCCCCTATTTTAGAGTGAAGAATTTGCGTTGAATGTCTTCCCTGAAACTCATTGACTGATTCATTTTCCTTCCTGGTTCTTAGGTGTTCTCATAAAGTCTTTCCTTTTCTATTACCTTCTTCAACTCTATTTAAAAATATTTAAAGGAAGTGAAGATGGTTAAAACTGAGACAACAGAAAAATAACAGAACTGATTCAATGGTACTTTTCAAGGTAGCTAAAGGAAAATCAACATATTTATATTTTGAAATTTTCAATGAAGAAAAGCATACAATTGTATAACTAAATAGAACAAAATTAAGATATTTTTCAAAGACAAGTCCTAAACTAAAAGAACTCTTGTCTCTCCATGCTGAAATTGCACACCATGTACTTGGAAAAACTGATCCAATGAGCAACACGAAACCACGTCCCAGCCAGTTTGCTTTATCTCACAGATAAAATGTAACGGTCTGATTGGCAAAAACATCACATTAGGAAGAAATGTGATATGTGAACATAAGCTCCTTCCTGCTCTGTTATGGCTATATTACCTTACTTTTCCCTTTCAACTTCAAAATCTGTTGGAAATAATCCTCCACAATAAATTATCATTGCTAGCATAAGAGGTGTGATTTCTGTCTTCCTAACTGGTACACTAGACCAAATTTGATTGTTAAACAGTTTGTTTTTCAGGAAATAATATATGATGTTCATGTTTCATTCACTATATTTAGTTTTTTTAAAATTAGACTCTGGTTCATAGAGATATTTCAGGTTAACAGAAAAATTTAGTAGAAGGAGCAGCTTTTCCACATCTTCTCTGCCCTGACACGTGCATAGCTTCTCTCATTATGAGCATACCCCCTTCTCAAGAGGGATGCATTTATTATAATTGATGAACCTACATACTTATCATCTAAAGTCTATAGTTTACATTAGGGCACACTCTTGGTTTTATGTAGTCTATGGGTAAAATTACATGTATTCACCATTACAACATCATACAGAGTAGTTTCATTGCCCTAAGAATTATCTGTGTGCCATACAGCCTCCTTACCCCTTTAACCTCCGTCAACCACTATTTTTTTCTGCCTGATGAACACAGTTTGTTTATTGATTCACCTACTGAAGGACAACTTTGCTGCTTCCATGTTTTGGCAATTATAAATAAAGCTGACATCAACATCTATGTGCAGGTTATTTTGTGGACATAAATTTTTACCTCCTTTGAGTAAATGCTAAACAACACAATTGCTAAGTTCTATGATAAGTATTTGTTTAGTTTTGTAAGAAACCACCAAACTGCCTTCCAAAGTGGCCGTATCATTTTCCATTCCAACCAGCAATGAATGAGTTACCATTGCTCCAGATTCACCAGAATTTGATATCGTTAGTGTTCTGGATTTTGGTCATTCTAATAAGTATGTAGTGTTATTTCATCATTGTTTTAATTATGACATATAAGGTAGAGTAACTTCTCATATGCTTACTTGCCATTTGTATATATATATGTTGGTGAGGTTTCTGCTAAGGTCTTTGGCCCATTTTTTAACTGAGTTGTTTGTGTTCTTGTTGAATTTTAAATGTTCTTCATATAAAATGAAGAGGAGCTTTTTATCTCATATAGCTTTGCATATGTTTTCCCCCAGTCTACAGCTTGTCTTTTTAGTCTCTCAACAGTGCCTTTTGCAGAGAAGAAAATTGTAATTTTAATGAAATCCAACTTATCAATTCATTTTTTCAGGAAGAATGACTTTGGTGTGGCATGTAAAAAGTCATCACCAAAACCAAGTTCATCCAGATTTTCTCTTATATTATCTTTTAGGAGTTTTTATAGTTCTGTACTTTGTATTTAGGTCTGTGACTTATTTTAATTTGTGTGACATAAATAAGGTTTGTGACTAGATTCTCTTTTTTTCCATGTGGATAATCAGTTATTCCAGCAATAATTCTTAAAGACTATCTTTTTCACATTGTATTGTCTTTTCTATGATTTTATTTCTCTGATTAACGTAAAGAGTGCTCTTAATTCTTTAGTTTTGCAGGGTTTTTTAAAAATTTTTACTTGTTGTTAGGACAAAGCACGGACTCCATCATCCTATATGCCAAACCAGAAATCAAAAGTTTATATAGTCTTTAAAAGTTCCACATGTTGCACATTTACTGTGCTTCACATTCAAAATGCATTGCAAAAAAATGAGTAATCCTTTGCTTGTACGTGAAAGCAAGTATTTATATCAATTTAACTAATCCCTTATTCCAGTTTGCAGAACAATACGTCATATATAGTGCATGCTCTACAATTTGTTGACAATATATTTTTCAAGGTTCACTTGAAAATTTAAAGTGCAAGTGAAAGTGAATAATAGTAAGGAAATGCCTGTGGTTTTAAATGTAAAATTCTTAAAATTGTTCTGTGCAAATTTTGTATTTAACCAGTGCAAAGAAAGATATCCATATGGCAATATTTCTTCACCTAGATATTGGTATATGTTCATATATTATTCCTGACGACAGTTTTTTTTTTTTTTTTTTAAATTTAATTTAAGCTCCAGGATACATGTGCAGAATGTGCAGGTTTTTTACATGGGTATACATGTGCTGTGATTGTTTGGTGCAGCTGTCCTTGATAGATGCTGATGACAGTTGTATTGGGTTCTCAAATAGGTCCATCACCCATAAAGTGTAAGAGTAATGCCATTGAGTCTAAGCACCATCCTGTCAATTCCAAGGCTGTTAATAGAAGAACGAAGTATGACTCTAAACCTTAGACTCAAAGTCCCCTAATCATTTGTTTCTTGCCTCTGTTATAAAACTCATTACTTTGTATTATCATTTTCTTAATATAGTTCCCACACAAATATAGTAATTTAACACAGTATTTGATACCACAGCTAGATATATTACGGACTCGGCATTGTCTGCTGAAGGAATGCATTAAATGCAGATGAAACAGGAGCTGCACTTAAGTAAAATGGAAAGGCACTTTTAAAAATGTCTAAACATTTTAAACATAATAAATATTCTGAAATCAGAAAAATACAGTCATAGAAGCTCATAGTAAGTAAATTGGGTTATTCAAGAAGAAGACCCAGAAGATAATAATGTGATGGGGGGCTGGGCATGCTGACTCACGCCTATAATCCCAGCACTTTGGGAGGGCGAGACAGGTGGATTACCCTGTGGTCAGGAGTTCAAGACTAGCCTGACCAACATGGTGAAACCTCATCTCTACTAAAAACACAAAAATTAGCCAGGCCTGGTGGGTGGCACCGTTACTTGGGAGCCTGAGGCAGGAGAATCACTTGAACTCACTGCACTACAGCCTGGGCAACAAGAGCAAAACTTTGTCTCAAAAAAATAAAAATAGTTTGATGGGTTGTTGAGGTCATAAAAATCTGTGAAAAGAATAGAAGAAAACAGATGGAATGATCAGGTCGTAATGGTGATTTGATTAGCCTGTTCTTCATAGGGCTGGAAAAGCCTCAGACTGTGGTGCAGATTGGATTGTCTTCCAACTCACTTATTTGTACAAAATGTTCTTTCTTGAAGGGAAATCTAAACAGCATATCTCATATTGTAATGCAAGATATCACAATATTGTGTGGATATCAATTATACAGTACCATAGTATATTCTATAAAAATATGCTTTGACGTTATACTAAGTATCAAAATTTCTGAAAGTTGTTAATTGCTGTAGTTATTAATAATCTACTGTAACTCTTCCTACCACAGTAATAAACAGCTAATGATAAAAAATTTAAACATGTTTTAGGTTATTTTCTTTTAATGAATCTTTTCTCTTTCTGGAGTTTATATGTCACCTCAATAATATTTTCACATGCTTTTTCTGTAGTGTACGTACCAAATAAGAATCCTGGGAGTTACAGAGAATTAAAACTCCAACTTATAACCTGGTTCAGCAGGACATCAGAGGACCAGTAGAATAATTACAGTTTTACAGCTGAGAAACAGTGGCATCTAACTATCAGCACATTACAAGAAAAATGAATACAATTGATTGTCACTTAATTTTATTTTAATTTTTCTATCAACACAACCTTTTCCTTTTCAGTTATTATCTGAAATCATAGAAATGGAAGTCTCTATTGTTTTTATAAACTCAAGACACTGTGCTACAAATTTTTAAATCTACCAAAATAAGGTCAACAGACTAACCAGATCATAGGGGTTTTGATTATTCTTATAGATCAGTCAATCGTTGAAATCAAACTATAAGTCAGTCAATAATTAATCACTGAATATACTCTAAAATAGATAACTCTGCCTATGTTCTCAGTTTACACTAAAGTGAGTGTATAATTGATCCATCGATAACTCAGATTTTAAAAGAAACATTAAATAAACAAAAAATATATGTTGATATTTTTGGATTCTCCCTACCTCAAGGGATATATCATATTAAAAACCTGCCTTTATATATAATACTCAGCAAGTCTCAGTCTTCTGAAATCATCTAGGAGGGGAAAATCATCTGCTCACCTGCAAATAGTCCAAAGTCTTCTTTCATTTACTCAACAAATCTTTATGGAACTTCTAACATATGCTGGCTATCATGGAAGGTGCTGTACATGTAATGTTGAATAAAAATAAGCATTATTCGTGGCCCCTTGGAGCTTTCTATATTTTGGTGTAATATACACTTTTTAAATAATCACATTAATGCATATTTGCAAAAATAACAAATAGAGATGTGGCAGACACACAAAACAAAAGGCATCTCTACTATGAGGAATTAAAATATTTATTAATGTAGGAAACATATATTTATTGAGCCTCTCTCTGTGTGACACTATGTTAATCATTAGGAATCAGCAGTTAACAAAACATATAAATTTTCTGCCCTTGTAGAGCTATTGCACCAGTAGTGGAAAACCAATAAATAAATAAGAAAATACATATGTTATAAATATTGGTGACTGTTCTAAAGAAAAATAAAACAGAGTAGGACAAGTGATGAGTCACAGTTCTTAGATAATTTTCTTAAGAAAAGTAGGCATATGTTCATTGGCATCCCCAAATTTGCTCTTATATGTCAGGCCCTTAAATCCCTAAAAGCAGTTGTATTTCATCTGAATCTGCTAATGCATTCTTTGGTATATCCTTCGAATAGTGGACATGGCTCCATTCATTTTTTGCTTTACATTAACATAATTTTGAATAGTCTGTTTGGTTTCAGCATTTTTGCATACTTTTGGCACAATTTCTATTTATATTTTGACACCTGGTGTAAATAATTATTTGAAGTCCCTTCACTCTCTAACAAGTTTACTGTGATAGGATAAAGGCAAAGATGATGACAAATAAAATATATAAATAAATACACATATAAAACTTCAAAATTCAGTAGCTAAGGAAAATAGAAGTTATTTTATTTTCATGTAACAATATCTGATGAGTAGATAATCTCTGGTCAGGATAGTAGGTTGTTATGCCACTGACAAGAACTGGCTGTCAACATTGATCAGCCTCATTTATACCTACCGTGAGCACCAGGCAAGGTGAAGGTGTGGGAATCCAGGACAATTATACTGTAAAAGATAAAACAGATTTCATCTCTCATATTGCACCAATAGAAACCTCATGGCCATTTATCACCTTATATTCCTATTAGCAAAGGGAAATGGATTTGGTTGAACAAACTAATCTTCACCATAGTGAGAAATTCAGTATTAATTTTCCCATATTCAAATAGATGGAACGGATATAAAATTTGAGATTGCCAAACCCAAGTATTGATCTGATCACTCTGAGAGGTGTATACACTGTATAGTTATGAAAAGTATTATAGAATTAACATAAACTATTGTGATTGTATATAGAAGCTGAGGGAGTTCAGAGAGTAACCTAAAGCTGTATGAATTAGCAGGTTAAAATTATGAGGGTCATTCTATAGATGCCAGAATCCTAGTCCATTGGTTCTCACACATTCTGGGTGCAAGATCTTTATGTATGCTTCAATATTATTGAGGATCCTCAATAGCCTTTGTTTATTTGGTTATATCTACTGAGACGTACCTTGTAATGTAAAATTGAAAATTTAAAAATACATTAAATTTTAGGTAGGAATAATAGACTCACTTTTTGTTATCACATTTTCTGAAAAAATCCTATTTTTCCCAAAATGAAACTAAGTGAGAGAAGTGGCATCGTTTTATTTTATTTTATTATCATTTTTTTGAGACAGAGTTTCGCTGTCACCTGGCTGAAGTGCAGTGGCACAATCTGGGCTCACTGCAATCTCTGCCTCCAATCATTCAAACGATTCCTCGGCTTCAGCCTCCTGAGTAGCTGGGATCACAAGCATGCACCAGCACAACAGGTTATTTTTTTTCATATTTTTAGTAGAGATGGGGTTTCACCATGTTGGCCAGGCTGGCTTTAAACTCCTGCCCTAAAGTGATCAGTCTGCCTCAAACTCTCAAAGTGCTGGGACTATAGGCGTGAGTCACCGCTCCCGGCTGGCTTTATTTTTCATTTTTACAAGTTTATTTGTTCTGACTTAGAATATAGTTAGTTGCATTCCCATATCTTCTGCCTGCATTTCATTCCTTAGAATAGCATATGTCATGCTGCCTCTGGCAAACTCCGGTGCACACTTGTGAGATATTGCAATTGAAAGGTAAATCCTATGTTTATATTACTATGAAAAAAGTTTGATCTACTGGACTCATTGAAGTGTCTCATCCTCCTCACTGAAAAGTCCTTGGACCACACATTAAGAAACACTGTCTTAACCTATAGCTATTACTGTATTAACTTACTGCTACTTGACTAGGAAGACTAAGTAACCATGTTTCTTTCTTTCGTTCTTATATTTCTATACCCCATTGAAAATAATACACCTTCTCTGTTGAAGATCCAGATGAATACTTTATAAAAATATGAATTCAATAGTGTCACTTTTCATCTTTGATCCTTTTGGTGATCTCTCATTTCTATTATGACACAGACCAAAATCGCTACTTGAATCTGTCTCATAAGCCAGAAACTGTTCAATAATTATCCTCCAGATTTATGGCACCTTAATAATTTAAAACATATATGACCTTTTCTTTGACAGGCCTTTAACAGGTAATTAAAAGTGCTTATAGAGATTCTGTATATATTTCTCAATTTTAATATTGGTACTTCTCAAATTTACCCCTACAACACTCAAGGCACGAAAATATTTATTTCTAATTTAATATAAACGACTTAGTGTTGACTTTTCCTGCAAGCTTAACCTGCATAAGTAAAAAATGGAACACTATTATGATTAAAACAATTTTAATACGCTCTCACCATATAATACCAGGTAATTATGAGATACAGTGTTTGACACTGATGCGAGTTACTGGTCACTATTGCAGATTGAGTAGTATTCCTCAACCA
Source organism: Sapajus apella (assembly GCF_009761245.1). NCBI lineage: Eukaryota > Metazoa > Chordata > Mammalia > Primates > Cebidae > Sapajus > Sapajus apella. The sequence goes on from NW_022436945.1 coordinate 22,062,770, forward strand.
CAAAATAAAAACTGCAATATGCAAAGCTCTGGTAATGTTAAAACTATTGCTATAAGGAAATGTATTGAAAGATTAGATGAAAATATATACACCCTTAAAAAAATGAAAATGATGGTCATGGCTGAAAGTCAAGTAATACACTCAAAGGTAAACAATTAAAGGCAACAAATTACTATCTATTTAATATCATTGCTAAGAGAGCCATCAACTTCAGCTTAAAAAGGTCAAGTTGGGAAACCCATAAACCAGGAGTGTTTGAGTATGTCCTCCAGATTCTCTTTGAAGAATATACTAATGTAGTATGCATCAAAATATCCAAATTTGAAAACGATAATGCCGCATCAAGAAACAAGGAATGAAAATATTGTTCATATGTTTGGCCACAAAAATTGCCTGAAAGAAAAAGGAGTATGTGTCCTAAGCTGTGATTCCATAAGGCTAATTGTACTGGCATTCTTGAAAGAATGGTATGGCAATGTTTTTATATAATTTTGTTAAACATATAAATTTTGTTTTATATTTTTATCTCAAATTGAATGTTGTTTTATGAAACTTTAAAGCATTATCATAAGAAGTATTTCCTGCTGAACAAATTAGAAATATTCTTTATAAAAAAATCTAGAATATAAACAAGATTTAAATCTAATTACTTGAAATCTTTAGTCATGCAACATAAGCTTATTGAACTCCTATATATAATGCCAGCAGTGTGACATGCTCTATAGATACTAAACTAAATGTACCAGTTTTTCTTAGACGTATTATGGTGCAGTTATACAAGAAATGCACATTTTGTTATTGTTGTAATTATCATAATTAATTAGTTCCATATACTGACAATGTTCTTATATTTTATTAATTAAATTGAAATACATTCATTGCATCTTTGAAATACAGATCAATAAAAATAAAATATTATTACATTGTTTTTCATATAAACACTCTTCCTGAAATAATCCAAGTGCCTTTCCACAAGTATCGGTGATTCTACAATTCGATATTGTGCTACTTAAACCTTTGAATTAAATAATGTGAAATATCTATAAACAATATAAAATACATTATCAAAACTAGTAAATTATCCATTTTGATGTCTGTAGCATCTTTAATGATGTCCCCTCTATTATTCCTGATGCTGAAAATTTGCTTTTTTAATCAGTCAGGTAAGAACATTATTAATGTTATTTATAGTCTCAGAGTATCAACTTCTGGTTTCATTGATTTTTCTATATTGCTGTTTTCTGTTTTTTTATTCTTTTATTTTGCTTGCTTTAAGCTAATTCACTTTTTTAAAAATTTCTTAAGATAGAATCTTAAATTGTTGAATTTAAGGCCCTACTTTTTTTTCTAACATAAAAGTAGAAAGCTATAAAGTTTTCTTTTAGTGCTGGTTTAGTTGCAGCACATATATTTGGATATCCAAGGTTGATTTATTTCACTCAGTTTAAAATACAGTACTTTTCAGTTTCACTTTTGATGTTTTAAATTTATTTAACAGACAGAAATATGCAGTTTTTTTCTCGTTGATTGAGATTTGGTAGTTCGTAGCTTTTAAGGAAATTGTCCATTTTATGTATGCTATCAAATGTTCTATCCTGTCTTAATTATTATCACTATAAAGCAAATTACTTTTAAACTTAGCAATTAAAAAACAACAAACATTATCTCATGGAATTTCTGAGGATCAGGAACCCAGGAGCAGCTTAAGTGGGTATTTGTGGCTCAGGGTCTTTCATGAGACTATAATCAAGCTGTCAGATAAAGCTGCAATCATCTCAAAGCTCGAATGGGGCTGACGAAGCTCCTTCCAAGCTTGTTCAGAGGATCGTTAGCAGATCTCAATTTCTTTTGACTGTTGTTCGAAATCCTCTGTCTATCCCTTTGTGGGCCTTTCCAGAGGCTGCCTACCTTTCCTCAAGACCTGGTTATTAGCCTATCCTGAAAGAGAGAGAGCAAGATCTCAAAAGACATAATCTGCAGTTTTTCCAAATCCAATCTTAGATGTGATATCCCATTGCTTCTGCCATACAGAAGGCTATTGTACACCCAGATCAACCATGGGTTACAATATGCGTCTTTAACGTATTACATGCTTAGTATTAATATTGTTCCATTTTATGTAAACTGTCAGAAAAGATAAGTCTTCCTTCAGCCTGAAGACCTCATTTGAACATTTTTTTTTGCATTCAGATTTACTAGGGATACATTTATTTTTGAATTATTAGGAAATATATTTTTTTACTTGCTCTTTAAAGAATAATCTTGTTAGGTATTGATTTCTAGATTGGCAGCGATTTTGTTGTTATTGATTGTTAGATTTTCTTTCAGCATTTTATAAGCCTTATTTGTCTTCTGGCTTCCATTGTTTTTGAGGAGTTATCATTTGTATCAATGTTCTCTATGTATTGTGACTTTTTCTTCTGGCTACTTTTAAGCTTTTCTCTTTACTCTTGGTTTACAAGGTAAACTATAATATGTGTTTTGTCATTGTTATCCTTTTTAGATTTCATTGACTATGAAAATGCATTAATGTTTTCTACCAATATGGAAATTTTCCGTCATCATTTTTTTTCAAATCTTAGACTAGGTCATCCTTCATTGACCTGTTTTCCTTCAACTTCTTCAACTTGCATTTTGCTATGAAATCTATCCCATAAATACTCAATTTCAGTTATATACCGCTTGCTTCTTGAATTTCTTTTGTTTCTAACTTATTTATATTTGCTTTATTGTTTTCTGAAATTCCTTATCTGTTCACTCGTGCTATCTTTCCTTAAGAATTTAAAACATGTTTAAAATATGTATTTTAAATTCTTTAAACATTAATTTCAATATCTAAGTTCCCATAGAGGCTGTATCAATTCAACTAAAAGAATTATTTTTATGTCATATTTTTCTGCTTCTTCACATGACATAAATTTTTTTCATGATGTACATTTTTAAAGTACTTTATTGAGATATGACTGACATATAAAAATTGTACACATTTAACATTTACAATTTGATGAGTTTGGAGATAAGTCTATACACCCGAAATCTGCACATTTGCATGATACATTGAATAGCTTTTTACTCACATTTAATAATGTCGAATTTCCTTCTGGCAGGCAGCTTAATTAATAGCAGATCTTCTTGATCATTTTAGGTTTATTATTTGTTAGAGCTGATGTATTTCTTTTATTTTCCCTTAGACTTAGAGCATATTACTTACTATAGAGCGAAGTTCTGAGGACTTAGCCTTTCTGAAGTGTCAACTAAGCGACTGAGTTCTTTGGTGAAGTATGCCTACCATGATTGAGCCAGAATCCCAGCATTTCCCAGTTCTGTTTACTGTGTGGTATCTCTGGTCTGCTCTCAGTGCTGCAGCAGCTACTCTGCTGACCTTTATGAAAATTCACCTTGCATATGCCAGATCAATCATGGATCAGGGCCGTGCAGACTTCTGAGTCCTCATTTTTGCTTTTTTCTCTTTTCTGCCTCATCAGTTCAAGCTACATAAGCAGCACAGAATTCTGATTTCTGCCTTTCCTACTAAGCGAAAGCACTTTGTTTTGCTTGCACTCCACTTTCCCCTAGAGTGTGACCCCAGGCAGAAAACCAGGAAAAGTGTGAGTCTCAGGTTACCCTTTTCCCTTCTGTCAAGAATGACAGTCCTTCACTGGCTGTTGTTTAATACTCGAAAAGAGTGTTTCCTATATATTGTGTATTGTTTTACAATTGTCTATGGTTAAGGGATAGACCAATGTAAGTTATTTTACCATGATCTAAATTGTGCTCTTTGTATTACTTGTTGAATGAATAAATTCATGAAAATATAGGGTTTGTAAATAAATATAATAAAATTTTAATACATATTATTGATTGAACATATCATTCATAGCTAAGTATAATCTATTGCTTAAATAATTGTACAAAGGCTCTGAAACCATTAATCGAGTGGACTTATGGTACATGATTTGGCCACTTTCCCTATTTTTCCTACAGAGTCTTCCTTTCCCAAAAGGTTCACATAGTCAAATGTGTCAATAATTTATTGTAATTTGGTAGCTATGTAACAACTTCCAATCAAAAATTATTATCTCCAAACCTTAATTCTGTTTAGAAAACCCACTAAAAGATACATGTTGCTTTATAATAAGTATATTGAAAATTAGCAATAGCAATTATACTTACCATTCATTTTAAACATTTCAAGATCCCATTAAGTAAACAGTATGAAAATAGTTTAATTTTGCATTCTATTAAAAACACATTTACAGTTTAACATAAGATACAATAATTGTTGTTCAACTAATTATAAGTGATTTTTTATAAATAAAACATAATTTGGTGATTTTATGAACAACGAATTATATAATAGTTTTGACATTAAACATTTTTTTCTATTTCTCCAGCTAATTTTAGTTTGTGCAAGTAATCTTTAGGCATGATGATCACTGAGATCTAAAAAAATGTATAAATGGACATTAAATGTGAGGCCTAATTAATAATTAAGCTACACAAGGGGAAACAAAACAATTTACTCTGACAGGCAATATTACCTATCACCCAGATCACCTTGTCCTGTCAGAAGAACCTTCATCCCAGTGACTTTATTTCAAATGTATTGCTTTTGCAATAACAGCAGGGATTTCTGGGCTTCTCAGCAACTCTTGTTTACCATCTAGTGTCATGCTTAATGATCAACATTAAAGTTATTGCTTCCAAACCACCTTAATTAGGGTTGCAAATCTTTAAAAAGTTTCTTTCAAAAGCTCAGATCATCAAATTAGATTGCCCTCATGTATTCTGATTATATAATGAGGTCCTTGTAGTGAAACATCATAATCACATTACTAATCAGATATCCTGCAGTTCCTTTGTAAGGTAAATTTCCCTACTCACAGTATTTCCTGTGAGTGCATTGAGTCCTCCGCTCTCTAGGTCATAGTTGATTGAACCAGACCCAAGTAAGTAATGCAGAGCCTATGTGTATGGAATGACCTGCCACATGATGCTGTGCTCAAACCAAGATAATCTCGTATAATAAGATTTTCTTTTCAACTCTCTTAATTAGGGATTAGAGAGTGTTGTTTGGTATAAGTGGTCCTACAATTGTTTTTTAAAGTAAATGCCTTATTAATGTAAAACATACACAAAATCACATGAATTATGTACACAGCTTGATAAAGTTACACAAAGTGACTCAACCATAAAACTTATGAAATGGAATATTTTCCACACCTAAGAAGTTTCCTTGTGCTATTTCCTGGTCACTAACAACTCAGCAAGGTAATCATTATGCCAACTTATAATACTGTAAATTGCTAAAAATTATTTTTGTTTCTAAAATTATCCTTTAAAAATATAATTACATATTATTTGTTTATTTGAATCTGACTTGTTTTGCTTAAAATGTTTATATGATGCTTGTGAGATTCATCTAAGTTGTTGACTGTACTAATGGTATAGTTTTATTTAGTTAGTTTATACCATTCCACTTTAAGGGTATTCCAAGATTCATGATTTTTTGATGGACTGAATGTACATTTACAGTTTTGATGGTTACACAGTTCTGCTATAGAAATTCTAATATAGCAGTCATATAGTGTCATTTAATAAGTAGTCTAATGAATATAAAAATTTGATAGAATTTCTACTTCATAAGTTATATATACCTATTCAGCTAGAGTAACTACTGCCTGAATTAGGTTTTTATTACTGCTGTAATAAATTACCATAAAATTAGTGGTTCAAGATAACATGCATTTTTCTCTTAGTGTTTATGAGGTCAAAAGTCTAAAATCAAGGTGTTGGTAAGACTTCATTCCTTCTGCAGGTTCCAGGGGAGAATTTTTTCCTTGCCTTTTTCAGCATCTAAAGGGTACCTGCATTCTATGGCTCATGGGATTTTGTTAATATCACACCAACTTCTTGGACCCATCATCACATATACTACCATCTCTGATCTCACTGTGTTCCTCTTATAAAGACTCTTGTGCTTACATCGGGCTTACCCAGATAATCTGAGATAATGTCCCCATCTGAAAGTCCTTAACTTGATCACGTTTGCAAAGTCCCATTTGCCATGTAAGACAACATATCAAAGGTTTTGAGGATTAGGGCATTATTCTGCCAACTACAATAATGAAGGAAATACAAGTAGGAATACAAGGTATTAGGTTGCAATGGTTTTGAAGGCTTTTTGAAAATAGGCAGTAGATGCACTGACCTGCTGTGGCCTGGACTTCCATGGTGTATTTTCAATGTACTTTGAGAGGCAGAGGCAGGTGGATCTCTTGAGACCAAGAGTTCAAGACTAGCCTGGCCAACATGGTGAAACCCCATCTCTACCAAAAATACAAAAAAATTAGCTGGGCCTGATGGAGCATGCCTGCAATCCTAGCTACTCTGGAGGCTAAGATGAGAGAATCGCTTGAACCTGGAAGGTGCAGGTTGCAGTGAGCCAAGATTGTGGGACTGCACTCCAGCCTGGTTGATGGAACCAAACTCTGTCTCAAAAAAAAAAAAAAAAAAAAAAAAGAAACAAAACAGTTTTTACCATGACTGAATTTGTATTCCATGAAATAAGAGATATAAATTAAGACCAAATAACATAGATAAAGACTGTAAGATTGACTAAGCCATTTTCAGAAATAATGTATTAGTAGATATAAATCCCCAAAGTGTAAAGATGTCTCTTAATTATTACATTAGTTCTCAGGTTCATGACTATTTACTCTAAAATTCCCTTTTGTGAATAGAAAGTTTATCACTATAATAAAATTATACTGCAAAGCAATTAATCAAAATACATAGCCTTGGGAAACTCTGAGGAGGGGGAAATTATTAGAAAGTAACATGAAGTGTATGTTTATTTTTAAAATGCAGATTTAATCTTTGTTAAAGTATTCTTTGCCCTATGGGTATGTTTAGCATACTCAAAAACCTAGCTTAGGTTCAGTAATTTTATATTGGCAACATGTGATTGCACTTTGTCTTCCAATTTGATTTGCTTTAGATATTTTTAGTGAATTGAACTGGAGATTAAAGATATCCAGATCTTAGTATATGTAGTCAGGAGGGCAAATGTAGGCCAGGTTGAAGGTATTTGCTATATTAAATCATACATATTTCATTTTTAATAACAAGTTACATAACCCATTTCACTATCATCCCTGTTGTGCCATGGTTAATTTGCACAAAAAAATTCTTTATATTTTTGGAAAATAAAAGAAGGTTGGGGTTATCCCTTTCATCAGTTATAGTCAGTGTTTTGTATTTGAGAATTATGTGTCTTAAGGAAGTCATTTGTACTCCATCATTCCAAGAAAAAAGGCATGCTTCTTTTGAGTTTCTGGCTTACTACCAGGAGGGATGCTTTCTGTTCTAATTCTGTAATAAAAAAAATGTTGAAATGAGCTTTCATGTAGTTATATATTAAAGTTTCTCACATTTTAGTACATTAATTACTACATTAAAGTGTGGTATTGATCTAACATTTTATATACTTATATTTAATGAATTCAATTAGTGAATTCAAGAAATATCTGTGAGTTTTTAAATAAAAGTTATGTTTCATTGTCTTTTTACAGGATTAATATAACACTCTATTTTAGCCTATTTAAGATCTATTTTAGTGTAGTTCACCAAACGTTAGTTAAGTGGAAAAAATACTTCACTTTGCAATTTATTTTGAATAAAAACTTTTTTTCCAATACTTCAATTAGAGGGGCTTGGGTAAAATGAACAAGGTTTAGAAAGACAGTAGCACCATTATTCATCAATTTCCAATTTTTATTCCATTCTGTAAACATAGAGGTCTACACTGGTTTTCACTTTCAGAATGGTTCAGTAAGTTCTTAGCAGGCCAACACTCTTGTAGATAACAATAGTATAAATAGTGGAAAAATATAAGAAATTACCTACAGGCTTTGGAATGTAATCAAAAGAAGACAGATTCTAGAAAAAGATAGAAACTTGAAGGGATCAGCATGTGGCATACTCTCCCCACCATCTTTCTATTTTTCATTTTCTTTTGCTGTGCCTGTGAACATACTGCAAGTATCCTTTGTTGCATGGCTACAACTTTGCTGACTCACAGTCTTTTTGAACTGAAGAGCAATAGAACAGAAATTAGGGCAACTACTTCCATCAGAATATAAGGTGAGAACCCTAGAAAAGAGAACAGGTGGGGAGAAAACCTTCTGTGTAGAAACGTTATACAAATATCTGGCGGACCCTAGTGCCATCTTTGCAGACTGAAAACAACACATCTAAAATAAATAAATAAGTGACTGAACAAAAACATGAGTTTCCATAGAAAGCATAAAATTTTCAGTTTACATACAACCAAGTTAATTGCCTGTTAAAACAAAAATATCAGCCCTCCTGGGAGAGAAATAGAGTATAATCTGAAGTTTCCACAACATAACATTCAGGATACAAGCAAATATTACTTAGCATGTGAAGAGCCAGGGAAATGTAACCCATTATTAAGAAAAAAAAGAATAATGAACATCAATCTTTATATTTTAGTGTTATCAGAAAAAAGAATTCAAAACAACTGTATGATTATACTCAATAAGACAAAGAAAAATGAGCTTGTAATCATTGAGAAGACAGGAAACATTAACAAAGAAACAAAACTTGAAAACAAAGTGTATGAAAATTCTGAAACTGAAAGTTATAATAAACCTTAAGTATAAACAATACTGGATAGGCTTAATAGCAGAATAGATATGTCAGAAGAAAGAATCAGCAAACTTGACAATAGTTCAATAAAAACAAAGGATAGAAGATTGAAAATAAATGGAGCTGGGCGCGGTGGCTCACGCCTGTAATCCCAGCACTTTGGGAGGTCGAGGCGGGTGGATCACGAGGTCAAGAGATAGAGACCATCCTGGTAAACATGGTGAAACCCCGTCTCTACTAAAAATACAAAAAATTAGCTGGGCATGGTGGTGCGTGCCTGTAATCCCAGCTACTCAGGAGGCTGAGGCAGGAGAATTGCCTGAACCCAGGAGGCGGAGGTTGCGGTGAGCCGAGATCGCGCCATTGCACTCCAGCCTGGGTAACAAGAGTGAAACTCTGTCTCAAAAAAAAAAAAAAAAAAAGAAAGAAAATAAATGGAGCAGCAGCAAGCTATAGAACAACATCAAAAATTCCAATATGTGTTTAATTTCAGCTTCATAGAAAGAGAAGACAGAAAGAAAATGGATCAAAAAAGAAATGTTGACCCCAAATTTTCACAATGTTATAAAAATCCCCAATCTATATATTTAGGAAGCTTAGAAAACATCAAGAAGTATAGCTATGAAGGACACCATGCTAAGGTATATTTTACTAAAAATACTGGAAAGCAAAGACAAATAAAAAGTCTTGCACTTATCCAAGGAAAGATTACATTACATACTGGAGAAGCACTATTTAACAAGAACTGATTTCTCATGAATAAGAATAGAGGCCAGAAAATGGTGAGGAAATATCTTTAACATACTGAAAGAAAGAAACTGTAATCTCACAATTTTTTATCTGGCAGAAAAAAATCCTTTAAGAATGAAAATAAATAAAAGCATTTTCAGGTAAACGAAAATAAGAATTTGCGGCCAGGAGTTCTGCAATACGAAAATAAACACTGTCCTTCAGGTTGCAGGAAAATGACATTACTGTAGTGGGAAACTTGGATATTTATGAAGGAGTAAGCAGTGTCAGATCTGAGAAAGAACTAGTAAGTAAAAATATATTTTCCTCTGGATTTAATTGTAAGATCTATGTTGAATGAAGCAAATGAATATAATATTTTCATTGATATTATTTACATCATATCATAATCATAAAGGAGAGTTTGGATTGGGGTGGGGATGGCAAATGGATCTTTATAGTGTCAAGTTCACCATATTCTAAGAAGTTTGAGAAAAGTTAAGAATATATGTAGTAATTTCTGGATTAAAACTAATTTAAATAGAGACAGTTAAAAACCCAATAAGTAAAGTTCACATTAAAAGCTATTTAAATCATTTGAAAAATGAAAGGAGAAACTAATTTTCTTAAAAAATGAGAGAACAGAAACTGGAAGATCTAAATCTAACAATTTCTGCAATTACATTAGTGTTATTAGAGTCAGCATTCAAATTAGACAGAATTTTTCAAAGTAGATAAAAGGAAAACATACATATATTTCAGCTTTGCTTGAAATTGTATAAAATTCTGGCAAATTCTGTACCAAAAAAATGTGAGCAGACTTAATATAGATAACTCTGACCTGAGGCAGTAAGGTCAGTTATCCAGGTTTTTGCCTCTCTTGCCAAGGACATTGTGGAGAATACCCAAGAAGGAAATGCTGAAGTCACTCAGCGCTGACTGTTAAGTCTCTGCATGCAAGAATTGCCCTTAAGAATTGCACAACTCCAGAGTAGAGTTTACACAAGAGCAATAGTTGTGACACTTACACAAAGGGATATACCTCCGGGATTGTGCGGTTGGCTTTGCAGGCCCAGAAGTCTGGCTCAGGAAAGGACACTCAGGCTGCCGAAGACCTGCTGCTGCTCAGTAAGCCTCTGACGGACCTCATCAGCCTGCTCGTTCCACTGCTTCCTAATGAAGATCCTGAGATTTTTGATGTTTCATCCAAGTGTCTGTCTATACTGGTTTGGCTCTGTGGAGGGGAAAACCCAGGCAGCCTCTCTCCTGAAAATGTGGAAATTTTTGCTCATTTACGGACATCCAAGGAGGACCCAAAGGAGCAGAAGCTTCTGTTAAGGACTCTCAGGAGAATGGTCACCTCCAATGAGAAGCACTTGGAGAGCCTCAAGAACGCGGACAGCCTCCTGCAGGCACTGGAGCGGATGGCCCCCAGGCGTGGTTCACTTCCCGACAGCATGGAGGCTCCCTTGGCCCTGGAAATCCTCCAAGCTGTTGGACGCTAGGCGAGAGAGCACCGAGCAGGAGCCCACCCAGCAGGAGCTCCCCCAGCAGGAGCCCCCCTCCTGTGGCCCCAGCCCTCGGATGCACAAGTGAGGTCGGCTCCCAGACACTTTTGCCGCATCCCTCCACAGCTGTATTTGAACCTAATAAAAGTCAGCTGAACCCCCCCCAAAGAAAAAATCATTTGCTTTGTTTAGTGTAGCTCGTTAGCATGGGGTAGCATAGTCTAGATTACTCTAATCAAAAGAAACCCAAGTAATCCTGACACTTAGAAATTAACAACATTGTTTATGTAATATATGAGCGTTTATTATGAGTTTGTCAATTAAGATGCATTATGGGACTACTAGTACAGGATATATGTATGACTTGGATAAGAGTAAAATCTCAGGAACATATGACATCTAACTAATATTAAAATATCCTTACTACAAAATATTTAAAGGCTTGTCATGTTACAAAAGAAAAGAGACAACAATAACTTAAAAATTAGCAAGTTAAGCCCATATATACATATATATAATTTTTAATACACCTTACTGGATTAAACTCATGTATCTATGAATATTTGTGATCTTAATTTTTATAGTTTTAAACTGGATGTATCTTTTTGAAAGACCATTTTCATAACGACGAATTCTTAAAGGGGTGATTATCCACTGAAAGGAAGGAATACTGTTGGTAAAGCATGAAGTATGAGCATGCTTGAAGCATGAGCATTGATGCTGTAAGAATGAAATAGCAACATTAAAATGGATTACATATAACAGAAATAAAGATAGATGTGAGCTAAATATTATATTAGAGTCAAATCGTACACTTTTCAGAGAATAATAAAAGTGAAAAGAAAAATGACATAATATAGTATTTTTTATTATAAAGTTACAGAGGTGTGTTGTAGTAAAATTAAAGAAATGGAAACCCTAAATTTGTAGTAATTTGTCTACACTACAAATTCAAATAATATATCTGAACTAAGTGATTATGAAGTAATTGAGGTTAAAATGTTTAAATAGATGATATAGAAATGGAAGAAAAAATGCAATATGTGTTTTTTCCTTAATATTTCTTGATTTTTATTCATTTCTTAAACAAAATAATGTATGTAAACTAAATAACTACTTAAAGTTAATTAATGCATTCTAAAATCCTTAAAATTTTTAATTCCTAAAGCAGTTGAGACTGTTTATAAGTACAGTTCTAAAAGTGCAATAATCAAGTATATTTGGTTTATGCAAAAACTACCTATACCTTGAACAAAATAATACAACAGGAGATGATACTCTCCTTTCTCCTATTCATCAGTCCTTCTCAAAGATTCTCTTATTCTGTGCTATCTAATTGTTATGCTGGAGACTATATTTTTTGTTTCTTCCCTCAAATTTTTACCGTATTTACCGTCTTTAGTGTATTAGATCATTATCCTCAACAGTCTTGTGGTTCTGCTAGCCAAAAAAAATTGCAGACAGCAGGAAACTTGTAGGATTGTGCATATTTGAGGAGTCTAACCAGGTAAATGTTACTTAGCAGAATCAAACACTAACCAGTTTTAAAAGTAACTAATCCCCAGTGTATTTCCGATTAATTCACCATTCCTGTGTGTCTGACCGGGTAAAAAGGTGAAGGATTTGATGTTCAAAATGTGCTAGTCTAGCATTTTAAAATCATTCCTCTTGGTTTTTAACGCTTCACGGTATTCTTGTTCTCACTAATTCAATTTTTCCTGCTTGATAAAATGTTTGAAGTTGCCAATTGTCCATGTCATTACGCTGTTTGGTATGCACAGTGAATGGTGACCTTAATCATTGCCTTTCTTTGTGTATTTTCAGTAAAACGGCTCATGAGCCTCAAGATGCCTTAACAACATTGATATCTCCTTCTAAAATGTATCTGACATTGTCATTAGTCATTGAGAGAAGCCTGAGCTGTTAACCTACTTTGTCTTTTCACTGGACATCAAGTACCGAAGCTTACGAGGCAAAATTTTTTTCCCTCTCAATCAGATGCCTGACTACTATGTTAAGGAACCTTGAATTTTGCAATGCAAATATAATTTTGGAATAGCTAGCCACAGACTTTGGTTTTTTTTTCATTGTTCTACTCTGTTGAGTCACTACAACTTGAAAAAAAATTCTTACATTTTCTTAGAATTTTTATTACTTGTCCTTCATGAGAATATGTAGCATTCAAAATGCTCAGAGATGAAGGGAACTGAAAAATGGCAGGTGTCACCAGAGTGTCTTTTCACTTAGTGTTGTTCCTGGCCAAACCAAAATATGATTTGTTTCCTGTACTGTCAGCTCATCACATTTCAGTGTCAGAAAGGCTGCAAAATGAGGTCAGACATGCTTCCTGTTTCTGAACTCAATTTTGAGGGAGCTGATGAATATGTGATAATGTAACACACAAACCTCAAAACTTATGTCCACAAATCTTAGCAGTTTCGTAAAGAATATTTGTTTAGTGGGCTTACAGCATCTGACAGCTAAGGATTGCTCTACTGGTCCCAGTGGCAACTCTCTCTGGTGTGTTGTGGTTTACTAACATGGAAATATAGGGTCACAATCCTTAAACACAGGAGGAGTGTATTTAAATGCCATTTTGTACTCTCGTATAGTTTGGGATGTCACATATACTCTACTGCATAATTGACCCACACTGCTGTGTATGTTCTGCTGAGGAAAATAAAGCAATGCAAATGAAATTGAAGTATACCAGTTTCAGAGATGAGATATGACTCTAAACATATTGCTGTTTCTCACACACATAAAAAGGAAATTATTTTTGCTTAATTTTCATAATGACTGTAGTCTGTGTTTGATCTAATTAAATACTTATGAAATGATTACAGTACTTCAACAGCCTAATTCAGTGAAATAAGTTGATATGAGTTATTGGCTATCACATAAACTTATATAAATGTAATATATGACTATTTTAACTGTTATATTATTTGCATTGGCAGTATATAATTATAGTCATAAGAATGTATCAGATAGTTGAAGAAAGTTTGAATAGAACATATAAATTAATGCAGTCCAATTAAGCAGTTATAGTATTTAACATCTTGTAAATTATACATATTTACTTTATATTTAAGTACATTATACATATATCTGTGTTTATATGTATATAATCAAGTCACCATGTTTTCTTATATTCAACATTAAGCACTGTTCTGATGGCAAAAACCATTTTTGGTACAGTTTAATGTTCTTACATTCTAAATAATCAATTAGAGATAGGTATTTTATACTATTTTGCCACTCCATCTACACATTTCAGTTAGAATAATCATTAAGCACTAGCATATAAAAAAGACAGTGTTAATGCATATACTGGAACATAAATTGGGGATCACATATTTTTGATTATTATTTTTTAATGCCAGTTAGAAATATTTTTCCTATTAAGACAATCAAATTTCCTCAAAAATTACAAACTTTGATTTCTTGTTTTGTTTTGTTTTGTTTTGTTTTTGAGACGGAGTTTCGCTCTTGTTACCCAGGCTGGAGTGCAATGGCGCGATCTCCGCTCACGGCAACCTCCGCCTCCCGGGTTCAGGCAATTCTCCTGCCCCAGCCTCCTGAGTCGCTGGGATTACAGGCATGCGCCACCATGCCCAGCTAATTTTTTTTTTTTTTGTATTTTTAGTAGAGACGGGGTTTCACCATGTTGACCAGGATGGTCTCGATCTCTTAACCTCGTGATCCACCCGCCTCGGCCTCCCAAAGTGCTGGGATTACAGAAACTTTGATTTCTTACAGGCTATTGTTGGAAGATCTAATCCATTGGAATGTCACCCAATATGTGTAGGTACTTAACATGTTCTAATTTCACTTAATAGTTGGAATTATTAAAGGAAAATCTAAACATTTAATTACATTATGCTCCCTGCATTTATGCAAATATTTATATACCCTCTCTTAAAATTTCTATAACTCTATGCATAGAATGCATTTATTCTGTGGTAGAATTGTTGTCAATTAGTCTATGAGCATGTTAGTTACTGATTATATTAAGACACTGGAAGGAAACAGGTGAAGAGAGTATAAATAGAGGGTCCTTTAACCTACATGAAATTACACATGACATTGGGAAGGGTACATATCTCCTAGAACAATAGAAATAATCAGCATCTCTCAATGGAGTTGTGCAATAGCAATAAATGCAATCATTTACTTTACTGAAAACACTTGTATGAAACTAATATTCATCATGTAAGTATTTTTAGATCAGAGTGATCAAATCAATGAACTAATTTATTTTGTTAAAAGTCTCTGGCTTACTGTGTGGTTGTAGAAGGATGGAAACCATTCAAATGAAAATGTTCAGAGAGTGAAGAAGTCTAATATGTCATAAATATAATAACACAGGAAAAGTTAATTACGGCAGGTGCAGTGGCTCACACCTATGATCTCAGTTCTTTGGGAGGCAGAGGCAGAAGGACTAATTGAGGCCAGGAGCTTCAGACCAGCCTGGGCAAGAGAGCAAGACACCACCTCTACAAAAAAATTAAAAATTAGCTGGGAGTGGTGGCACTTGTCTGTAGTCCCGGCTACCTGGGAGTTCGAGGTGACAGGATCATTTGAGCCCAGGAATTTGAGACTGCAGTGAGCTATGATTGTGCCACTGCACTTCAACCTGGGTGACAGAGTGAGACTTTATCTCTAAAAATTAAACAAAAGAAAGAAAGAGAAAGACAGTCCGGGGAAGGAAGGAAGGCTATTAAGACTAGCCTGTTGCTGTCTGAATTATTGATAAATCTGATGATACCACATTAAGCTTTTCAGAAATTCCCGTATTTATAGACATTGGCCATACATTGTTCATACTTCCAAGTTTAACATTGAAATTAATTTTAAAAATAAGCAAAATCACATTTTACATTTATGAGGCAAAAATCTGATTGAAACGTAAAGCTTTAATTTAAAAATTTCAAGCAGCTTTTATTTTCTTCTTGCACTTTATAGTTTCTTACTCTGAAATTCTTTTTTGTTTGTTTGTTTGTTTGTTTTTTGGACTTATTAGCAGAAACCAAGGTTGAGTTGCTTAAGGAAAAAAATGAATGCAAAAGAAAAATATTTGTATGTCTTTGGGAGTTAAAGTGGAATTAATCAAGGTTTCTGAAAAAAGGAACCAGAGTTTATTAAAAGATTTTAGCATCAAGAACACATTTAGTAACACAATAAAAAATTGACCATTTGTTTCTTTCCCTGACTCCATATTTTAGAATTCCTGGGAGAGGGAATTTTGTTTGTCCATTTCAGATCAGTTGTCTATGTCAGGATCCTTATCTATCATCAGAGGAGTAGGGGCATACAGTACTCTATAGAAATGGCCACTAAAGATTTTCATTTTAAGGCTTTTTCCAGAGAAAGGCCCATCATTGTGAAGAGATATCTACCCCAAGGCATATTTAGTGAAGACCATTGTTCCTGCCTAATTAATTTTTCTAGGTTACTATGCTCCCTCTTTGAATCGAAGCCTGAGCGTTCATTCTGTCTTCAACTTCTTGATTCTTCCACTTTCCATACCTGGTGTCTAACAAAATCCTGACTTCCTTCTTCAGAGCTTCTGCAGAGCAACACGTGATTTACTGGGGGTGGGAAGCCTGGAGATGGGAATTAGTGTTGCTCCGAGCTTATCTCCCGCACACCCTTTCTCATATGAATAGAACATTTGCATTTTAAGCAAATCCCTTTCCTATATATTTTTTTGTCATTGTATAATTTTACCTGTAATACAAATATAACAATGATTACAGTTTCCTTCCAGGAATTGGCCGTAGAAATCACATACTGTTATTAAATTCTTCCTAGCAGTTTACCTTGCATTATAACTTTAGCTTATCACAGTGCTTACCTGCAATAATATCCCCTTCCACGAAAAAAATTTTATTCTCTTGTGCTTACTTTTCTCTATTCTGTGCAAACTCGCTTTTATGTTCTTAGATAATTTTGTATCATTGTTCTGCCCTCTCGCCTTTCCTAACCAGCTTCAGATGTGTGGAAATGATGTGAGTTCTCTCCCTGTCTAATTGACCCTTTCCTGCCTCCTTTACTCTTATTTCCATATATATAATTTTATTTTATCTTATTATTTTTTGATTAGCACATAATTGTACATATTTATGGGGCATATTGTGTTTCCATACATATAATGATATATAGTGTTCAATCACAATAATTAGTATATCCATCAGCTTATTCATTTATCATTTTTCTGTGTTACAAATGTTCAGTATCCTCCTTCTGTTTTGTTTGAAACTATATAATGTGTGAGAGGTATATAATGTATGAGAGTTAACTATAATCATCCTATGGTGATGTAGGACATTAGAACTGATTCCTCCTGTCCAACTGTGATGTGTATACTTTAACAAATCTCTCTCATATGAAGTGGATAAAAAATATTGAATTAGGTTCTGTGAGATATACAGAAGAAAGATTATACTTGCTGACCTAAATGTGTGATGGTGGAAGAGAGGGTTTCTATTTCAAACCAAGGTATTCCCATCCTCATTTCAGTTCTGAAGAGACCTAGAAGATTAATCCTCCCAATGATTTTCAATGCCCAGAATTGTAGAAGACCGAAGAAATTTGGGCATTCAAGCTTGATGGTGACACATGATTCAAAGAAATGAGGTTTAAACTGTGCCCTCAAATGGAATTCAGACCAAAATTAGTTGCAAATCTCCCAAAGAACCAACTGGCCTGTGTATGCCTCTGCTTATGGAGTCCAACAGGAGGAAACTATAACTGCCAATGTCAATTTTATTGACTATGGCTAGATTAGCAATACCAGGTCTAAAGGGTAAAGTTTTTAATCACGTCCAATCCCCTGCACCAGTACAGAGCAGGCAATGTACTTGCTTCTCTGCATTTTTTGGGTCTGTAGTAATATGATCAAATCACTCGTTCTTATACTGTACTTTCCCAGTCTTTGTTGATTATATCTTTGCTTATCTAGCTTCCCCACCAAATGATGTCAGGGGTTCTTAGTCATAGGAGTTCTAAGTCAGATTCCCCATGAAATAGACTCAGAGACTGACATTTGCAAGCAGGAATTTTACTGAAGAGTGCTTTCTGGGGAAAAAAATACCTAAAGAAATCATGCAAATAAAAACACCTGAGAGTGATGGAAGTAGAATTGGACAGAAGAAAATGTTAAAATGCAATAGCAGGTACAACCAAGACTTAAGCTGATCTCAAGGAGAACCTCTGAAGCTGGAATGTCCTTTCTAGGAAATGCCAGATTGAGGCAAGAGGTTGAGACTTTGTAGGTTGTAGAGGACAGGTCACTGGATGCAGGCTGCCTTTGAGGAGAAGATTATTTTGGGCAAGAAATCTATCTTCCATTAAAGAACACGTCTAGGAATAAATTCATTGATCAGTCAGCGGGCAATGTGCCCAGTAGATAGGGGAATGTGTGTCCTTTCCTGAAGGGGGATTTGGATAATGCACTTCAGCTTGCCCAGAATGTGACCCCCTAGAATCCACCATTTGAATTAACTTCTTTACTATACAGTTTATACATCTGGGACCAGCTCCATTCAGTTTTTTGTGTCTTTTTCTGAGAAAGCTTATTTGTCTATTGACAAGTAGAACAAACTACTACCCCTGCCTTGGCTGCTGGTCTCAGGGTCACAAGTGAAACTAATTCTTTTCCTTCTCTGCTAACTATTTTAACTTCCCCTCACACTCAACAAGGACCTCAGTTGGACTGACTGGCTCATCAGATATGATGACCCAGACCTTCATCCCTGGGTGGTGTGAACCGTAGTTCATTACAACCTCCTCAGACCATAGTTAATACATTTGTTGATTCACCACCAAAATTAATCAAGGGAGGACTAATAGATCCCTTAGTAACCACTTTGGTGCCCAAGGGTTAATTTCCTACACCACTGTATGAACAGCAGCTCTACATCATCCTGATAATCAGGATCAATTACCCCTCCCATACTGGTCTTGGCAATAATGAGCACAAAGCATCAAAGTGGCAGCTGGTGTTCTTTGATGAAAGTTTACCTTCTCTGGGAACCTGAATTTCTAGATCTACAGAATGCAGAGTTGTGGAGACAGGAAGAATAGCTTGTCCAAGTGAGTCCTAAGGGTAATGGTAAGCAGGGCCATTCCAACTTTACTGCCAGGACCCATGTAATCTACCTCTTTGGGACACATCACTATATAATGATTATTGTTTTAGTTTGACCAGAAGTGTGGCACTCTATATCTACACAATATCATCTCAAAATTAGTGTCTCAGTTGTTCCTTTAAATGTCATTTTATTGTCCTCTGAGGATGAGGATTTTTGGCTAGTGCAGTAAATAACATGATCAGTGATTCATATGTGTCTCCTGCTGTACCTCCTCACTGTAAATGCATTACTTGGTCAAATGCAATAGTATATTGGCTCCTGTGTCAGTCATTCAAACATTATATAAGTTATCAGATAATGGTGCTGACTGAGGCCCGCAGATAGAAGAAAATCTTCAGAAGACAGAAGAAAAAAAAAAAAAAAATATATATATATATATATATATATATATATATTGATTTTCTATAAGCCTCTGGTATATACAAACAATAGGATAGTATTCTGCCTAAAATGGAAATTAAATTTTGACACATGCTACAACGTAGATGAACCTTGAAGATATTATGCTAATATCAGCCAGAGACAAAAGGACAAAGAGTGTATGTTTCACTTTTATAATATAGTAGTAGCCCATAGTGGTCAAAAATCCTAGAGACAAAAAGTAAGATGGTGGTAACCATAAAATTGGGGGAGGGGAGAATTTGGAATTATTGTTTAATCATTATGTAATTTTAATTTGAGAAGATGAAATAGTACTGGATATGGATAGCAATAATTCTTCCATAAAAATTTAAGTGTATTTATTATCACTGAACTATATACAGAAAATGTTGAAAATAGTTTTATGTTATAGGTATTATTTACCTCATTAAAAGTATATAATTTAAATTCAAAGAAAGTGAAAATATTTCTGTTTTCATATCACTGGGTTACTTAATTAAATAGCTGTATGACAAAATAAGGGAGGTCTGGGCAAATCATTTCCATTATAGATTTCCTTTTACTTTGCTGGGTCTTTCTTGCTGGGGACCTGGACTGACTTACAGTCCATTGATCTTAAACATATGGGCTTTATTTACTTTATTATGTACATAGGGTTTTACCATTCTTACTTCAATTTAAGGATGTTATTTTTATTTAAGTATCTCTAAGAATCTCTCTGGTCAACTTTCTTAGCTACCACTCCAATCTATTCACTTGTTATGATAATTATAGACACTGTCTTCTGGTGGTCAAGAACTGCCACCTGATCGTGAATATTTTAGGATTCTATTATTTTCATTGTTATTAGAGACCCCTTTATTCCAACTTAGTTACATGATTTGGTCATATAATTCTTGCAACCCATCGATGAGATAAGAACTAGTCTCTTTGTTTTATGCATGAGGACACCGAGGCACAGAGCATTTATACGGCATATGTATAATACAGTAAGATATCATAAGTTAAGGCCATATCCCTGACAAAATCCCTGATAAGTACCCATCTGGATGATTATGAACAAAAGCAAAGAAATGTAAAGTGTACGATATCTCAAATGGAAGTTTTATTCCCTTTTAAAAAGATGTAATTCATATGGATCTGTTTGCATCATTCCTGATACCTGATATTCAGGATATAATTTAAGATAAATGCTAAGGCTTATTTCTGTGAAACAAAGAAAGCCGGAAGGTGTTCGGGTAGATTTATTTTTTTCTTTAAAAAGCTCTGTTTTACTAAGTAAAACCTTTTACTTTCAAGTGACAACAGAGTTTTAAAAGGCTTTAAAGTGGTTATGAAGAGCAAAAAGCAACTTCCCCAATTGACTCATAAGACCTTACTCACAGATATAAGCTCATTTGTGGTTCACCTTGCCGCTTGCTGTTGTGCTTTTATAGTCTAAAATCCCATAAAACAGAACCTCAGAAAACAAATGACACATTTACTTAAATATAAATGAGTGAGTAGTTATGATGTCAACCAGATATGCTAACGATATATCTAGAGAGTCAGGTATCAAACAGGTCAAAGGGATTATTTTTTCTATATAACAGAAAAATTTTATATCTATTTACATATAGATAGAATATATAATATATAAGAACATATGTAAATATACCTTTACTATTTGAAATAAAACCCAAATAGTTATTTTTACACACACACACACACACACACACACACACATCGGTTATTAGAGTCTCAAATATAAATGTAAATGTACTTATCACTGAACTATACACATAAAATGTTAAAAATAGATATGCTTAATGATATATTTAGAGAGTCAGGTATCAAACAGGTCAAAGGGACTGTTCTTTCTATATAATAGATAAATTTTATAGAATATAAAATTTTATAAAATATATAGATAGAATATATAACATATAGAGTATATGATCTATAACAATATATGTAAATATACCTTTACTCTTTGAAACAAAACCTCAGTAGTTATTTTTACACACACACACACACACACACACACACACACACCAGTTATTAGATTCTCTAATATAAATGTAAATGTACTTATTATCACTGAACTATACACATAAAATGTTGAAAATAGTTTTATGTTATAGATATTATTTACCTCATTAAAAGTATATAATGTAAATGCAAAAAGAGTCAAAATATTCCTGTTTTCATATCATTGGGTTACTTAATTAAATAGCTGCATGACACCGTAGGGGAGGTCTGGGCAAATCATTTCCATTATAGGTTTCCTTTGACTTTGCTGGGTCTTTCTTGCTGGGGACCTGGACTTACTTGTAGTCCATCGATTTTGAAGATATGGGCTTTATTTATTTTATTACATACATAGAGTATATCATTCTTGCTTCAGCTTAATAACTGGTGTGTATGTGTGTGTGTGTGTGTGATACACTGGTATGACAGTTTGTTGCTATAATATTACAGAAACATTATAAATAAGAAAATGAAGACATCTGTGTATATGTAGATAATATGGTCAAAGAACAATTAAGATAATATGCTTTTATTGTAAAGAGATTCTAAGGAAAATTAATTTGAAGTGTATTCCAATCTATTTACCTATATGCAGTCAAATTTTGATTATTTTCAGCTCTCTTAAAATGTATTTTATATCTTTCTCATTGAATAGTCTTGTTAACAAGTTGCTAAATATAACAGTGTGATATATTTAAATACAAATGAATTGCTTCATTCAAATTTTTATATTGTGCATATTTTAAAAAGTCTATTTCTAACAATACCTAAAGTTACTGAATTGATTTAGAATTAAAAAAATTTAATTTGTTAATATAATGCATGCACAAAATAAAATTTCCTTTACAGTTACAAAATTCAGCTTGTAGGTATAGATTTTTTTTATAAACCACATTTCATTTTATACAGAAAAATAGAAAAAATATTTAATTGGAGGGCCATTTATCTTGAGACTTCTAGATATGTCTAGACTGACACAAACATAAAAATACTACATACGAATTACAGTTATTTGACAATTGAAAATTCAGAAGAAATTTTAGGATAATATAATATAGACAATAATTGTATTTTTATTAACTCCTCAGAGATACACATCATCATGTAATGTTTTTATGACTTACAAGT
The DNA here is from genome assembly GCF_009761245.1 of Sapajus apella. Classification (NCBI taxonomy): domain Eukaryota; kingdom Metazoa; phylum Chordata; class Mammalia; order Primates; family Cebidae; genus Sapajus; species Sapajus apella. The sequence continues at coordinate 22,085,358 of NW_022436945.1, forward strand.
TAAAAGTATTCGAATGATAAGAATCAACAATTCATAAACTCTAAGAGATGCATAAACCATGTGACATCCTTCACTTATCCTTGACCTTCAGCAGATAAGAAAACGAGGACCCAGAGGGTCAAATGAATTGCCTACAATTACAAAGTTTCTTCGTGGCAAATTAAAGAAATGAGTGTTGAAGTTCTAACTCAGAAAAACATTTATTGTTTTAAATTTTCTTATTTAAAAAAAACACATTTAAAATATATATTTACCTTTTTTCTGCTATATACAAGATAAATACTCTCATTCTCCTTGAAAATATACAAAAAGCAACAGTCAAAATCAACAAACTTTAGTGATTTGAAGGAAATAACATTTGAATTGGGATTAAATGAGAATATGAAACATATTTAGCAAAACAGCTATTTTCTTGAGACAAAGACAGTAGCAGAACAAGCAACAAAATGAAACAAAACAAAATCCAAACAAAAATACCTCTAGAAGCCTAATATTTGAAACCAGCCTGGTGCTCTACTATAGCTTTGTCTGCTTTAATTTTCTCATTTGTAAAATAAAGATAACAAATTATTTCATGGGATTGTTGTAATCATCAATTATGTATAAAATATGGAGTCTCTGGCATCTAAAGTTTGCCCAATATTTAACATTCTGGCTCCCAAAACGATGAAAAATTGTGAGTGGATATGACAGACCATGTCATAGTTGCATAACTGTGCTACTCCTTTATCACGTTGAAAATGAAAAATGTAAAAAATGTTTTAAAATTCTGTGAAACTTGGCTTTTTTATGCCAGTGTTTTTTATCCCATATTACACGGGTCTCAGAGCACACTATTCATTGTCTGTTTTAGTACCAAATCTATAGTGAGGGTCTATAAAGTACAGACAAATGACAAGGAAAATACAGTATTATATTTTAAGAAATACATAAGCAAATGATGCTATGGAAATCTAAGGAACACAAATTTATGCCAAAAGAGCAAAAAAGGAGAAAGAAGGCTCCCTGAGCAGGTGATACACCAGCAGAGTCTTGGAGGGGAAATTATGTTCTAGCAGTTGAAAGATCTCTTTCCAAGGAGGGCGCAGCATTGCCCTGGAAATAAAAGGAAAAATGAAATGCATTAGGGTCAGGGAACAGCAGCTAGCTTGCTATAATGAAATTGAAAGATACATGTTTGTAAGAAGTAGGATATGAATCTGAAGAGACGTCCAGAAGAGAGATCATGAAGTGCCTGATAAACAACAGAACGGATTTTTATATTTCCTGGTCAATTAGGGTTGCCTGGATAGCTTTTAACCAGACTGCAATGTCCACTCTGCCTTTTTAAATGATTACTTTTGTATTCGTATGAAGAAAAGTCTGGAGGGATGAAGCCAAGACTGAAGTTAGTAAAATGGTCTTTAAGGGGATGGTGAAATGGTATTGATGATGATAATGTCGGTAGGAAAAAAATAATAGTAAATATTTGTATAATCTTTATTATCCCTAGGAAGGCTGAACCATAATTAGTATAAGCATTCTTAATCCTCAGGACAAATCAGTGTTAGGTTTTCTGATATTTTTCTCATTCCCACTTACAGGTGATGAAATTTTGAATGGAGCAAGTCTTTCAACTCAGCAGTTCTGATACAGAATGCAAATTTAACCAAACTATTATAATAGCATGCAGAATCTGATAAACTCAGGATACAGAAATTCAGGCAAAAAGTAACTAATGTGATAATTAATCAACAAAATTATCCATTTTATTAACTTATCATAACCATTCTGCTTTTCATGGAATTCTGTAGCACAGTGCATGTGCTTTACTTGTTTGCTCTTATTTTCTTTGTGCTAATACCATTCCCTGGATTCTCAGTAGCTAGCTAAACTACAACAGCTGGTGTTGCCTGGCTAATTTCTTGGCTTCTGAGGGCAGACAGTTGCCTGTCATAGAGGAAAACGTCTCCTATTTGGTAATTATAACATAGTTCAACCATCACCATGACTTGAGTTTCTGGCTCTTCCTGTAATGTGTGTACTTTAGACTTTCACGGATTCATTTCCACAAATACATGAATAGGGATATGTGGTCAGCTTCATCAAAAAAGGAGGGAGAAATACTATTTTTCTGTGAATGAGTTTGTAACAAAGCAGGGATGCAGTCCGCTTGTAATTATATCACTAGTGTCTCCTATACATCTTCCCTGCCAAGCACACAGGTTATTAGAGGTTACGGATTCTTCACTGCCATTAAACATTCTTTGTCTTACTATCCACCTAAAAAAAGAAAGATAAAGAAAATGGAAACACCTCTGGTAGAGCTGCTCTTACTCCAAATAAAACATTCTCCTTGCTGTTTTTTTTTTTTTTTTTTTAGCGGGGGCGGGGGGGTGGGGGTGGGTTTCCTCATTGCCACTGCTCCCTCTAGAAAGATTCCAGATTGTGTAATATGAGGCACCAGAGGAAGATGCAGTAAGAAAATCTTTCCTTGAGATACTGTGTTTGGAGCCTTCCTAAACATTCTCTTAGAGCAATGCTTATGGCTATGGTCAGTTTGTTTATCTGCCCTGCCCTGGTATATTATTGGAACCTTCTAATGCTGTATTACATAATATCATTTTTCTTGTGCCTGATGTCTTCTTTCTGTGCTTTAACTTCAGAGACAATGTAAGTACAGCAGGTGCTGGAGTATCAATTATGTGCCTTAATTATTTGAATGGCACCCTCACCTTCTTCCCTCCATCCCAAGTTATTAATAAGCAGTATCTAATTCAATACCTTGGGAAGTGCTGTTTCATTCTTACATTGAGGCTGCTCAAAAGAAATATAATTGGAACCACAAATATAAGCTACCATATAATTTAAAATTTTGAACGATTTACATCAAAAATGGAAGCAGGTGAAGATTTTGCTAATTCATTTTAACATGACATTTCTTAAATATTATCATTTTAACACACAGTCAATATAAAATTATTAACAAGTTTTTCCATTATTTTGCTGAGTTTTCAAACCCAATGGGTATTGTCCACTTACTACACATCTCAATTAAGACTAGCCCAATTTCAAGTGCTCAATAGCCACGTCTGGTTAGTGGCTATCAGAGGAGACAGTACAGGTAGACCCCCGACAGTTCCCAGCTCTATGAACATGGAAATGGGGCTCCAAACTGTGTCTGATAGGTGGATTCAGGATTGTAGCTCCCACTCAAGCTACCTCAACTTAATGTGGAAATTTAAATAAACCTGAGGCAAAAATCCTCCAGGCAAATGTTGTCTTAAATACTCAGATTTCATCTATGGGTTATTACATTCACTTGAGTTTATTTTTTAATTCTTATTTAATTTACAAAGTTTCTAGAAGAATAATATACATGTAGAAAGATGAGCAAATCCTAAGTACATAGTTCAAAAAACTGTTACAAAATGAACAAACATATACCTGTATATCCAATATCCAGAGCAAGAAATAAACCGATATTAGCATCAGCAGAACTCACTCTATGTCACTTCCCAGATCACAACATTCCACAAAAATAATGTTAATAACATTATTAAATAATGTTAATAACAGTTAATCCTAACTGTTAATAACATGGGTTTGATTTGTCTGCTTACCAGCTTTATATATCATGCAGTCAATAGTAAAGACTCATTTGTTTCTGCTGTTGGCATTCACCATCATGTTTTTTTAAATTAGTTTTGACTTCTATGAATGGGTTTTTAAATTGCCAGGACATTGATGCAGTTTGAAAAAGAGAAAAGCAGGGTCTGAGAGTCCAGGTGTTGGCATAATTCTGTCAGTTAGGTGTTGCTAAGAGCAGCTAGTCACTCACAGCTGGGCTAGAGCATCGTCTTCTTGAACATAAAGAGTTCCACAAAATACTATCAAAGTCTCTCTGTGGTCATATCAATCAAGATGAAACCATGTCCATTCATTAATAATTTCTGAACTTAGAAAGGAAAACAAAAGAATACGTACTACACCACAAAAATGACCATACATCCTTCTCCTATTCGGCTAACATGAGTGACTGCTGCTCACCAAGTATAGCTTTAGACTTTATTCCTCTCACCTTTTACATAAAGTCTTTAAAATGCCCAATCATAGAATTATCTTTATATTTGGACAGCACACAATGTGGAGCAAAGCTCTCCTTCCTTAAACCTTCCCCCAGTCACTCACAGAGCCCAAATCCTATCAATCCTTTCTATCACCTTGGTATTGAGATACCTCAGTATTCAAAGGTTTGTTCACTTCTTTGTTGCAATAATTAAAAAACAAAACAGGAAACTACAACTACGTTTAATTACAGATCAAAGGAGGGCACTGACAATTTTTAAAGGATTTTACAATGTCTAGTGTATATACAGACATTATAAAGTTTTGGTCATTGTTTTTATTTCACTGTATTGCGATGAATGAAAATGCATTTGATTGTTACCAGACACTTCGGATGTGGTAAACTTCTGCGTTATTATAAAGCTGTTTATGCATATATTACGAATATATCTCATTCTTTCTAATAAAATTTAAGCCTCCAGAAGATTTAAAAAATTTATCATTTTTATATCATTTATTTCTACCCATGCATTTTTTTCCATTCATCATCAAATACTGATTAAATGCATTTATATTTATGGTTGTTATCAAATCAGTATTTGATAAATAAGCAAAAGAAATCATAAGAAAATGAATGCTTAGCTGATTAGAGAGAGACTGAGCTCCACCATTTTTCTGCTTTTTCTTGGTTCTTCCAATACCCAGCAATGGTGACAAGGAATGAATATTTTGTGTATGTGTGCAAAAATCACTGTTATGAGTCATATTCAAACTCTTAAATTTTGACATCATTAAAATCTTTTTCTAATCAATTTTCCCAAAGGGAACTTCTTTCGGTGGTCTATTTCAAAGATTTTGCCAATTTATTTACTATTAAGAAGCCATGGGCCCTAAATTTCTCTTCCTCTTGAACAGCAAGATGTGCCAGGTGACTGTCATCTACTCTACAATTACAGCTCCTGTATGATTTGCTAGTCAGTAGCGCAAGGAGATCTGTACCTAAACTTGGCACAAATGGATTGTGTGATGGGAGTCCTGGGGAACATTTATGATGCTTGTGCTATTGCAACTGCTGTTCTGGGTTTTCTTTTTCCTGTTTCAAACGCTGGCCGTGACAGTGCCAGAGACAGCCCATGATTTAAGAATGAAGGATAGTGCTTCTGTTATAGCTGTGGTGTCTGTGATGAATGGAGGCATAGCAAGCAAGAAGGAAGGAAGATGTGAATTAGGAGGGTAAGGATAGAAAGTGACAGATTTAAAGCTATCCCCCCAAAAAACATCAGCCAGTTTACCCTGCACACAATTTTAATTTTGAGAGGTTTTATGAAATGTCACACCAAATTTGTTTGAATTATGGTTTAAATATAAATCTCCCTCTACTTAACAATTACACTAGCCTGGGAAGAAATTCTTTTCATACTCTTTTCTTGCATTTCTTGAAATTTTGATTTTTGGTAAAATAGTGTGCAATGTATTATTTTTAATAAAATATGACGTGGAATATAAAAACCATTGCGAATGTTAACTTTTTGACTTACTTAAATAATAATTTGATACCACATTTTGTTATCCTTTAGAAAACCTTTACAAAATGTTGATAAGTCAACTATGAAATGTCTAATACTGTGTTATGTAAACAATTAAGGATTTACATGGCATATTCTATGTCCTCTCTGTAGTGGTGGCTGTTGTAAGAACAAAATGAAAGAAGCACATGATATACATTTACCCCATTAGAACTTTAAAATATAGTCTCTGATCCAAAATCTGCATACACAAAACAAATGGTAAAAAAAGGAAAGGCAGCATATAATATAAACCAATAGGGAACATCTTCATGGGCTTTAGATATGACCAGAAAGAGGAAGTGTAATGTTAAGTAGCTTCATCATGAATATTTTAATAACAAGTATGGCTCAGCTCATAGTCCAAGAGATTAATTGCAAGGATTGAAATTTTTTCTCGAAGCTGTTTTTACCTAGAATTCAGTCATCTCAGGCCATGTGTGCAGGATTGATGGAATAAATCTCTGAGGATGTAATTTGCACGAGATATGAGAAATTCCCTAGAAAGGAGCTCTCCAGAAAAAAAAAAAAAAAAAAAAAATAGAAGGAAACTATGCCTGCTTTAAAGACAATACCTCAGGCAGGGTGAGGGAGGAAAGATAATCTTGAATAGGGCTGATCTCCAGCCTAGACATCAAAGATTTATACTTCTTCACCGGGGGATGTGTCTGCAAAAAGTAAATTCTTACATTACAAAAATCTCTGTGATACATGGGAAGTGTAAAACAGCACTGTCTGGCATAAGGCGTAACAAACGGATGAATCACCGCAGAGAGCACAGGTGGTTCCCTCTGGCTTCGTTAGAGAACATAGAAAGTGCCTTAACTAAATCCACACCTGAGTAACATCTGCAGTACTGACAATTCAGAAGAAGCAGTTTCTGCACGGTGGGACATTCGCATCAGTGAGTGATGGCACCAAAGCTGCAGCTGTGAGTCTCTCACGGTAGCCCCATGTGCGAGTGGCAGTGAACAGCAGCACTGAGGTGGTGAACCTGCACAATACCTGCACAGTACCTGTAGACATTGGATGACAGCAGTAGACAACAAAGCAAGAGATCAGAGCTTAAGTAGTTAATGAACGAAAAGATCAATTTTGCAGTTGAAAATACATTTTTTTCAATATCGTGAAACACCATCTCTACTAAAAATACAAAAATTAGCTGTGGGTTGTGGCAGGTGTCTGTAATCATGGCTACTTGAGAGGCTGAGGCAGAAGAATTGCTCGAACCCAGTAGGCAGAGGTTACAGAGAGCCGAGATCACACTACTGCACTCCAGCCTGCACGACAGCACGACTCTGTCTCAAAAAAAAAAAGTAGTTAGGTTACACAATTATAACATTGAAAAATGCAACATGTTTTGATATTGACCAAGCTGATCTCAAACTCCTAACCTCAAGTGGTCTGCCTGCCTCAGCCTCCCAAAGTGCTGGGATTACAGTCATGAGCCACTGTGTGCCCCACCTAACTAACCTGTCTACTTGTATGGACAACTCAAGGACAAAGCTTTTTATATTAATGTTTGTTCTCTCCAAATATCATGTTGAAATCTGATCCTGAATGTTGGAGGTAGGCCTAATGAAAGTTGTTGGGATCATGTGGGTGACGCTTCATGAATGGCTTCATGCCTTTTTTTTAACAGTGTGTGAGTTCTCACTGTTAGTTTGTATAAGAACTGATTGTTAAAAACAGCACCTCTTTCTCTTTCTCGCACCATACGATGAAGGCTCCCCTTTCCCTTTTGCCATGATTTGGAAGCTCCCAGAAACCCTCACCAGAAGGAGATGCTGGCATCAGGCATCTTGTACAGCCTGCAAAACCATGAGCCTAATAAATCTAATTTTAAGTAAATTACCCAGCCCCAGGTAGTTCTTTGTGGCACTGCAAACAGACTAATGCAATTATACATTTATGTATTTATATGTACCTTATTTTTATGTCTCATAGTAGGAGATAAGTGTCTCTTTAATTAATGTTTTATTTGATTACTAGAGAGGAAACTGTGAAATAGGAATTATATTATGGTCTAGTAATAGATTCATCTGTCATCATCAGTAAGATGATAATTTATAAAAAGAAGACACCGAAGAAAGACCGAGTCTGGGCAAATGCATTGAGTTAAGTTTGCGTTTGCGGTGGGTGGTTAGTTCTTGGTGTGCATGCATGTGAAAAATTACTTCATGCAAGAAGTGTGGGATGAAAAGGTGAAAGAAAAGAAAAACATATAAAAGTAAGAGTCACCAAGGCATACATGAGTAGTGAAACCATGTAAGTAAATGGCATTTCATAGAAGAGGCATAAGAATAGTACCTTGAGAATCATGCATGCTAAAAGACTGGATACTGGAAAAAGTATGAATGAAGAAGTTGAAAAGGAGCATAGAGAAAAGAGCTGGCCAGAAAAATGGAATTCTGTAGAGAAAAAAACCACTTAATAAATAGATAATTAAATATGTCAAATACCAAAGAGCTAGTAAAGGAAATGGGGATTAAATAATAATTATGAAGTCAAATAATAATCAGAAACTTAATAGTAAGGCAGATATAAAAGCCTACAAACAAAATAAGAAAGAGCATACGTGTTAGATGCTACTATTGATCTCCAATATACAGTTCTTTTCTTCCAGGCATGAAAATGGTCACCCTCCCCAGTCCCTTACAGATGAGTGAGATCAGGTGACTTAATTTAACTAATGAAATGTAAAGAAAATAAAATGCTACATTTTGACTAAAACATGTGATTACCACTGAAAGCCACTCTGTGCCTTCTTCTACTGATATCACAGGATGAGCCACATAATCCAAAGGTGAACTATGAAGAAATTGAAACAGCTAACCTAGCCCAATCTTTATTTCCTGTGTATGACTAGTAAAATGTAAAATGGGAGTTTGAGACATAAATAAAATTAAGGCAGTAAGGGAAAAGAATAAGTGAGCATGTGGTTGAAAAGAGAAAGAGAATGAATGAAAACAAAAAGCAAAAATATCCAGGTAAAATTGGATAAATTCTCATCTCCTTGGGAAATTGTATAGATAAATCTCATCACTGAATTTACTCCAGGCTTTTGGTTATAGGGAAAGTGCCAAAGGTTAGTCAAGAGGTGAAGTCACTCAGTGCATGAATGAGGGCATCATTAGAATTTTATCTACTGCATTCAGGATCAGTAACAAGATGAATTAACACTGACATGGATGACAGAGGAGCAATTACTGAAGTGTTCAGTCTCTACACATATTTAGTAATTCTTGCTATTAAGCCTGAACAAAGTTTAAGAGTAATCCAAGAGGAGGATTGGTTAATTTCATCTGAAGAGTATCGGAAAAGGATGAAGGCAGGAGACAAGATTCTTGTGTTTTAGATGATAAACAGCAGTTTAACTGGGAGATCAATTAGTGAGGACATTTCAAGAAGAAGACACTAACTTGAATGTGATACATCAGCCAGTGTTTCAAGTATAAGCAATATAGAATGGTAGCACAAATACAGACTATCAAAACTGAGGGAGGTTACAAATCTCTGCTCTTCATATTCTTGGCTTAGTGCTTGGACTTCATGCTAGAGGAGAAAAAAAAAAATCCTAAGTCCACTAAAGAGTATAGGTGTATAATACATCCTCTATTTTAGGAAAATTAATTACCAAATGACTAATAGAATCCAAATGCCATTGAAACTATTAAAGTCTGCATATGTTACAGAATTCTATATGATTCCCTTTATTTGTTCTGTGGAGTTGTAAGAATAATTTATGAAGCGCTGTTTTAGCCTCAAAAGACGTGTTCTAACATCACAGCTTTAAAACTAGCAACTATTTTTCCAGACTTCCCAGGGGCTTATTTAACTTTTATCTTATGAGTACTTTGGTCCATTTTTCAAAGTATACATAAGAGGAACAAATGTTCTCAAATTCTTTTATGAAGAAACATAGGGATGTCAACAATTTTAAAAAGGAAGAGATTATTTAATTAAGCTATAAGACAAAAGGAGCCAAATACTGTGGAAGCCAATGCATAGAATAACCAATCCAATATGTATCAAGCTTTAAGGTGCTTTGATGTTTTCTACTAATTAAAGAGACTTAGTCCAGCTTACACATTCAAAAATATGTCGATATGGTCGTACTTAACCTTGTGATGTTTTGTCTTAGTGCCTATCTTTAAATTTGTGATGTTTATGTTTCTTCTTTGTAACTGCTCCAAATTTATCATACCAATTTATTTTGTATGCCTCAACTTTGGGCACTGACACAGTGTTCCAAACAGTTCTGAAGGGTGATTAATGGAATCACTTCCAATAATCCATCAAGTGAAAAAATATTGCCATTTTCTTAAGAGACTGTCCCAAATAAGCTCTACTGCCATGATAAAAGAAACTTTCTGTTTAGTCAACTCTGATTACAGTTGCTTCTTTATTTTTTAATTTCACACTATCTTGGCATTAACTTAACCATCAATCATTTCCCACGTTTATTCCTACTGTGTTTTCTCTATCGTTTCATTATGGTGGTTGTCTCACCGTTGTGATGATTCCTTCTCCTCCAAGAAGCTCCTCAAGGAGAAGAATTATTTTTTAATCTCAGTAAATGTATTTAATAAGATTGCAATATATTTTATTTGACAAAATTTTCATGAAGGACAATAAAAGTCAAATGAATTTTCTAAGGTGCTAGGCTGTCTAAATTGAAATAATAGTCAACAGAAATCCATAGCCATTATTATATCTACAATATTATGCAAAAAAGTATTAAATTTTCTTTGTCAGAATGGACTATAATCTTCAGAAATGATCTTAGATCATAGGGTGTATTGGATAAATATTAGATACTACTAGATAAAATGTATAAATACTAAAATAATGTATATATCATATATGTAGCAGAGTTTTTTAGCACTAGATGGTTTTACACACATTTGATGCTTGAAGCATTCATATGTAGTAGATACGATTAACATTATTATCATCATATTTCAAAGGCAGAATTAAAATACTAAAATCTTAAGCTATTTGTCCTAAGGATACTTGATTACTAAAATGGCATGGAAATATTAACTTAGGTTTCATAGCTCCAGATTTACATCATTTCTACTAAGTCATCATATACATTCAGTAGTCAAAGAGATATACAATTTAAAATATCTGAATTAAAGCAGTGAAAGAGAATGAATGTAGAAATAACTTATTAGGACTATTGATAAAATTACACAATTAATTTATCTGAGAGAATAAAATCACAGAACTACATTCTCTAAGGAGAATTTTAACAAAAATGAGAGGTTAAATTTAACAATAAACAAACAAGGTCGTAATACAGAATAAAATTCTACCTATGGTACTACAAAGAACTGAGGAAATGTAAGTAATTACTACTTAAATTTATGCAAACCACAAAGAAATAATACATGACTTAATGTGTACTCATAAAATAAAATAATATGTTGACTTGAAATCATGGTTTGGGAGGAAAAAGGAAACTCAAACATAGTTTGCTGTTATCAAATACATGCCTAACCCCTTTCAAGGTCTGAATCTTCTTTATAAAATGCAATACAGAGGTCAAGCCAGAAGGGTCAGAAATAACAGTAAAGACAAACACCATTTATTTTCCTGTGAAGAAAATTTGTAGCTAGACTAGTGATGCAGTACTCACATTATGCTGACATACAGGCTCTTAAGACTTATGTTGAAAGCTAGGTACAGGAAAACAATAATGTGCAATTGTGCAAAGTTTTGAAGGATGGTGGTAGCATCTGTGTTACATTGTCCTTGCTAACTAAATCAGTCTTGTTTATTGGAATCTACTTTAGGGACAAAAGTTTTGCAGAACACTGAAGTTGAATCTAATGGATGAAGAATTAATGTTGCCTTTGGGAGGCTATTCTACAGGGGTATCATTTGAGGTCTCACATTTGTATCATATTAGTGTCAAGCTTCTTTCTAAATGTTTGTGCTGTTCTGAAAAAAAAGAATTCCGTTAACCAAAGCCAGAGAGTTTCTTCACAATCCAATTCTATTTTTTCGTTTTTTCATTATATGGTCACAAAATAAGATAGAAGCCTATTTTGAACATAAAAACTGAGAACTGAGATTCAGAAGACTTGATTCAAATCTAAATTTTGGAACTCACTACTTAAATGCCCATATGCAAGTTACCCGTGCTACTTCAGTTTTTAAAAGAGTAAAATATATAAAATTAACACCTATCATTTTGGCTGATCATTAAGTAATAGTTAACCAACAACACAAAGCCATTCCTTTAAATTCTTGATGATGATTATACATTTGTGGAAAATTCTGCTATTTGTTTCTCCCAAAATTAAACTTCTCTTCATTATGATCAGAACCCTTGATGCTTCATGAGCTAGAATTAGATCCAATGAACAACTTCATCATTTCCCTTTGCAACCAGGGAGAATCCCTTAAATAAGTTAGAAGTTAAATTTTGTTCTCCTCATTATAGGTCATATTGTTTTTCTATGCTGTGTTATTTCATTCAGGCTAGAAAACAGATTTGGTGAATGATGACAGAGTAGCCATTTTGAGACCATAGGACAGAATTTATTTTTAAGATGTTACAAATGTCCAAGTGAAAATTTGAAAGAGCTTGGTTCTTTCATATCCTCATATTTCTGTTCCACCATTACTGAAATGCTTGTTTCCCAATATCTATTACAGAATATGAGAAAAATAAACAACTATTTGGTAAGACAGTCCATCAAGGATTCTACAAAATATGTCTAAGCACAATCCTTACCCGCATTAGTTTTGATGGATATATTAATGCATTTTCTTAGCATCATTTCTGCTATGTAAGATCTCATTATATATGTCATAACTATCATAATCTAATTGGATAAATATGGTTCATATATACCTATTTGAGATAACATATTGTACTCCATAAATATGTACCATTCTTATGTGTCAACTTAAAACAATTTTAAAATCTTGAAGTAATTTATATATCAACATTATCAGAAACAATAATAGCTAACTGATACGGAAAATAGATACTATTATATAGAGTTTGTCCTAATTCCAAGGCATGGTGCTTAAAACAAATGACAACACAGTTTTAATTGCCCCAAAATTCCAATTCCAGTCAAAAAGACAGGAAATACAGATATGAAAAGTTAGTGCTATAGCTTTCTCTATTCAATCTTTGCCAAGTTCTCATTCATTCAATTAAAAAAATCCTTAGTTTTTATATTTTTGGACTATATTCCTATAAAAATATGACCCTAGAATAAGACAAAATACTGATGAAGAATAGAGAACAGGCCTGTGCTAGTGTTTTGAGCAGAAAGAAGTAACTATTCAAAGGCTTTATGAGGAAGGAGAGATTTGAGTTGAATTTTGATTTAGACTTTGACATCATCAGACAGAGAGACAGTCTGGAAATATGCTAGTATTCTTCTGAACATTCTGGTTATGATTGAAACAGGAAAAGTATGTTTTATGACATTTTAAAATTTAAAGTCAGAACCTGTAAGTGTATAATAAAATATTTATTATCAAAAAACTGTGAATTATATTTTGGTTCTTCTTTAGAACTATTTTGAATTTTCATGAGCTTACAGTCATGGTGAAAAATGTTGTACAACTTTATGTGTTTTAAATTGATTTGGTAAGAGTTGATTTCTAGTAATTGTGAGTTTCCTAATCTATAAAAGTGGCATATTTACCTATTTATTTGTATTATCATAGAATTATTTTTTTCAGTGTGGTAGTTTTTAGCACACAATATTTTGCAAAGTTTAGATTTATTTATTTATCCAAAATAAACAATTTATTTTGGATTGATGCTGTAAGAAAAACTGTTTTTAAATTTTTATTGCTAATTGTTTATAGATAGAATATAAATCTAATTGATTTTTGTCACATTAACCCTGTATCTCAAGACCTGGATGAACTGAGTTACTAGTTTTAAAACTTTACACATAATTTAAAAAATGTAATGCAGATAGTTGTCACCTGTAAAAAGTTTTTTTTTTTTCCTTTCCACTACGTATATTTATTTCTTTTTCTTGCCTCATTGCACTAGATAGGACTTCCAGTGATATAATAAATCCAGTTGTTGAAAGTATATGTTCTTTGTTATTGGTTTGAGAAGGAATTATCCATTGTCATAATTAAAATTATGTTAGATGTAGGAATTTGTAGATATACTATATCAGGTAATAAATATTCCCTCAACGAATTTTCTGAAATTTTTTTTCATAAATAGATGTCGAATTTTATCAAATGCTTTTTGTATCTATTTAAATATCTTGTTATTTTTTCCTTGACTGCTCAATATGATTAGTTACATTAATTCATCTTCAATAATCAAACGTTCTTGCATTATCTGGATAAAAATAAATCAGTTGTGATATATTTTTTCTCATATATTGTTAAATTGATTTGCTAATATTTTGTTGAGAACATTTGTAGCTAAGTTCTTGATAAATTTTTTTTCTGATATTTTTTGTTTTTATATTTTTGTCCATATTTAGCCTCACAATAATGCTGACCTTCTTAATTTGTTAAAAATGTCCCCTATTCTATGTTCTGCAATTCATTCTGAAGAAGTTGTTTTATTTCTTCTTTAAATCCTTGGGAAAATTCACCAGTGAATCAATGGATTCTGGAAATTCCATTTTTGGATATTTTAAGAGTGATTTCAATATCTGTAATAAATATATTATTCTTTGATTTATCTAATTGCATTGAAAATAGTTTTATAACCCTGTGTTTCTCAAGGGATTTATCCATTGTACCTAATTTGTGAAATTAATGAATACTGAATTGCTCATATTTCTCTCTCTTTAACCTCTTAAAGATTACAGACTTGGTTGTGATAAAAAATTTAATTAAAAATAATAATAATTTCAAGTGACCCAGAGTATGTTTATTAAAACTAATGAAATAGAGGAGTGGGGAAAATATATAACACTCATATTTGTAATGTAAGCCATTGGAAAGATATAGCAGAATTATATTAAGTGAAGAGCCTAGATGAAAAATATGTAAACTATTCTAAATTCCTCCATAGAGGCAGCAATTCAGTGGGGGATCTAGAATAACACTGATTTCCATTGGCAAGTTGCTATAAACAGTATTTTGTAGTTATGCTGAAACCATCTCTTCTGCTAGACAATTTGCCAGGCTCAATTTTTTTTCTGTGTATCCAAGAAAGAACTTGGAAAGCACCATCAATGTGCTCTTACTAGCCACCTTCTGGGTTCTCTTCTGAATCTGACATAACACCCAGAAGAATTAAGAAATACTAGGATTTTTTATGAATCGTATTTCACTCTGAATCTTGTCAAATGAAAGAGCTAAATATATATTCTACTTCATTATGGCCTAATATTGACCAACACAGATTTGATTTGATATTGCAATGACATGCTTTGATTTGATATACCAACGATATGATTACTTTTGGAAAGTATTTTATTACTCTCTTCCTTATATTAAACTATTCAAGTTATTTTAATCAATGGACAAAAGAGATTTAAAATACAAATGTGAATTATTCAAAACAGTTACTTTGTCTTAGAAGTGTTCAGAAATACCTACATTCCATTAGAAACTTCTGTGTTTGTAATAATTTGAAGAATCATAGCTCTAGATAAAATTTGAAGTAAAATCTAAAAACTGTAAAATCCAGAACTCTTTTTTTAGGAATTTCAGTTACTATTATTCCATTTCTAGATGAGTTTATTGAGGCACAGGTAAGTTAAATCATTTACTTTCACACAGTCAGATTTTGACAGAACTAGATCCTACGTCTTAAGTATTCAATTTTATTGTTTCTTCTCTTATTTCCAATGCCCTTCAATAGTTATTGCAAGGATTGCTGTACAAGAGGAAGTTCTATGTTTTAGATTTGTAATGTCAAGAGAAAATGATTAACATAATAGATATAAATCAAATAATAATGAAAAATTAGGCTCATGTCCTTGGCAAGAAGCACCAAAAGCATGTTATAATTAATTGCAGCTGTTTTCACATAGCAGCGGTGCGGTTTCCCTTTCTTCTCAGGAGTTGCTGAATCAGGCTACGCAGCAAAGTTGATGTATACCTTCTGTGGAAATTAGATGTTTTAGATGCGCTGTTCTCAGATGCCAGGATGGATGACAGTATGAGATATAATCCTTTCCTGTGTAATGCAACCTAAACCAATCTACATTCTAGAAGTCATTTGATTTCTCCCCTCTGTAGTGCTATCAGATAGCAACTGACTCTCTGGGGACTCCATTCATGCTGAGATTGCACTAGCTAGTGATTACACCGCTGAACCAGTCTGTAATCAATCTTGTATCCTACTGATCTTTTTTGGAATTTTTCTTTTGATCACCAACTAATGGGAAACACAGCATGGTAAAGAGTATTATAGTTTTATCTAATTGTAGCTCCATCAAAAAGACCTCTGGGTACTCTTTTATTAACCTTTCAATGAAAGTGTTCATAATGCACTCAATTTCTAAAGTCAAAACAGGTAATTATTATAGAGTTAGTTTGATTTACCTTGAGTATAAAGGCATCATTTTCAAAATATATGAGTTCCCAAAATAAATAGTTTTCTCAGAACAAAATGTATTTTTTTCTCTTCTATTTTCTATTTATAGTTAATATAGACACCCAGATGGGCTTCATAATTAAGAGATGCCCTCTCCAACTTGTATATTAGTAAAGAAATGTATACATGACATGCTTTAAAGGGCATTGACAGTTCTGTCATCAGTGCGTATTTTTAATAGGCAGGGTTTGTGAGGGAAACATGATATCTCAGTTGTCAACCACTTCCAAGATGGTATATATGAAGATATATGAAGCAATAATTTAGATCCACAGGAGCTGAAAATAAAATAAGTATTGGAGAAAAGATGGAAGGTAAAAATATGCTCTTACCATGTTGCCAACAAAGTATTTTGAGGCGGAAGCTTCATTGTGACAGATTCCTAATTACTCATATTTATATCTGCCTTAGTTTGTGTTTTGTAGAAATGCAAAAAAAAAAAAAAAAAAAAAAAAGAAGAAGAAGAAGAAATCCAGAACCTGAGAAAACAACTGAAATGTATAAGCTCATTTTGGAGTTTGCTCTAAAAATAAGATGCATATGATGGAATAGGAAGAATAAAATATGCGATGAAGGAAATAAATTGCAACTTAATTCTTAAACTTGTTACTGCTGGGGCAACCGGGTCTCTTCCAGCATGCTCTGATAAAGCTGTGTCTTAGAATTCTTCTTCTGAAGGATGAGCACCTAAGGCAATTATCCATGACTTCCATGTCTTTCAGCTGAGGAAATCCCAGGATATGAATTCCCAGTGCTAATTTTACAGGCTGGAAAAGATTCTGACAAAATCCCTGGGCATAAAAGCTGAAAGATAAAACACTGAAGGTGTTTGAGATAGGATACTACTTCTGTACATAAATCCTGTCAACCAGAAGTGCAAAAGTACAGATGAGCCTAGTGAATATGGCTCAGGGCACCTAAATTTGTAAATTTGATTACTCCGATTATCATCTTTGATTCCAAGAATTCTTCGCTACTACACAGGGACAGTAATAGAGACCACAGAATCCGATTTCACAATTGGGTTTGTGAAGAATCAAAATGAGATGACATATGTGGATATCTCTGGAGTCTGGAAAGTACTAAGATTAAATGAACACATAAAACTGTAACGTTATTTTCTTAGTATAAGTCTGAATGTGAGTAAAATCCATAGAGTTACTATGGTATGCACACTGCAATGAAACTGTAGTGAGATCTACATTTAAATCTTATTTCTGCTACCTATTATATTTACAACAATTTTTGAGATATGACATATATGCCAAAAACTTTAGTCTTTTAAAATGTAAACTCACTGGTTTTTATTGTATTCAGAGTTGTGCAATCGCTACCACTAACTAATTTTAGAATACTTCCCTACCCTTAAATAAATCCAGAGATACCTGTTAGTAATCACTCTTCACTTTGCAGTCCTCTCATCTCCTGGCAACTACTACTGTTTACATAGATTTGCTAATTTGAGACCTTTTATAGTAATGGTCTTATATTTGTTATACATATAATTATGTTTTGCAACATTGCAATAGGAACATATTATAATATGTAGTGTTTTGACTGTCTTCTTTCATTTAGCATAGGCTTTCAAAGTTCATCCATTCTGTGGCATGTATCAGTACTTCATTTTGTGACCAAATAATATTCCGTTGCAAAAAAAATTTTTCTTTTTATTTGGATTACCTAATTTATAGGTGTATAATTTCTCATAGCATTTCATTATAATACTCTATGTTTATGTAAGGTCATTAGTGATGCATATTCTTTCATTTCTGATTTGTATTATTGTATTTTCTTCTTTTTTTACCTGGTGTGGCTAAACATTTGCCAATATTTGCCAAGAACCAACTCATCTGTTATTTTATTCTGTTTCATTTATTTCCCCAAATATATATTATTTATATTAGCTTTATATATTTATACAGTTTATATAACATATAATTTTATTTCTTCTATTTATTTTGCTTTTAGTTTGCTTTTTTCCAAATTTTATTGTAGAAGATTAGAATATTGATGCATTACTTTGCTCTCACATTACTATAAAGAACTACTTAAGACTGGGTAATTTATAAGAAAAGAGGTTTAATTGACTCACAGTTTCGAAGGCTATACAGAAAGCATGGCTGGGGAGGCTTCAGGAAACTTAAAATCATGGGAGAAGGTGAAGAAGGAGGCACATCTTACATTGCTGAAGCAGGGGGAAGAGTGAGAGGTGGTAGGTGTCACACACTTTTAAACAACCAGATCTCCTGAGTTCTCACTGACTGTCACAAGAACAGCAAGGGGGAAATCGGCCCACCGTGATCCAATCACCTCCCACCAGGCCTCTCCTCTAACACTAGGGATTCCAATTCAACATGAGATCTAGGCAGGGACAGAGAGCCAAACCACATCATTCCATACCTATTCCCTTAAAAATCTCGGTCCTTCTCACATTGCAAAATACAATTATCCTTTCTCAACAGTCCCACAAGTCTTAACTTATTTCAGCATTAATTCAAAAGTCCACGGTCCTAAATCTCACCTGAGACAAAGCAAGTCCCTTTCACCTATGATCCTATATAATGAAAAACAAATTAGTTACTTCTAAGATACAATGGGGGTACAAGCATTGGATAAAACATCCATTCCAAAAGAGGGATATCAGCCAATGCAAAGGAGTTTCGGGCCCCATGCAAGTCTGAAACCCAGCAGGGCAGTAATTAAATCTTAAAGACCAAAATAGTCTCTTATGACACTGTGTTTCACATCCAGGCCACACTGATGTAAGGGGTGAGCTCCCAAGACTTAGGGCATCTCTGCCTCTGTGGCTCAGCAGGATACAGCTCCCTGGGCTGCTTTCACAGGCTGGTGTTGAGTGCCTGCAGCTTTTCTAAGTGCATAGTGCAAGATGTTTGTGGATCTACCACGATGGGATCTGGAGAACAGTGGTCCTCTTCTTACAGCTCCACAAGGCAGTGCCCCATTGGGGACTCTGTGTGGGAGCTCCAACTCCACATTTCCCCTCTGTACTGCCCTAGTAGAGATTCTCCATGAGGGCTCTTCCTCTGTAGCAGGCTTCTGCCTGAATATCCAGGCATTTCCATACATTCTCTGAAACCTAGCGACAGGCTCCCAAGCCTCAACTCTTGCCTTCTGTTTACCCACATGCTTAACACCTCATGGAAGCCATCAATGTTTAGGCCTTGCACCCTCCAGGGAAGTGGACTCAGATGTATCTGGGGCTTTCTTAGCCACAGTTGAAGTCGGATCAACTCCCTTTGCAGACTGATATCCTGGCTGCACATAGAGCCTGGTGTGAGGATGGTAGTTTTTCCTCATAAGGCATTTTGGTCACAACAATGTAATAAATATATAGGAAGTCCAAACTTTTCCTCGTCTTCTTTTCTTCTCCTGAGCTAACTGAGAAATACTATGCAGCCATTAAAAATAATAAAATCATGCCTTTTTCAGTAAAATGGATGCTGCTGGAAGTCATTTTCTTAAGCAAATTAATATAGGAGCAGAAAACCAAATACCACACATTATCACTTATAAGTTGCAGCCAAACACTGAGTACTCATGAACATGAAGATGGCAAAAATAGACATTGGTAACTACTAGAGAAGAAAGAGAGGGAGTGGGGAAAAGAGTGGAAAACTGTTGGGTGTCACGCTCACTATTTGGTGACAGAAACCATAGTACCTCAGACCTCAGCATCATACAATATCCCCATGTAACAAACCTGCATCACATGTACCCCTAAGTCTAAAATAAAAGGTAAAATTGAAAAAAAAAAAAAACTCAGCTGCTGTTATTATTGAAGATCCCCTATAATGTGATGAATCATTTTTATCTTGCTACTTTCAAGATCCTCTCTTTGGTTTTTCATAGTTTTACTATAATATGACTTGTCATTTAGACCTTTGAATATATCCTACTTGAAGTGTGTTGTACGTCTTGGAAGTGTAGGTTAATGTTCTTCATCAAACTTGGAAAGATTGTGGTGATTATTTTTTAAAATATTATTTCGGCCCTATTCTTTTTCCCCTCTCTTTCTAGGACGCCCACTATGCACAGACTGATATGATTGGTGGTGTCCCATAAGTCTCTGAGACTCTGTTTAATTTTCCTCTTTCTTTTATTTTTTCTGCTAATAAAACAAGAACTTATCAACTGGCCTATCTTCTGGTGCAATAGTTATTTATTTTGATTTCTTAAATCTGCCATTGAGCTCGTCTAGTAAATTTTTTAAAAACTGTCTATTTTGCAATCATTTTAAACATAGACAAGAGTTGCAAAAAATAGTACACTGAGTTCCTGTATAATTTTTGTTCAAATTCCACTAAATGCAAAATCTTATATAACCATAGTGCAATTATCAAACTAAGAAATTAACTTTGAAACAATACTACTAACTAAACTTTATTTGAATTTGAACTATTTTTATATTACTGCCTATATATGTCTGTGGATAAAATCCAAAATCTACATAGCATTTAAATTCCATGTTCCTTAGTTTTATTCAATTTGTAAGACTCACTCCCACTTTGGCCCCCACCAATAGCATGGAGTTTATTTCCAGGCGGTGGATGAGCTGGGCTGAGAACTTGCCACAGGCTGCAACACTCACAGCTCAAGCCAACTCACAGTGCTTCTACTGTCCCACAAAGGCTGCAGTGGCAATCTGCCTCCTTCAAAGGCTCTGTGGACCTCTTGGGCTTCCTGGTAGGTTTCTGTGCCAGTTCTTGGAGGAAAAGTTCATGACATGTCTCCACATACTGCTCTGTCCATCCAAGTGGAAGCTGCAAGTTAGTCCTGCTTTCTCTCTGTCATTTTCCTAGGCAATTTCCTCCAGTAAACTTTGTTTCTGTTACTTTCCTTCTTAACTCCAGAATTTCATTTAGTGATATCCTGTGGGTTACTTCCTTTCTTTTCTTTAGATATAGTGTTCATTACTTCTCTGAAGTAATATATATTTATATTAACCCATGTGAAGTTTTGTATGTAAGTCTATATCTGGGCTGTCTGAGTAGAGGTTCTATTAACTGCTTTCTGTCCCTTGCTTATGGGCATTTCTTTCATTTTTCTTTCAGTTTTTTAAAATACTTTTTGTTGAAAACTGAACATTTATAACAATATACCATTGCAGCTCTGGAAATAAAATTTATTACTCCCCCCAGAATTTGTCGTTTACTGTTTTGTTTCTTTAATTGTTGTTGCTGATGATGATTTTGGCTTATTTAATGACTTTCCTAGGCTAATTCTGGTAAGCCTGTATATTCTCTGTTATGTGTACATACTGTTCTGTTTACTTGGTTAACTTAATGTTCACTTAATGATGGAATATATATTTTCTTAATTGCCTTGAACTATAGGTTTTCCAGTCTTTGCTGAATGACACAAAATTGTATTTGTTGGGTCATGACTTCAATACTGAGAACATTACAACTTTTTATGAGCCTTTACCTTCTAGCTTCACTTAGCATTGAGCTTAGCCAGAAGTGACACATTAATATCCTTTCAGACCTTTACTGGACATGTGAAGATTGCTGCACATACACATGTCCTCCTGTATTCTCAAAGATTTATTGGAGTTTTTCAAAACTCCCACGGGCATTATATTCTCTAGATTTTCCTTTAATAATTTTGTGCAGCCTTTTGTTTGCCCCAACTGGTATTGCTACCTCAGCTAGCTGTAATGTTAAACAATTTTTGCTAGTTGTTTCAACAAATACCTTAGGAATAAAGCTTTTCTCAGCAACTTAGCTCCAATTCAACTCAAATTAAGAGAAGCCCACCCTATGAATGCAGCTTTTTCAAGAATCTATCAAATAGACAAATATGGTAAATTTGGGGGAATATACCTATTAGAGAACTCGAAAACTAATCTACCCTTCAGTGCAAGGCTACTGGTTTTCCCAGATAAATTAGTTCCAAAAAAGCTTATTTTAAATGCTTCCATCTAGCTGAGGATACAAGAATGGAAATGGGGAAGGTTAAAGCACCACAAAGCTCATTATTGTATTTAAGATTTAGCATTTCATCTTAATAAAGGTTCATATGATTATTGAAAGCCTTTAGTGAATTTCCAGAATTCTGAAAAAAAAAGTTGTTTTTGATGATTTCTGCCATTGTTTTCTTTGCTTTTATGGAGGGGCAAATGGTAAGCACCCATTTTCTGATACTTTTTATATGCCTCTCCCCATTGTAACTTATTATTTCTGTGATCTTATGGTTTTCACATAGAATGTTAAAACTCAGTTTATAAAAAAATTAGAATTGTAGCACTTGCTTTATGTTTTTCCATTCAATTATAATAATGAAACAAATACTGGATACTTTTCCTGTGCCATAATAAAAACAATAGGTATTACATGTTATGCATCATGTATTATCTGCTATGCTGGATGATTTATATTTACTATCATGAATATGCAAGTTGGGTGTTGTTCACATTGTTTAAGAGACAATTTAGACTCTTAAAATTATGAGTTCCTTGCCAAAAGTCATACATCTAAAAAGAACAAAAGCAAGAACAAAAACTCATGAGTTGTTACTTGCTTTTTATGACAAGTTACTCTATAAAACATGATGTTAAAGAAAGTTTGATGATAATTATGATGATGACAATCTCTTATTTCTCTCTACTATAAAATGATATTAAGACAATAAGCATTACAGTCAGTAGAGCACAGAGTAAATTTTGTACATTAATTTTTATATAAATTTAAATCTACAAGGATCTTCTGCCATTTGCAAACTGTAGGTAAGATATTGCAACCCTGTAAAACATTCACCAGTGATGAGATGGTGACAGCTTAACTTGGAGCACTGTTATAAATTGCATAATGTGCAATGCCTACAATTGTGAATAACAATCATATGGACTTCTAGACCGTTTTTAGAATAGCAGTATATATACTTTTAACAAAAAGGTTTAAATTGTTACATTTTTGTCCTAGACTGGTGTTTATTTTGCTAAACAATTTAGGCAAATACCCTAATTTTCTCTACTGGTAGGTTATCAATATCTTCATTCAGTTCTCATGGTTCTTTTCATAGCCTGCATTGTTGGAATGATCTGATAATTTTAAAGATCTTTGTTTTATTACATTGTTCTTGACATCTGTGTTGCCTGTACCAATTCATCATTACTTAATTAAGCAACCAAGTAGTTATTAAGTACCTATTTTATGCCAAAGAAATCCTGGAAAAATACAGAATACTTTATTTTTTTAATCTCATGATAGGTCTTAATACTTTAAAGATGGCGAACATATATATCATCAAACAAGATTTTGTTAAGATAAACCTTTCTCATTCTTTCAGCTTTCCTTTCTATAGAACTTTCTTCAGCCAGCTTATGTTCCTAGTTACTTCTTCACTTCCTTATTTCTATTTGTCAAAGTCTCTCTTAAAATGTTAGACTCATTACAGATTAATTTGTGGAGATTGTCACTAAGCCTGAAAAATTAATTCCTCTTTATCTCAGCCTTTGTTGTTGTTGTTGTTGCTTCTAACAGAATATCTGAAACTGGGTTATTTATAATGAAAATAAATTTATTTCTTACACTCATAGAGATTCAGAAGTCTGAGGTCTATGGGCCACATTTAGTGAGAATCTTCTTACTGGTGGGGACTATGCAGAGACCCAAGGGTGCACAGGACATCACATGCTGAGTATGTGAGCTTTTGTCTCTCTTCTTATTACAAAGCCACTAGTCCCATCCTCATGAGAATCCATTAATTATTAATCCATTAATTGATTAATCTCCTAGTCCTTTATGGCTCAATTATCTCTTAAAGGCCCTGCATCTCAATATGGCCACATTGGGAATTAAGTTTCAACATGAGTTTTGGAGGGGACAAACATTTAAATTAAAACACTCTTCGAATACTCTTGTTTATTTATTTTGTGACTTTTTATGTTTAAGAGATTTTTATTAATTAATCAGATTTTGAAAATGAAGCTCTGAAGTTAGTCTACCTATGTTAAATCTAATGTCTGTCATTTACTAGTTGTTTGACCTTAGGGAGGCTACTTTATTGGTTGAGCAATTATGTAGAGAATGGAACTTAGTGAAGAGAAGAAAGAGGCAAATAAACTAGTTATAATATTATGGCAAGAATCCAAGTAGATGAAATGGATGACTTAATGAATGTAATGCTTTACTAAGCAAATACTAATGGCCACATTTTCTGCTAAGTGTGACTTATCCAATTATGTAAGTCATGATCCTTGTATGCATGTAATTCACAGTCTATGGTAGAAGAAAGATACATTAAAAACTACCTATAAGCCAAATTGTTAATTGTCATAATAGGGGTCCAAGTAAAGTCCTAGAGAACACAAGATTGAGCTCACTATTCTATGTGTGTCCTGACAAACCTAGTCCAATGAGGATATTATTTTCCATTAGCTAGGCAATTAACTTCTATTATGCATCCTAAGATTCTATTACCTTTGTTAACCATACCTCACTGATGGCTTAAATTAAGTAAGAGGAAACTAGCTGTTTGATTTGTGCCCTTTATATTTTTGTTATTTAACTCTGTGATGGCATTTGATGATTTTTCACTGTATTGTTACTTCATACATTTGGGAAATGTGTAGGGTTAATTTGATGCTTTAGATCAAGTTTAAGAAATCATCAACATAAATTCATTACTCTTGAAAGCTTCTGAGACTCTTTGAACTTAACTTCAGTAAGCTTCGATATAAAGGGAATAGTAACCAGAGTTCAAAGTCAAACAAACATGAATTTGAATCTCTGTTCTGACGTTTATGTATTGTCATATATAATCTAGGGTTATTTTTTATTATTTAGTAGTTGATTTTATTATTATGATATTTGTATTTGAATGATAGTTACTAGCAGTAGCTTTAAACTTATATTATTTTCAGTATTATAAAACTGAAATTTCAAAACATGATTTAAAATAAAAGAGAGGAAGTTTGTCAATTACCAGAGAAAATATTTAATATATAGTTTTTTCATGCTGAAAATTAGAAATGGCTTTCTGATTGCCAGAAACAAATGTTGATGAGTAAATTCATCTATAAAAAGACCAAATAACCATACTGTAAGTTTAATGTAAATTCTTTTGGTATTCTAATTGTAAAAGGTAAAAATATGAAGTAATTCTATGGGAAAAAAGAGTATGCTGTTGCTACTATTAATTTTATGTGTTGAGAAATCCCTAGCCCTCCTACTGACTGAATGGACATGCTCTTGCCAAGTAGACCCCAAAGAAACCTCCTGATTCTTGAGTTTCTGGTCATGGCTGGACAAAAAGTTAGGCATGCCTCAGTATGCTCCTTCCTTATTAGCTTTTAACCAAAACTATTTCCTAAGTGGTAAGCAGAAGCCAACTGTAGCAAACAAGAAATGAACAACTCATTTCTTTATTACCTTTGGCTAAATATATGAGGACACAACTTCACTCCCTCTTCCTCTTTTCAGTTTCCGGCGTGACCATTTGCCGGCTCACAATGCATCCCTTCCTAAGAACCGACAATCGTCTCCAGAAAGGCTCTGTCCAACCCTGGAAGGATGTGAGCGAAGGTTTTCATGTCCTCTGCTTCACCATTTGTCATCAGAGTGCAGAAATTTCCATCCTCAGATAATTCAAACACTACCATTTTTTGAACATGTGACCCATGAAACTTGTGAATACTCCTTTTATACATATTCATGACTCTTCCTATAGTTTATTAAACATATATATTCAGCCATCTCCCTCATCATAAATTTCTGTTCCCTTTGCCTCTCCCTTGAAAGGCCTTTTTCTGGTTTCTGGCCTGAGGCTATATTTCCCAGGCTGTCAGAATGGCCACCCTGCAGGCTGTAACACTTTATGACAAATAAAGCTCTTCTTTCCAAATTTACGAACCTCTTGGTTCATCAGTTGACAGTGTAAACTTGACAGGTCACAGTGTGCTGTGCCCAGAGTAAAGATTATTTTTGGGTGTGTCTGTGAGTATGTTTCCAGATGAGATTAACATTTGAATTAGTAGACTCAGTAAAATAGTTTCACCTCTCTAATATGGGTAGACATCACCACATCCTTTTAGGTTCTACTTAGGACCTAAATAGAACACAAGGCTGAGGAAGAGAAATTTGACTCCATTTTTTTTTTCTGACTCTCTGCTTGAGCAAAGACATTTCATGTCATCTTGTCCTGCTCTTAGACTGGGATTGACATCTTTGTATTCATGAACTCTTAGGTCTTTGGACTCAGACTGAATTACATCACTGGCTTTCCTGGTTGTCCACTTTGCAGACATCATATGATGAAACTCTTGACTTCCATAATCCAATTTCCATAATAAATATTCTCTTATCTATCTATCTATCTAGCTAGCTAGCTAGCTAGCTAGCTAGCTAGCTAGCTAGCTAGCTAGCTAGCTATCTGTCTATCAATCCTATTTGTTCTGTTCCTCCAAAAAACCTAATATAGATTTGGTTACAGAAAGTGGTTCTAGAGGAAAAGAATTTTAAGAATAAATCTTCTGGGTTTTTTGTAAGGGGTTTCTGGAATTAACTTTCTAATCTGATTAGGTTTGAGGATGCTAGTGACTCTATTTAGCATAGTAAATAGATGTGCTATTTGTTATGTGAACTGTTTGTGATACGAGCTGTTTATAGAGTTATGTAAAATATCTGCATTGGATACTACCTATCGATCACTTATAAGAAGCAGGTAGTTAAGTGACTCAGTATAAGATACTTCAAACATTTTTGACAAACTAATAAGTATAATGACATAGGTTGGTAGTTTCTAATATTGCTGGACAAAGTGGTGATGGAAAAGATACAAAAAATAATAAGTAGGTAAAACGATGGATTTGTTAAGTGGCTTGAGTTAATGATTCCACAATGTAAACATATATTAAACATCACAGTGTACCCCATAAACACAATTATTATTTATCACTTAAAAATAAAATTTAAAAAAGAAAAAGATTAGCTCAGGGATTTGAATTTCCAGCTCAAACCCTCTATACATGTCCTAATGTTTTCTATTTTTCTTTATGAGAGAGGATACCCTTATCTCCTGCAGCAGCAGTGTGGAAATTGCTAAAAACCAAATGACCAACCTCTTCCTGAAACTGACTGAATTAAAATGCAAGTTTAAATCCCAGCCTCAGGGTGTCTACTGTTAAAGTAAGAGCATTTATTGAGGAAGAAAGAGGCTCTGTAAATTGGAGCGGGGAAGTGTAGAAAGATCCTGATGAAGCTGGAGCTATTGAGCCCCTCAATTCTTGTAAGTTTTCTTCAGCAGTGTAAGAGATCTCCCCACACCCAGCAGAAGTGTTCTCTACATCTCAGAGGCAGTGGCATCCTCGCTTCCAGAAATATTCGCTTCTCCACTCACAGTGGTATCAGCCTTTCCACCTCCATCTGAGGGGATTAACACTGCATTGCCCGAGGAAACTCTACTGGCCTCCATTGATAAAGGTGCCCTGTAAAACAATGTTGAATCTTCTCAGGACCCACCATCACCACCCTTATTTTCTTCTAGATTCATAACTAGGCTCATAATCCAGCAGGCCTTTAAAAGTGAGTTATAATTATAATCCATGAAGAGATGTGTCATACTTCAAAAGAACTACTTGAGTTTTCTAATGAATACAGACAGAAATCTGGAAAACATGCATGACAAAGGAACTAAGAATGTGAGATAATGGTGAAAAGGACAATAGAGTTGGATCAGGCTGTACTTATTGACATAGACTCACAAAGAAGAGCTTCTGAATGTAATGTTGCAGCTTGGGGCCTTAGAAAGAGCTGTAATCCTTTGGCTGGTTGGTTTCCTGAAATGTGGACCCAAAGATGGAACACCATAAGTAAGCCAGAAATGACAGACATGCCTTGGATTCATGTACAGAAAGAGAATCAATGAGTTAGGGGGATTTGACTGTTACAGTGGATTTGTCATTTGTTATTATAGACCTACTCATCCACACAGGGAGTCCAGAAGACTGTGAGGAATAAACCTGTGAGGAGAGTCCTGGCATCAATAAAGAGCTCTGTGATCACTCTCTTTTATAGGCCAGACCTCACAGTAGGAATGTCAGTCATTCCTACTGGGAATAATTTAATCTCAAGATGACAAGGGTCAAGTAGTGACACTTAACTGCTAAAGGCAAGATTGGCATGGTTACCATAATGGACAGCAAAATCAAAGCAGTAAACATCAGGATTTTGGAGCAAAATATGGGATCCTCTGCAGAAAACAACCATTCTTTTGAGTGACAGCTCTTGGCTTGCTACTAGGTCTTACAGAGAATGAACATTTAACTTTGGGCCACCAAATCTAAGTTACCATGTGACTTGATCTCTTTATTATAAACTGGCAATTACATGACCCACCAAGCCGTAAAGTTGGGTATGCACAATAACACTCCATCATCAAATGTAAGTGATAGATACATGATCTGGCCCAAGCATGTACTGAATACACAAGTAATTTAAATAAAGAAATGGCTCAGATACCCACAGTTCCCCCTCCTGTTATACTGCCTTCTCTATCCCAGCCTGTACTTATGGCATCATGGAGAGGTCCCTACAATCAGCTAATCGAGGAAAAAGAAACTCAGGCCTGATTTACAGAGATTTTTGAAAGATATGAAGGCACCACTCAAAAATGGACAGTGGCAGCACTACAATCCCTCTCTGAAACATGCATAAGGATAAGAAGTAAAGGAAAATTCTCCCAGTGGTCAGAATTTTGAGCAGTGCACCTAGTTGTTAACTTTGCTTGGAAGGAAAAATGGTCAGATGTTCAATTGGCTATATAATGATTCATGGGCTGTGAACAGTGTTGGCTGATTGGTTTGGAACTGGGAGAAAAAACATGATTGAAAAATGAGTGACAAAGAAATTTGAGAAAGAGGTTTGTGAGTAGAGTTTGCTGAGACACACACACACACACACACACACACGGAAACTAGCAAAAAATAAAAATCCATGAGGATATTTGCGTCCCATGTGAATGCTCACCAAGGAATGCTTCTTTAGCAGGGTAAAATTTCAGCAATCAAATGGATAAGCTGATCAATCCTGCAAATATGAGTCTCTTTCCTCAGCCACTCTTGTTATCTCCCAATGGGCTCATCAACAAAATGGCCATGCTGGCAGGGATGAAGTTTATGCATGAGATCAGTAACATCAACTTCCACTAACCAAGCCAACCTGCTAGCAAGAGAGGCTACCACTGAGCCTGAGGCCCCCATATGGACATATGGAACCATTCCGCAGGGCAATCAGCCTGCTACCTGGTAGCAAGTTGATTACGTTTAATCACTTCCATCAGAAAAAAAAAAGACAGGGGCAGTGTTTTGCTATTTCTTAGACACTTACTCTGGATACAGATTTTTATTCTCTGTGTGTAATGCTTTTACAAAAGCTTTAACTGTGGAATAACAGAATGCCATATTTAACATCATATTTCATACAGCATTGCTTCTGAACAAGGAAAACATCTACCAGTAAAAGAAGCCATCAGCTTCATCAGCTTATCCTGATGGTGTTTACTGATGGTGTTTACTGGTCTTACCTTGTTCCCCACCATCCTGAAGCAGCTGGCTAGATAAAACAATAGAATGGACTTTTGAAGACTCAGATACAGCACTAACTAGGTGGCAATACCTTGCAGGGCTGGGCAAGGATCTCCAATATATTGTTTGTGTTAGGAATCGGCATTCATTTTATGATGCTAGTCCCCTGACGGCAAGGATTTACATGTCTAAGTATCAAGGACTAGAAATGGAGACCAGGAGTGGTGGTTCATGCCTGTAATGCCAGCACTTTGGGAGGCAAGGCAGGAGCTTGCCTCGAGTCAGGAGTTTGAGACCATCCTGGTCAACATGGTGAAAACCTGTCTCTACTAAAAATACAAAAAAGTAGCCGGGCATGGTGGTGGGTGCCTGTGATCCCAGCTACTATGGAGGCTGAGGCAGGAGAATCACTTGAACTTGGAATGTGGAGGTTGCAGTGAGCTGAGGTCACAACATTGCACTCCAGCCTGGGTGACAAGAGTGAAACTCCATCTCAAACAAAAGGGTTGTGGGGAGGACTGGAAGTGGGACCATTTACTGTTACTCCTAGTGACAGAACAATGACCTAAATAGTAACCTCAGGTTCTTTGCTGATCTAGAGCTTTCAGTTTCAGGTGAAGGAATGCTTCCACCAGGGCACACAACAACAATTTCGTTGAACTGGAAGGTAGGTTTACCACCCAGCCACTTTGGGCTTCCCTTACCTCTGAGTCAACAGGCTTAGGAGGGAGTTACAGTGCTGGCTGGGTGATTGTTTCTGAATACCAAGCAGAAATTAGATAACTTATGTGCTATATAGGTACAAAAATATGTCTAGAGTACATAAAAGCCTTAGGACAGCTTGTAGTATTGCTGGGCCTTATGATTAAGGTAAATAAAAAACTACAACAACCCAATCAAGTCAGGATTACCAATGGCCCAGACTCCTCAGGAATAAAGGTTTGGAATAAATTGTTCCAAGCAAGTGAAGAACAATGACCAGCTGAGATTCTTTGAAGGCGAAGGTGATATAGTGGGTAGCCGAAGAGAGTCTTAATCAGCTATAAGCTCTCAACCAGTTAGGAAAATAAAGACCGTAGTTTTAATGAGTATTTCCAACTTGTTTTGCTATGAATATGTTTGCGCATGTATAATACACACACACACATATTTTGTTGGTTTTATTTCTCTGGAGATCCCTAACTAAATACAATTGTTTGCTCTTTGGGAGTTTCAATTTCTTCACCTGTTAATTAGGTAATATCAGCTTAATTAATGGATCAAATTAAATTTATTATGTAAGGGCCCTACACATGGTATTTATTATGTCTAAAGCCTTACTATTGGGAAATCTAAAAAAAGTAAATTAGTTCTTGATGTGGCTTCTTAGTAATTCTTTCATAACAACATTTATATATTAAACACTCATGAGTTATAGCATATTCAGAGCATACTTATTGCTTTAGTTACCCTGTAAACATTTTAAAATATCTGCACTTCTTAGCTCCACCATCCCCAAACTATCCACACATCTGCCATCCACATGATTATAATCACAGCTGCCATGGTGGAACAATGTGACCACAGCTCACAGTTGATTGACTAAGTCCAGGATTACTGATTCAAATTGATTCTGTGAAAGTGTCTTCCTAGTGGTCATAATTATGGATCCAGAATTTGGAAGCTGAGTTATATTAGTAACAGTATTCCTGAACAACAATCTAACAATATCTACTGCTTAATTTGTAATTCTCCTCCTTATATGCCCCAAGATAGTTCAGTGTTATTTTAATAATGTTCTCAGCCTTCACAGCACCAGCCTTCTTGTCATTCGTTTTCTTAGGCAAACTGAATAGAGTCCTGCTATTAAAAAACACCTTTCCCTTCTGGTTTTGAGAGACTTCCTCTTGTCTCCCAGGAGGAAGGATTTCCTGACTTTGACACATATGGTTACCTTCGAACACAAAAGCCTTGTGGTATGGAAAAACAAATTTGTTTTTATGTCCTCTTCTCCCTTTCCATCTTTCAGCACAGACTTAACTCCCTTAAGCCCAGACATCTGTTGGGACCTGATCCCCAGTCATTAGTTGCCAGTGATGCCACTGAGATGGCACCTGTCAAAAGAGCAGTGGTTCCATTTCTAGATTGTGGATCTTCAGATAAATTCTGCCATTTTCATTTTGCTTCCTGAAAATCAGGGTCGGCTCATGAAAGGTTGTTAAACAACATGCTAAATGTGCAATGTCAACACTCACTCTAAACTTCCCTGTTCAGAGCATCAGATGAAGACTTCATTGGGGTTTACAGTGGCTTTCTGATTTTTGGGAGTCCATCAAAGAAGGGAGTTTGAAAGTTGTATACTGTTAACAATTGTCTGCCCATGTCCTGCCTGAAATACCATGATTGTTTACGGAAAGTATCTTTAATAAAGCTAGATACAGTTTTGCTTGGAAAATATATATATATATATTAAAATAGAAATATTAGGCGTCTGGGTTTCTGTCTTTCCACTCATGTATAACTTAGAGAAACAGTTAGTTAGAGCCTGAGTACACTGCTCTGACCTCTTGGTTTACTTCCCATCTTGATCACAAAATTGCCATATGATCTTGGACTTACTTAATCCTTTTTCTTTATTTTCTTCCTGTAAGTAATAGATATAATAACAAGGCCTAACTCATAGGACGTTTTATGAGAATTAGAATCCAATCAACCTGTTGTGGACATCTACAGAAGTAGAAAAAACACCACTTCCCTAATTTGTTTTGGGTGCTAAGGCTGATGATGGTACACATGCACTAAGAAAGTAAGAAATGCTTATTATTCACAATGGTGAGTAATGATGCTTTCTGAGGAGAACAGGGTGGGCTCCACAACAGGGCAAACAAGGGATTGATAGAGGAGGAAAAAGAGATGGCTTAGACTTTGTTGTGGTTAGGAGATATAACTTGGGTAAGAGTTTTTACGCACACATAGGCTATGGCTTACATGGTTTAAATTTCCTACCAGCCCCCCAAAAGGGAACGCCTACTTTTCTTATCAACTTGCCCAAGATGTGGGGTAGAAAGCAAAGGGCAAGTGGTAGAATTTGCAAGCCCTCAGCTTGTAAATATCAAAATAAAGTTGGAGTCTTTAATGCAATTCACTCCTTATGTTTGACGGAAAACTAAAATGTGTCATGTTTTATTTAATTAAATTTTTATCTCAATTAAGTAAACCACTATAGCACTCTTTGAGGCAAGTAGTGCGAGTCCATTAAAAGAGGTAAACTTTCCTTAAGTGTCTTGTTTAAGACTTGCATTGCGCATTTTTTAAGTTAAATGTGTGTCTTAGTCAATATCAGTACCCCATCTAGGTGAGGCTTTCCTTGCGTATTTAGTGTATATAGGCATGTGTCAGACTTTGATTTACATTCGGGGTAAATATGAGTCCAAAAGTTCTTTATCCCAAAGGAGTCAACCTTGGATAAGTAATTATTGTTGCCACCATTGGATAATCAGATGGCCAGACCATTGCCAATATTCTAAAAGCCTAAAAATGTGCAGATGGTTAGCCATGGTATCCAACGTTAACGTGACTGCTACTCACATTGTTAGTCATTTGTTTACACTTGAATCATGTTCTAGTTAAGGATGAAAATTGCTAACTCTCCAGCAAGCTCCATCACATGTGATTATTGCAATATTGTCCATAAATTATTAACACTTCTTTTTCTGTTCACTCAGTTGATTCCAAGAAGGTCACTAGGCATTTGGTAGGTCCAGAAGGGGGTGACATCCTTCAGTATTATGGCATCTGGCAAGAGACTGAGGAAAGGGCAGGCCATATTCTCCTGTATATGTGTTATACCAAAGGGTTTAGGCTTGGCTCTGTCTTGGAGGTATCATTTCCATTTTAACAAGGAGGTCTTAGTGGCTGTGGGTGATGATGTTGCCTCCATGGCCCAAGGCATAATGAGAAGTTGTGTACCAAGGGTCATGGATAGTAGCCATGAGAGCCTCCAGTTGCAGAAGAGTTCAGTGTTTGGCCAGCAATCAATATGGTGCAGAGCTGAGCAAGATACTTTCTTGCACCAGAAGTTCATGGGCATTTACCACCATCATGAATGATTGAAACAGAGGAAGCAATAGCAAGTTACTAAAGCCTCTGCTAAGAAATGTCTGGATGCATTAATAAGAGTATTTATTCTATTGCAATTTAGTCAGATTATAGACACTTCTGTCAAAGCGGTCCTCATTGAAGATGGGCTGATTTTTGAGTATCAACATTACAGGCTTAAGTAAAATTTGTAAACAAGGAACTTGCTACTTCCAGAACCCAAAAAGGCCTAAAAGATGTTAGTCGTTCTTTAATCTTGTGGGTACTGACAGGATCAATAGCTGTTCACGGACAGTGTCAGGGATGCAGTGACCCTTGGTTGAGTAAACAGTTTTCAAGAATTAAACTGAAGTAGCAAGGCCATTTATTGTTTGTACTACGTATGGGACAATGGCCAATCCCCTTTATTTGAACTCATTCGTAACTGTCTGTATGTTCTTAATGAGTGTATCAAATGAACCTCTTTGAGGAGAATGTAATCAATGTAAAGTCATACCTGTGCTCTAGGAGAAAATTGAATGTAATTAAGATCGTGGTGCAAAGATTATGTGTGATGGCAGGAATCAAGATAACCCATGGGTAGCAAGGTAAAGGTGTATTGTGTCTTTTAGAAGGTTTAGGAAAACAACAGTTGAGAGGCTGCACAGTCACAGACACTGAACAGAATATATTAGCCAAATCCATAACAGCAAAATATCGTTTGCCAACGGGTTAGAGTCAGTAATTTAAATGATTTTGGGCACAAAAATTTTAATGGGTGGTGCATAGCATGAAGGTTGTGGTTATGCATTACAAGACATAAATCTTTCTTTCCATGTTGAAAAACAAGCCAAATTTGATTGGTAGATGGAACAGCAATGTGCAAAATTACCTTCTTGCATAGATTTTATATAATGAGTTTAAATCCTTGGAGACATATTTTTAACTTATATTGAGCTATATTTACCATCTAATCAGAGGTGAAAGGCCATGGGTGTCCTTTCTGTCAAGCTAGTTATAAGTGCCAGAAATGTAATTTAATTTCAAGTTATGAAC
The DNA here is from genome assembly GCF_009761245.1 of Sapajus apella. NCBI lineage: Eukaryota > Metazoa > Chordata > Mammalia > Primates > Cebidae > Sapajus > Sapajus apella. Next base: position 22,120,186 of record NW_022436945.1, read on the forward strand.
CTTTGGGTTATTTATGCCTATTATAGGATATTATGGGGAAATAGGGGCTACGGCCATGGAGAATTTAGGCAAGGCAATTGTATTAATCTATTCTCATGCTGCTTGTCAAGACGCACCCAAGAATGAGTAATTTATAAAGAAAAAGAGGTTTAAAGGACTCACAGTTCCACATGGCTGGGGAGGCCTCGCAATCATGGTGGAAGGCAAAAGACATGTCTTACATGGCAGCAGGCAATAGGGAATGACAGCTAAGCAAAAGGGGAAACCTCTTATAAAATCATCAGATCTCATGAGACTTATTCACTACCATGAGAACATTATGGGGAAACCACTCCCATGATTCAGTTATCTCCCACTGAGTCCCTCCCACAATGTGTGGGAATTATGGGAGCTACAATTCAAGCTGAGACTTGGGTGGGGGCACAGGCAAACCATATCAGCAATCATTCTGATCATTAAGTTGTAAAGCATATCTGATTTGTTGTCTCCTGTATGTTACCAATTCTTCTAAGAGTATAGCAGGTACCTAGTTTAAATTTAGTGGAATACTCAAGTTTAACTCTAATTTGAGACCTAAAGTCAACTAAGTCTGAAAGTCTGCCAATTGCTACACTTCAGCAGATGTTAACGTTAATTTTGAACCTTTAAGTCAATCAACACCCACTTACTTTTTTTTGTAAGTCCTTTTAGCAAATATTTCAATTGTGGACCCTTATGTTTTTTTCTTCCTCCTGTATCCAAGTGGATTGTTTTTTCTTTGCTTTGTTGGTGTCTGTATATGCTTTGAATGGTTTCTCATCCATAATTATATCTATAAAGTTCTCTCCTTAGAGTATCTCAAATCAGTGTCATCAGGATTTGAGACCTGCTTCATGACAATTGTTTCTTTACAGCATGTAAATATCCCAGGTTTAACTTGGGTTTAAAAGGTGAAGGAAAACAACAGTTGAGGGTTGTATCTCTTGGTGGTATCCTGGAATGCATTAAGTACTTCTCCCTAAGGACCTGTAGATCAGGATCATTTAGTGACAGAGGTATAGGAGCAAAGTCATTTTGTAAGATCCAAGTGAGCCGTTTGGTTTTAGGAGGATGGACATTAAGAGGCCACATGTTGCATTATTATTCCACATGAGACCATCCAATGTGGCTTTATATCACACAATATATTAGACTTTCCTCTTATTACGCTATACACTGGGAACCAGCAACAGGTTGAGACACAAAACCCATGACCATAGGCTGAGAATTGTTTCCCTGAGCCTAGAATCCATCCTTGATTTTGCTGGAATTAAGACAAACAATTCAACCTGAGATACACAGATATGTTCAGACAGAGGCATATGACACAAAACCACTTTAAAGTGGATCTCAAACATATATTGTTCCTAAACATCAGTTATTTTAACTTCTGATTTAGTAAAATCTATAACAGAAGCTCAGTAGAATCCAACAAATGCAGCACAAAGCAGCAAGAGCAAGAATTCCAGCAGACAGCACCTCAAAGCTCAAGTTCACCAGCCGACAGCAGCATAGCTCAAAGAGCAAGCTAGCCAGCAGACAGCAGAGTAAATTAGTAAGCTAAAGCAAAAGAAGAAAGACCCTCAGTAGTGGTGATTTCTACCCAGGTATTCTGTTCATAATGTCAATGACTGAAGTCATCCCACAGGAACAAAATGTGTGCTCTACTCAAATTTTTGAATAAGGTGTTGATCTGATTACATCACACATACACAGAGGGTATGAAAAATCTTTATGAGGCTTTCTACATACAGCAAAGCATGCTACTAAGCAAATCTGAAAATGACTTGGGAGAAAAAAAGATAAAAGACTGCATTGTCTCTTTTTCTGGATTAGGAGCTCAAGTTTGGGTAAAAATTCCCCAGGCATAGAGAGAATGTGGCTTGTGTTGAACTACTCTTTGGGGCCAAAGTAGTCAGCACTTGAGATTTTGTTTCATCAGATTTCTCAGATGCAGGTTGAAAAGGAAGAAGTAATGAAGGGACTTGAAAGCTATCATTAGTCAAATATTAAAATTGGAGTCAAATTGTTTATTACACCAACACATTAGTTTCCAACGAAAGTTAAGTGTTCTTATTATCCGTAGAGTGTTAAATTCCATGTTATATTTGTCACTCCATAATCACAAGTTGGCTGCTCAATTTCCAGGCATTATACCCCCATTCTTAACAAGAGGAAAAGGGAAATGACCTAAGTTGTCACATTTTTATTTGCTCCTTTTAAGAAGAAAAAACTTTCCCAAGAATTCTTACTATAGCTTTTTCCTTAAAACCCAATGAAATGGCCATCCCTAGTTCTAAGCAAAACTAAGAAAGTTAGCATTTCTAACACTGAACACAATGGGGAGAGGACGATACTCTTGGAAAAGAAGAAGGTGAGATGGCCATTGGCAGGTAGCTGACTATGATAAGTAATGCTATTTGTATATATTCTGTAAAATAGGTTTGCATAGTAGTAACCAACAGTTGTAAGCACTGAAAATTGTTTTACTGCATGCAACACACATCCCTGCTCCTGGAAGTTGACATCCATCACATAAAAATTGTAGAAGAATTGGTGATAATTGCTGCTTTAACAACATTGTGTCTTGTCTTATACATGTGGAGGAAGGGGAGGAGCTGGGAGAAGAAGTACTTATTACACTGGGGATTCACTGGAACTTCTCCTTACCTTTTTGTTTGAGTGACATAGATGAACATGCAGTTTTCTGCAGACTATTATTACGTTAGCTACATATGTAGCTTGTCTTTTTAAAGGATGGAAATGAACAGGCTTGACCCTGAGTAGTAATCATTACCTTTTTCTGACTCCATATCAGACATAAATGATCTTTCCCACTCGTTTCCAAAAGTCATTACAAAAAATTGTGAAAAGTACATTTTCATCCAGTTACATAAGCAAATAAGGGAGGAGAGGAGCAGTACATGTGTTAAAGAACCAGAATAAAAGCTATTCAGATTTGGATATCAAAATTGTATATCTCAATGCGTTTCCTTTCATACTTAAGAAACATAATGCCTTTGAAAATGAAAAGAAAAAATCAAAGCTATTAAACACATGTTCTTTTCTCTGTGCCTCTGCATTGATTAATGCCCTGAGCTCACACAGCTGTAAAGTTATACTGATGTCCTCTTTAGATCATGCCTCACATGACTTTACTCAGAAAAGGAGAGAAAGGCTTGTCAAGTAGAAGAGTAAATGAGATATCTCATTTACATTGAAATATAGAGAGTATCAAAGAAAAGGGCTGCTTCTTGTTCACCAAGTGCACTTCTGAACTCGTAATATACTGACGATATAATGGAGTTGGACATGTCACAATCATTTGCATTTGGCCTTGCTTTCTATAGTGTCTTCCCATGTCTCTTATTTCAAAAACAAATGAAGAATTGGATTTTTATTCATTCAGAAAATTACTAGATCTTAACGTGTCATTGTTTTTGATATCCTGAGATCAAAATTTTACTCCTTGATTTGGATTATTAGAGTATTCACATGATTTAAAACAACCTTGTAAATAAAATACCCCAAATTCACTATAGAATAAAAATGTTTTATCACTCATCCTCCTAATAGGAAGTACAGAGGTAGACAAATACATTCAGTCAGACATGTTTTACTACTTGATTTCAAGCATTAGTCACCATAGGCTAGTGCATATTTGAACAATTGGCTGAAATTAGCATTTCTTTCTGATCATATGAAACAATCTGAATCTTTAAAAGTATTATACAAACACTACAAAAATAGATATGTTTGGACTCCTTTCCTGACACATTCTAAATTAAAACAAACAAACAAACTTTGACTATTTATTTCCATGCTCAAGGAAAACTATAATGTTATTTCACTTAATAACTAAATACAGAATATAACAATTTTCTCAGTTGGCTAGACCTTTTAACAATAGCACTGAAAGCTCCAGGAGAGTGACATCAGGAAAATGCTGGAATAGCAGGTGCCAGTGCTCACCCCTCAAAGAAGCATCCATCGGAACAACCATCCATATACAATAACGCCTTCAAAAGAACTAAGAAACAGGTGAAAGATTACAGCACTTAGGTGGAAGATAGAGATAAGAAAAAAGACATTACAGAGGTAAAAAAAAAACAAACAAAAAAACCCCTCTTTTTTACCTGTGTCACCCTCTCCAAAGCCTAACAATGCAATGCAGAAAAAGAGCGAAGGGAGCTCTGGACTTCTCTGCAGACCCCAGCACCAGACCTGCTTCCGTGAACCTTGGTGATAGGCTGGCCCCTATGGTCCCAGGCTCCATCCCAAGCACTGTAGCCCCAAGCTTGAGACACATTTCAGAACTAGGCTGGCATCATAGCCCTGGGCTTCAAGTATACCCCTACAAACCCACTTTGCTTGGCCCACCCCATTGGACCCTACCACCAGGCGTTTGTGCACCTAAGATTCTAATCCACCTTAGTGGACTCAATTTCTAAGCCTGCTTCTGCAGATTCGAGAAAGACCCAGGTGCTAGGCTCACCCAACCACTAACCAAGTTCTGAGTCCAGCTTATTCAAGGACTGCAACATCAAGCCCAGTAATTTTCTTACAGAAGCTCAGTGAGCTGCAAGAGTGCACAGAAAGACAACTAAACAGTATGAGGAAAGTAATGCATGAAGGATATTATAAATTCAACAAAAATATACAAACCACAAAAAAGAACCAAACAGAATATTTTGGAGCTAAAGAACACAATGACTGAACTAAAAAAACTCCTTAGGGAGCTTCAATAAAGATTCCTGTCAGGCAGAAGAAAGAATCAGCAAGTAAGAAAATAGGTCAATTGAAATTTTCCAATCAGAAAAACAAAAAGTAAAAAGAATTAAAAAGAGTAAATAAAGCCTGTAGAATTTATGGGATACCATCAAGCAAGTCAACATACATACATGCAAACCCCTGAAGGAGCACACAAAAAGTAGAAGAGAGTTTATTTAAAAAAATGATGACAGGAAACTTTTCAAAGAAATGAACATTCTGATTTATGAAGCCAAAGAACCCCAAATAGATTAAAAATAAACAGAACTTCATCCAGACACATTATTATTAAATATTCAAAAGTCAAGGACAAAGAGAAAACTTTAAAAACAGTAAGAGAAAAGTGACTCATTACATACAAGGAAACTACCACAAGATTATCAATGGGTTTCTCAGAAACCTTGCAAGCCAGGAGATAGTGAAATAATATACTCAATGTCCAGAAAGAAAAAAAAAAATCTCAACCAAAAATATTATGCTGAGAAAATTTATCCTTTAGAAATGAAGGTAAGATAAAGATGTGACCAAACAAATAAATGCTGTGGAAGTTTATGATCTCTTCCTTACACCTTATACAAAAACATGAGACCTAACAGCGTAAAAACCCTAGAAGAAAACCTATGAAATACCATTCAGGATATCGGCATAGGCAAAGACTTCATGACTAAAGCATCCAAAACAATGGCAACAAAAGCCAAAATAGACAAATGGGATCTGATTAAATTCCAGAGCTTCTGTACAGCAAAAGAAACAATCATTAGAGTGAACTGGCAATCAACAGGATGGAAAAAAAGATTTTGCAATCTACCTATCTGACAAATGCTATGGAAGTTTATGATCTCCACAATCTTCTAGTATCCAGAATCTACAAAGAACTTAAACAAATTTATAAGAAAAAAAAATCATCAAAAAGTGGGTGAAGGATATGAACAGACACTTCTCAAAAGAAGACATTTATGCAGCCAACAAACATATGAAAAAATGCTCATCATCACTGGTCATTAAAAAATGCAAATCAAAACCACATTGAGATACCATCTCATGCCAGTTAGAATGGCCATCATTTAAAAAATCCAGAGACAACAGATGCTGGAGAGGATGCGGAGAAATAGGAACACTTTATACTGTTGGTGGGAGTGTAAATTAGTTCAGCTGTTATGGAAGACAGTGTGATGATTTCTCAAGGATCTAGAATAAGAAATATCATTTGACCCAGCAATCCCATTACTGGATATATACCCAAAGGATTATAAGTCATTCTATTATAAAGACACATGCACACATGTGTTTATTGCAGCACTGTTTACAATAGCAAAGACATGGAACCAACCAAAATGCCATCGATGATAGACTAGACAAGGAAAATGTGGCACATATACACCATGGAATACTATGCAGCCATAAAATTGTGGGTTCATGTCCTTTACAGGGATGTGGATAAAGCTGGAAACCATCATTCTCAACAAACTGACACAAGAACAGAAAACCCAACACCACATGTTCTCACTCATAAACAAGCGATGAACACTGAGAACACATGGACACAGAGAGAGGAACATCATACATGGGGACCTGTCAGTGGGTGGGGGCTAAGAGAGGGACAGCATTAGGAGAAATACCTAATGTAGATAACGGGGTGATGGATGAAGCAAACCACTATGGCACATGCATACCTATGTAACAAACCTGCACCTTCTGCACATATACCCCAGAACTTAAAGTATAATAAAAAAAAATTGAAATTCTCGAACTGATTATAAAGGTTTAGTTTATATTTTTAGTACATAAATAACAATAAAACTCAGAATACTTTAATACTATTATAGTGGTATATAAATAGAAACTTTTAACTGTAGTATAAAAGTTAAAAGACAAAAGCTTTAAAAATGACTATAGATAAAATTAGTTTTAAATGAATACACAATACAAAAATATGTAACTTGTTAGGTCAAAACAGAAAACATAAGGGAGAAAAAGTTAACACATAGAGTTGTTTCATGTAGTAAAAGTGAAACTATTGTATCTTTGAGACAGACTGTTATAACTATACTATGTTTTATGTAAACACCATTATAACCACAAAGAACAGATTTGTAGCAGATACACAAATATATAAGAAAAGTATTCAAAGCATACCACCACAAAAATTTACCAAATAACAAAGAAATCCAGGGAGAAAGAAAGCTACTACAAAACAGTTAAAAAAAAAAAGTGTGTAGAGCTGTTGGGCCCCAAAGTGTCGTGTGTGTCCCTTATGCTGTGCTGAGGTGCAGGATCCAAGAATTAAAGAGACAGGACACTGAAGAACCGGTTAAGATCATCTGGACTCGGGGCCACACCACCTGTGAGCAGAAACCAGCGAGAGCCCTGCTAATACCCAGAAGCAACTGTATTTATTAGGTACAGCAGGGGGCAGAGTCGTGAGTGAGGTCATCATCTATAGGCTTGGTAATAGGGCATATATAGTCACGTGAGTCACAAGCGATGGGGCCACCCCATTATGTCACCTGGGCAGAGAGGTGGGCCGTGCATAGTAGGGGGCCATGTCATGTGCAGTTATAGGGGGTCATGTACAGAAAAAGGTGTCCACCCCCATTAGGTCTCCAAAGCAAGGGGGCAGACTGTGTGCAACAGGTGTCTTGTGCAACACTTCTCTGGGGGCTGGAGACTTCAAAGGATTTCTAATTGAAGGATACTGTAGCTAATGCAGTGGGAGCTGACAGACTTGTGCTCTTCTTTTAAGATATTTATGGGATGACAATTTGAGCTAGCACAGAAGTGAGAAAAGACTGACAGGGTGTACAGCTGCCATGACTGGTCACACCAGAAGGGTTTTTCTCCCTCAGTTATTTCCAGAATCTCAGGCCTGAAGCCTACTTTCCACAGGAACTAGATGCAAGGTACTACAACTCCTTTATCAGGAGGAATGGCTCTTGCTCCAAGCCTGCCATACAGCGTATGCCCTTTCAGGCAGGGATGCTACCACCTGGGTCTTTGGTTCTTGTCCTGGTCTGGTTGTTTTCCCATGTACTGCTTCTGTTCTGTGACTGCTCTAGGCATTCCTCCTACTGCAAACTACTATATGGTTATATGGAAGGATTATATAAATCAGCACTAAATGTGTCAGTACACCTGTGACTACAATTCCTATATGATTATATAGAAAGATTATATAGAACCAAGTCTGATTATACATATAAGCTAGATATATGCAAGCAGTAAGTTATACTTCAGGCGCTAATTCTATAAACTACTATATGATTATATATAAAGGATAATATAAAGGAAGTAGCTGAATAATAACACTATAAACTAACACATTCTTCAGGTGGGGTCTGCACAGTTCTCCTTGCTCGGTGCCCATGGAGGGTGTTACCCACAAAAGTGGGAATAATAAGTTCTTTTCTAAAAATAATTACTTTAAATGTAAATATATTAAATTATTCAATTAAAAGACAATGAATGCCTGGAAAAGAAAAAACAAACAAAAAATGAGAATCAACTATATACTGTCTAGAGAAGGCTTACTTCAGCTTTCAGAGCACAAACAGGCTGAAAGTAAAAGAATAAGAAAAGTTTTTTTTTGTTTTTGTTTTTTTTTTCATGAAAATGGAAACCAAGAGAGAATGAGGTGCTATTATTGCAGCAGAAAAAATAAACTTTAAGTCCAACACTGTCTCAAGACATTGAGCATCATTATATAATGATAAAGGAGTCAATTTATGAGGCGAATATAACAAGTGTAAATATATACATACCCAGCATCAGAGCACCTACATGTATAAACCAAATATTAACAGAACTGAAGGAAGAACTAGATAACAATAATGGTAGGGTGCTTCAGTACTTCACTTTCAACAATCAGCAGATCATCCAGATGGAAAATCAATAATGAAAAAACAGACTTGAATCACACTGTAGATTAAATTATTCTAACAGACCTATACAGACATTTCAACCAATAGCAGAACATACATTCCTCTCAAACACACAACACATTCTTCAAGACAAATCATATGTCAGGCCACAAAACACATCTTAACACATTGAAAAGATAAAAAATAAGTGCCTTTTCTGACTACAATATGTCACTAGAAATTGATGAAAGAAAGAAATTGGAAAATTCACTAATCAATAATAATTAAACAACACCCTCTTAAACAATGAATGCATTAATGAATGAAAATGTAAATTAAAAAATCTTGAGATGAATTAAAATTTAAAATATATCAAAATTTATGGGATGCAACAAAAGGAGTTCAGGAAGAGTTTCTAGTGATAAATGCCTGCATAAAGAAAGAGAAACCTCAAATAAACAACTTAGCTTTACACCCAAGGAATTAGAAAATAAGAACAAACTAAGCCCAAAGTTAGTAGAAGAAAGTCAATTATAAAGAAAAGAGCACGAATGAATAGAGATAAAAATACATAAAAAAGCAATAAATTTGAGAGTCCTTTGGGAAAAAAAAAATTATTAGTTTACTTTTAGCCAGATTGTAAAAAGAGATAAAAATTATATAAACAAAAGTATAAATGCAAGAGGAGACCTTATAACTGGTAAATACGAAGGATCATTAAAGACTACTGTGAACAATTACACACCAATACATTGGGTAACCTAAAAGAGATAGATAAATTCCTAAAAAAATACAACCTACCAAGACTGAATCACGAAGAAGCAGAAAATCTGAACAGACCCACAATGAATAAAGAGTAAAACAGTAACTAAAAACATCACATCAATGAAAATTCCAGGACCTTATAGCTACACTTCTGTATCCTACCAAACATTTTCTTAAAAAATTAATGCCAATCCTTCTTTAAAGTCTTACCCCAGAAATTGAAGGGGGGACAATACTTTCTAACTCATTTTATGAGAATAATATTACCATAATATCAAAGGCAGACCAAGATACTACAAAAAAAAAATTGCAGGACAATATCCTTAAGCAATACACATTCATAAATTCTCAACAAAAGAATAGCAAACCAAATTCACCAAATGCTCATATTCATTTAATATGAGCATACACTATGATCAAATAGGATTCATCTCTGGGATACAAGGTTGCTTCCACAAACACATATCAATCATTTTTATATACCACATTAAAAGAATGATAAATAAAATGTATATAATTCTGTTAATAAATACAAAGAAGTATTTGAAAAAATTCAACATTCTTTCATGATAAAAAACAAAACAAAACAAAACAAAACAAAACTCCCAACAGTCTGGAAGAAATGAATCTCAACAAAATAAAGGCTATATAGGAAAAGATCACAGCTAACATAGTCCTTAATAATGGAAATAAAAAATCTTTTTTTAAGAGATCAAGAACAAAACAAGTGTGTCAACTCTTACCACGTCTATTTCATATTCTACTGAAGTCTTAGCCTGAACAATTATTCAAGAAAAAGAAATAAAAGGTATCCAAATAAAAAAGGAAGAAGTAAAATGGTCTCTGTCTCCAGATGACGTTTTTATAGTAAAAAATCCTAAACTCTTTACAAAAATACTATTAGAACTAATAATCAAATTAAATAAAGTTACAAGATTAAAAATTCAACTTACATACTCAGTTGTGCTTCTGTTCACTAACAGTAAATTATCTGATAAAGAAATTAAGAAGACAATCCCATTTGCTATCACCACAAAACAATAAAATTCTTAGAAATGTCACAAAGGAGGTGAAATTTACCTCTATATACTGACAGCTGTAAAACATTGATGAAAAAATAGATTAAGGCACAAATAAAAAAGTGCCATGTTCATGGATTAAAGAAGTAATATTTTTAAAATGTCCATACTACCCAAAGCAATCTATATATTTAATGCAATATTTATCAAAATTATAAAGACACTTTTGACAAAAATACATAAAACAGTACTAAAATGCATGTGGAACCACAGAAAACTCTGAATAGCCAAGACAATCTTGAGAAATGAGAATGAAGCTGAAGGCATCTAATACTCTGATATGAAAATATACCACAAAGCTGTAATAAACAAGTCACTATCATATTAAAATAAAAACTGATGTAGAGATTAATGGAACAGAATAGTAAGCCCAGAAATAAACATATCTTTATAGCAGTTGATCCTGCATAGAGGTGTAAAGAATGCATAATATGAGAAAGACAATCTCTTCAATAAACGGTATTGGGATACTGGTGAGAAGAATAAATTGGACACCTTCTTGCACCATATGCAAAAATCAAATCAAAATTGATTAAATATTTCAATGTAACATCTAAAACTGTAAAATTATTGGACGAAAATGTGAGAAATAAAGGTTCTTGACATTTTTTGTGCAAAATATATACATACATTTTTTAGTATAAATCCCAAAACACAGCAGCAAAAGCAACACAGACAAATGAGATTATCTCTAATTAAAAAGTTTCTGAAAAACAAAGGAAACGATTAATAAAAGGAAAAGACAATCAATGAGATGGAGAAAATAAATCTGTATCCTATTATGAGTTAATATCTACAATATAGAAATAACTCAGACAACTCATAGCAAAACAATAAATAACATTTAAAAATGGGCAGAAGACCTAAATAGATAATTCTTTAAAGAAGACATACAAATGACCAATTGCTACATAAAACCATGGTCAACATCCCTAGTCATCAGGAAAATGCTACTTAAATTCACGAGATATTGCTTCATGCCTGTTAGAATGGCTAATAACAGAAAAGATGACACACATGTTGATGAAGATAGGGATAAGGAAAATCTCTTGTTCACTGTTGTTGGGAATGTAAGTTAGTACAGTTATGGAAGATGACACGAAGGATCCTCAAAAACTTAAAAATGTCACTACCATATAATCTAGAAATTCCACTTTGAATCTGGGTATGAATCCAACTAAAAGGAAATAAGTATCTTGTAAATATATCTTCACTACCTATGTTCATTTTAGCATTATTCACAATAAGTGAGATATGAGCTCAACCTATGTCCATGATGGAAGAATTACTAAAGAAAATATAGTGCGTGGTGTGTGTGTGTGTGTGTGTGTGTGTGTGTGTGTGTGTGTCTGTGTGTGTAATATTATTCAGCCTTAAAATGTTAAGGAAGACCTCCCATTCATACAGCATATATGAACCTCAAAAACATTTTACTAAGTGAGGTAAGCCAGGCACAGAAAGACAAATGACACATGATCTCACTTTTCTGTGGAGTTTAAAACATCCAACTCATAGTAGTAGAGAGTAGATGGTGGTTGCCTAGTGTTGAGGGTGGAGAAAATGGGAGGATATTGATCAAAGAGTATAAATTTTAGTAATACAGATGGATGGATTAATTCTGCAAATCTAATATACCACATGGTGATTATAGTAAATTAATGCTATATCATATATTTGAAATTTGCTAAGAGATTAAACATTAACTGTTGCCATCACACACAAAAAAAGTACATAAGGTGATGGACACATGAATTAACTTGATTATAGTGATGATGTATAATGTATACGTTTATTATCAACTAGTTGTATGCTATAAATATATACAATTATTATTTGCCGATTAGACCTCAACAAAGCTGGAAGTTTTAGAATAAAATATCCACTGATATGGATAAATATTTCCAGAATCAGTAAAGAACATTCTTTAGACAGGGTTACCACAAGCCTGACAAGATAGGAAATTCACAAAATTATGTCTGAGTATCTAAGTGTCCTTTTGCACCTGTTTCTGTTACACTGCTGGATTCACTCCTGCTTGCTGGGATTGGAGTGAACTAATTCTCTTCCTGCTGTTTCTAAGTTAAGCTAGTATGGCCCTGCCTCGATTCTGCACACGTAGACATTTCAGCAGTTAGCTACTTCTCCTACTGACTGTTGTTCAAGGACCTCCACCATTGTATGTCACATTATTAGATTAACATGATGAAGGAAGTGCTAATTTAATTCACTATTGTAGAATATAAACCTAAGTAGAAGAAATGCCACAAGTAAAAAACCTCTAGTAAAAAATTAACTTAGATTGGAAGCATTTAGTTCAAGTCAACCTATAAACAGCATTAATTGAGTGACACAGTTTTTCTTCAGAGTACCAGAAAAAATTTTTTTTTAGATTTTAACTTGTTAATACTAAGAAACATTTAAAATTAGATTACTATTAATTCCCAAAATTAAGATTGCTAAAGATGTCAGAATCAAAATAAAATAACTTGTATGAAGTTCTAAACAAAAATAAAAAATTTAAAAGGCCAGGAATTTAAGAAGGGAGACACCCCTGCACATATCCTATGATAAAAACTATTGCTAAGACTTCCTGAAGGGTTTATGTGCACATACTCCTGTACCACAACGTTTCCTAAGGACTTTCCAACCTGCAGCTTGCTACAGGAGTCATGGGGACAACTTGCCAGATGCACAAGAACGCTTGCCTGACTTACTGCCCCCACTAATAGACTACCATCAGCTCCTGTGACAAGCTGCTGTAACCAACATTCTCTTTGTCTCAAAACAACTCTTTGGAGATGACTATGGCCCCAATTGCTTGCATCTCCGAGTTTTGCAAATCCTCTGGATGCTACCACATAAACTCACTCTCTTTGGAGTATCACTGATCATTTAGATTCACATTATAAACTTGTTTACTTTGGCAAGGCACAGTGGGTCATGCCTGTCATCCCAGCACTTTGGGAGGCTGAGGCAGGCAGATCACGAGTGAGGAGTTTGAGACCAGCCTGGCCAATATGATGAAATCCAGTCGCGACTAAAAATACAGAAATTAGCCGAGTGTGGTGTCATATGCCTGTAACCCCAGCTACTCGGGAGGCTGAGTCAGGAAAATCGCTTGAAACGGAAGGGCAAGGTTGCGGTGAGCCAAGATCGTGCCACTGCACTTCAGCCTGAGCAACAAGAGTGACACTACATCTAAAAGAAAAAATCTTACTTCCTGTTATAAATTTTTGAGTAATTTATCTCCCGATTTTATAACAAATTTTATTTTAACCATTTACTTTGGCTGATTCATTGATGTACAGATTTCTGAGCTTTGAAGTAATACCTGATTCTTTGCATAAGTAAACTTCACGTAAAAATTCTAAATTTACTTCCTCCACTTCTTTAACTTTATTCATTTCTCACCGTGGAATTACATCTTTCTTTCATCTCACTAACTGCATCTCTAAAACAAATGTTTTAAATACCAAAATAACAGAGCTACTGTGATGAAAAATATGTCAAAAAACACTTAGAAAGAAATATTATTTAAATTTTTAAAAGCAGATTAATAAATTACATTCGTACTTTTTACTCACTACTTCAAGTCAGGAAACAATATACAGACAAAATTGTATATTTTTTAAAAGTCAACTTTACTTTTGATAAAATACTTAGTGAAAGTGGCTTTAAGTGTTTGGCCAAAACACCTACTGTATTTTTGTTCATTTTGTGGTGCTATAAGGAATCACCACATACTAGATAATTTATTAAAAAAATAAATTTATTTCTTACGGTTTCCGAGGCTGGGGAAGTTCAAGGCAAGAGGCCCCGAAATGCAGAAGGGCAAGAGAGCGCATGGAATCAGGAGAACAGCAGGGGACTAAATTTGTTTTTATAACAAGTCCATTCTCACAATGACTAACCTGTTCTCACATGTTACATTTGTTGTTGTTGTTGTTGCTGCTAAACACCACACTACTGTGCATAGAGATGAATTCTAATTTGATTTGCTCTCACCCGTAAGTGCCACTGGAAGGAACGTAAATGGGTGAAGACACTTATGATGTAAGCATCTCTTTTGGGTTGGTTCCAGGTCTTTGCTATTGTAAACTGTGCGATGACAGACTGGACAGGGAAAATGTGGCACATATATATACACCATGGAATATTATGCAGCCATCAAAAACAATAAGTTTGTGCCCTTTGTAGGGACATGGATGAACCTGGAAACCATCATTCTCAGCAAACTGACACAAGAGCAGAAAATCAAACACTGCATGTTCTTACTCATAGGCGGGTGTTGAACAATGAGAACACGTGGACACAGGGAGGGGAGCACTACACACCAGGGTCTGTTGGGGGGAAATAGGGGAGGGACAGCAGGGGGTGGGGAGTTTGGGGAGGATAGTATGGGGAGAAATGCCAGATATAGGTGAAGGGGAGGAAGGCAGTAAATCACACTGCCACATGTGTACCTATGCAACAATCTTGCATGTTCTTCACATGTACCCCAAAACCTAAAATGCAATAAAAAAAAGAAAAAAAAAAGTCTCTTGATACATAGTGTAAAACTTCAAAAACGACTTTTATGTGTCTTTTCCAGATTCTGTTTGATTTTCTTACCATTTTCAGTTTTCTTACCCAACCAGTTCATCACCATTCCTTGTCCTCAGCTTCCTTTTGCATATCTTTTTCTTTCCTTTATTCTCTTTCATCCTCTCAGAAATAAAATTTTTACACTTTATAGCATCTATCCTTCACCCAAAAATACAACCTTAACTGTGCCTTCCTGATAAATGCTGTATGCTGTATCTACTGCATCCAAGAATTACATTAACATCAGTTATATGTAACCTCAACTTCATCTATTCAGAGGAAAACCATACAGAAGTTAAGAGTTGTAAAGTCAACCAAGATGACTTCAGTGGATGACATGCAAGGTGGGGAACCACCTAAACATGGAAATAGAAATATTGTGATAATATATTACCCCACAGGTCCTTAATACATGTAACTTTATGTTAAGTTTCTAACCAATGAAACATGTCCAGATTTCCTTGCACTATCTTTTCTCATTTCTTTGAATGTTTAATTTCCCTTCTTATTGCTCTTAGCTATAAAAATTGCCAACTACATGCCAATTCAAAGTAAAGTAGTGAGGTAAAAAACACAAAGGGAATAACATCTTAAAAGGAGTGAGACTAAAGGGAAGATAAAGCAGACTCTAGAAGACTGCTAATAGTAAAATTTAAACAAGCTCTGAATTCCCTGAAAGCATTATTTTGAGGGAAAATTTGATAAGA
Source organism: Sapajus apella (assembly GCF_009761245.1). Classification (NCBI taxonomy): domain Eukaryota; kingdom Metazoa; phylum Chordata; class Mammalia; order Primates; family Cebidae; genus Sapajus; species Sapajus apella. The sequence goes on from NW_022436945.1 coordinate 22,135,966, forward strand.
ACATACTACAAGAACTTTATTATGTTATTTTAGACTATTTTTCTTCCCAGTAGTGGAAATCAAGTAAAATGCTACCTTCTTAAAAAAAGGTTTTTGCTCAGCTTTAATGGAAAGAAAACACCTCACTCTGGTTTGACTATTTCTATATTTATAAAAAGCCAGAGACAAAATTTCAGATGATATTTTGAAAAAAAAAAAAATGCACACAACAGTCTTTTTTTTCTCCCCCCATTTATTTATTTTATTGCATTTTAGGTTTCGGGGTACATGTGAAGAACATGCAAGATTGTTGCATAGGAACACACATGGAAGTGTGATTTGCTGTCTTCCTCCCCATAACCTACATCTGGCATCTCTCCCCTTGCTATGTCTCCCCAACTCCCCCCCCCCCCACGGTCCCTCCCCTATTTCCCCCCAAGTGACCCCAGTGTGTAGTGCTCCCCTCCCTGTGTCCATGTGTTCTCATTGTTCAACACCCGCCAATGAGTGAGAACATGCAGTGTTTGATCTTCTGCTCTTGTGTCAGTTTGCTGAGAATGATGGTTTCCAGGTTCATCCATGTCCCTACAGAGGACACAGACTCATCGTTTTTGATGGCTGCATAATATTCCATGGTGTATATGTGCCACATTTTCCCTGTCCAGTCTATCGTCAATGGGCATTTGGATTGGTTCCTGGTCTTTGCTATTGTAAACAGTGCAGCCATGAGCATTCGTGTGCACGTGTCCTTATGGTAGAACAATTTATAATCCTTTAGGTATATGCCCAGTAATGAGATTGCTGGGTCAAATGGAATTTCTATTTCTAGGTCCTTGAGGAATCACCACACTGTCTTCCACAATGGTTGAACTAATTTACACTCCCACCAACAGTGTAAAAGTGTTCCTATTTCTCCACATCCTCTCCAGCATCTGTAGTCTCCAGATTTTTTAATGATTGCCATTCCAACAGGAATGAGATGGTATCTCAATGTAGTTTTGATTTGCATTTCTCTTTTGACCAGTGATGATGAGCATTTTTTCATATGTTTGTTGGCCTCATGTATGTCTTCTTTTGTAAAGTATCTGTTCATATCCTTTGCCCACTTTTGAATGGGCTTGTTAGTTTTTTTCTTGTAAATCTGTTTTAGTTCTTTGTAAATTCTGGTATCAGCCCTTTGTCAGATGGGTAAATTGCAAAAATTTTTTCCCATTCTGTTGGGTGCCGGTTCACTCTAATGACTGTTTCTTTTGCTGTGCAGAAGCTGTGGAGTTTGATTAGGTCCCATTTGTCTATTTTGGCTTTTGTTGTCAATGCTTTTGGTGTTTTGGTCATGAAGTCCTTGCCTACACCAATGTCCTGAATGGTTTTCCCTAGATTTTCTTCTAGGGTTTTTATGGTGTTAGGTCTTATTTTTAAGTCTTTAATCCATCTGGAGTTAATTTTAGTGTAAGGTGTCAGGAAGGGGTCCAGTCTCTGCTTTCTGCACATGGCTAGCCAGTTTTCCCAACGCCATTTATTAAACAGGGAATCCTTTCCCCAGTGCTTGTTTCTGTCTGGTTTGTCAAAGATCAGATGGTTGTAGATATGTTGTGTTGCTTCCGAGACCTCTGTTCTGTTCCATTGGTCTATATCTCTGTTTTGGTACCAGTACCATGCTGTTTTGATTACTGTAGACTTGTAGTATAGTTTGAAGTCCAGTAGTGTGATGCCTCCTGCTTTGTTCTTTTTGCTTAGAATTGACTTGGCTATGCAGGCTCTCTTTTGGTTCCATATGAAGTTTAAGGTGTTTTTTTCCAGTTCTGTGAAGAAGGTCATTGGTAGCTTGATAGGGATAGCATTGAATCTGTAAATTACTTTGGGCAGTATGGCCATTTTCACAATATTGATTCTTCATAACCATGAACATGGAATGTTTCTCCATCTGTTTGTGTCCTCTCTTATTTCGTCGAGCAGTGGCTTGAAGAGGTCCTTTACGTTCCTTGTTAGTTGTATTCCTAGGTATTTTATTCTCTTTGCGGCGATTATGAATGGCAGTTCATTCTTGATTTGGCTCTCTTTAAGTCTGTTATTGGTGTATAGGAATGCTTGTGATTTTTGCACATTGATTTGTATCCTGAGACTTTGCTGAAGTTGCTTATCAGTTTCAGGAGATTTGGGGCTGAGATGATGGGGTCTTCTAGATATACAATCATGTCATCTGCAAATAGAGACAATTTAACAGTCTTTAAGGTAATATTTATGTTTGGAACTTATATCTGTGGGATGGACTCTAATAACAATTGTATTACATGTTGTAATTGCCTCAAGGCTTGGCTATTTATTTATTTGCTAATCATTTATTGCAAATAGTTTTACTGGACTATTTATATCAACAGAAATAAAGATATCAGAACTGTAGTCTATTCAAATGAAGTAAACTAAAGCACATTTTGGCCAAATTGTCCCCTCATTGAAGTCAGCCTGTCTTTAAGAAGTGAAAATAGGGCCGGGCGCGGTGGCTCACGCCTGTAATCCCAGCACTTTGGGAGGCCGAGGCGGGTGGATCACGAGGCCAAGAGATCGAGACCATCCTGGTCAACATGGTGAAACCCCGTCTCTACTAAAAATACAAAAAAATTAGCTGGGCATGGTGGTGCATGCCTGTAATCCCAGCTACTCAGGAGGCTGAGGCAGGAGAATTGCCTGAACCCAGGAGGTGGAGGTTGTGGTGAGCCGAGATCGCGCCATTGCACTCCAGCCTGGGTAACAAGAGCGAGACTCCGTCTCAAAAAAAAAAAAAAAAAAAAAAAGAAGTGAAAATAACTTCTTGCAGAAGACTTGTAGCATTAAAAAAGGAAACATACCCTGAAAATAAGGCCAGGCACAAAAACAGAAAAAAAAATCAGCTCAAGGACAAATTCATGAGAGAGAGATAAGTAACTTAGGAAAGATTTTTATTCTAAAACCCCATTATTTTATCATTAGGAGACTGAGCTACCAGGATTAAATTTCCCTTTCCAAAGACACAGCTATGAATCAGAGGTCAAGGTGAAAGCAGGTAAATGGGAAATACTGCACTTGACTGAATTAACGAATGTCTGGCCCATGTGTCTCTGCTTTCTGTATTTTAAGTCCATACTAGGGGCTGAATCACACCCAACTTGGAGTGCCAAGATGAGTTAAAGAGATAGAGAGAGTGATAAATACACAGACAAATACCTATTGACCTAGTTGTCTTTCCAAATAGAGGAAACTAGGCCTAAAGAAATGTCAAGAAAAGTCAGCTCCAATGCTAAGAGATCTGACATCAACGATGTAGCACCATTGATATTCTATAGCATTGAAAAAACACCAACACTCATGCCAAATTAATAAAATAAATTAGCAGCAGGAGTATTGACATTAATAGGTTAAAGAAAGAAATACAAACATTGATAAGTCTAGCAAACACCAGATCGTTAATGGATATTTCCTGAGGAGTGCCATTTTTTAATGAAGAGGACAGTGATATCTAAAACCTTGTTAGAACTGGTCATTCTGGAGAACACAACACAATTTAAGCTACTATCCAGCACTTTCAGACTTTCAATGCCCTTTCTCCTCACCTGTCACTAGTTCTAAGGTGGTTATCATTTTCAGGGTTTTCTCAAGAAGCTCGTCGTTCTTTTCCAGATTGTTCTTTGAAAATTTATTTGTCATGGGCTCCATTTCTGCACAAAAGTGAGTCAATCTTATCTAAAATAATTGATTATAAATGAAAGTGATAATGATGTATATGAATTCAAAGCTGTTCATCAGAAGTCTGTAGTAATTCACAACTTATTAAAACTATAGCAAGTGTCTGCTGAAAGCCACCTGTCTAAAATGGAGTTAAATGCTATGAACAAGAAGGCAAGCAAGATAAAATCACTTTCCTCAAGGATTTTATCATGGGAAAATTGATATAAACAAGTAAATGTGATTTATAAATGTGAGAGAATAAATTTAATAGTGTTTATATTAACTAGGCAGGTTAGAGTATGCAGCATTTAAAAGATGGCATTGGTACTTCTCAAGGCAAATTAGAGAAACCATCCTATGCTCTACTTGTATATTCTAGCTATTTTGATAATTGCATACTATCTGTCTTAGTCCCTTTGGCTGCCATCATTAAATATCATAGGCTAGAAGGTATACGAACAATGGAAATTTATTTCTCACAACTCTAGAGCTAGGATGTACAACATCAAGGTACAAGCAGATACAGTGTCTCTTGAGGTCCTGTTTTCTGGTTCACAGATGACAATTTTACAGTGTCCTCTCATGGAGGAAAAGGCCAGGGGTCTCTCTTAAGCTTCTTTTATAAAGGCACTAAACCCATTCTTAAAGTATCTTCCCCCATGACCTAACTACCTCCCAAAGACCCTGACTGCTAAAGTCATCACCTTCAAGCTTCAGATTTCAACATATAAATGTTGAGGCAATCAAAAGTTCAAACCATAGCAATATTATTCAGTTTTCAAATAATTTGAAGACATGCAATCTCATTTTTGTACAATGAATATGTTCTAATCAGGATTAGTTTATAGAGAGTGGAGAACTAGTGCTGGCTAATGGCCATAGAGTAGAAGCTTTACCTATAAAAATAAAATGATTGTATTATGAAAAGACTTTAGAGTTTATTCTAAGTTGTCTTTGCAATATGATAAAATTTAAAGTTTTAGAAAGTGAGAAAATAACAATCACAAAAGTTTCTGAGGATTACTAGCTATTAGAGAATTATCAGCCATAGCTTCTTTGATTTCAGTTTGATTTCCTTTTGGGATGAGAAATTATAATGAATCACCACCAATCAGTAAACCTGATTATGGATTTCATCTGCACAGCCTATAAAAAAGCACCTACTTCCTGGGCAAGTACTAGACAGCTGTGGGCATGACTAGAACTGAGTAGTCCTGTGCCAGCAACAAAGACTTTGGAAATCTCTCATCCTGATACTTCTTTATCTGTAAACTAGTTCTTAAACAGCACCTTCATTATGTTCCACATGTTAACTGTCAATATCAGTATGTGTGTCTGTGTGTATTTTGGTTATGTTTTAAGTTTTATTTTACGATTTGGTGTCATATTTATTTAAATTTACCTCTAGGGTGTTTGTAATATTTTTCAAAGCTTAAGATTACTAAAGTTCTTAATTCAGACCAGATGCTGTTCTCAAAATGTAATTGATTCTCCTCTACTGGGCAGATTCTTAGGCCAAGCCACCCTAGATAAAACTGGAGTATTTGGGTTCACCCTGTGTGTGCTTTTCTTAGGAAAAAATCTGAAATATCAATGTCTTGGCTTCAGTATAATCTTCTTATGATATCTCTGCAGGTAGAAAATGTTGACTTACTTAACATAACAGAAATGAGCCAAATCACCTTTCACAGGCATAGACAATTTCAGCTATATTTCTCAGTAAGAGACAGTGTAATTGCAGAAATTCTAAGGCAAGAGTATCTCTGGGTTAATACCTTTAAGCATTGCTCTTCCACAAAAGATTTGAATTGAATTGGATGGGTAACTAAATGTCCTCTAAAGATATATTATTTCTAACAGTTTGTTTACAAGTATGACAGCTGAATTTGAATACATATGAATTTACATTTTTAATTTGCTTAACAAAGGCTTTACAGAACATAGACTAATTTATCTTTTTTTCCCCCAAAAATGCATGTCCTCTTAAGGATGCTGCTATTGATTACTTTAGCATCAATGAGTGAGTGTGACCACAATGATGAACAAGGGGCCAACAGGTCATTTTGCCTTGTGCACACATAAAGATTTTACAATAAGAATTAAAACAAAGACAGATGTTTTAGTGAGGATGCATTAACTTTCTGTGTATCCATGTGATAGCCTAACTTGTGCTAGCTTAACTGACTCCACCTTTGCTGTAAACACCATTTTAGCCTCTCCCTCCCGGCCATTTCTCCCTTGGGTACACAGCTGGGTCATCCTGTACTCAGAGCCTTGTAACTGTTGTAACCACGTCCTGCTTAGCAAGCACACCTGCTATTGTGAATGCTTTCCTTGGACCCCTCTTGGTAATTGATTGTATGGAAAGTCCCCCCTGCTACCTACCTTGATGAGTGTATGGAAATACTCTTAGTAACCAGCAACTATGGGAACCTCCTGCCTCCTGGTTACCAGCTTCCTCCTACTAGCTTACTTGTTCTGCTTCTGTAAAATTCTGCTTCAGCTAGACTCCCCCTCCCTGCTCTTCTAGGTTAGGTGTAAAAGGAAATCACATTCCCCTCTTTGGGGCCAAGAGATTTTGAGCACGAGCTGACTCTCAGTTGCCAGCAATAAAGAATTCTCAGATGGAACTCAGAATGTGGCACTTTCCTTCTGACCTGCTCAGGTGCAATATCCACATAAGGCATTTTTTTTTTTTTTTTTGTGGGGATGTAGGAGGTTGTCATAAACAAGATCTTCAGGCTAAAATTCATTGCTACACTATTTCTTTCCTTTTCTTTTGATTTGGAAGATGGGGGTTGGAATCACACTCTGTCATCCAGGTTGGACTGCAGTGGTGCTGTCTTCACTCACTGCAACCTCTGCCTCCTAGGCTCAAGCCCCACCTCAGCCTCCCAAGTAGCTGGTACCACAGGCATATGTCATCATGCCTTGCTAATTTTTTGTAGAGATGGGGTATCAACATGTTGCCCAGGCTGATTTGAACTCCTGACTTCAGGCAATCCACCCACCATAGCCTCCCAAGGTGCTGGGATTAGAGCCATGAGCCACCGTGCTGGATCCACACTAAATTATTTCAGTGTTTAGTAATTAATTTTGTCATCTAAAAGACCCACTTTTATGTTTTTTCCTCTGGAGAACTGATAATAATAATAAACTTCAACATGAAGAGGTAAAAACAGTCCATATATATACATATATATATATATAGCCCATGATGACTGTTTTATTGAAAGGTGATGAAAATGTAGCCAGGTATAATATAATGGTAAGTATTTGAGTATCTAAACCTATAAATGTTTCAGTAAAAATGCAATAGTATAATTTTTTTTTTTTTTTTTTTTTGAGACGGAGTTTCGCTCTTGTTACCCAGGCTGGAGTGCAATGGCGCGATCTCGGCTCACCGCAACCTCCGCCTCCTAGGTTCAGGCAATTCTCCTGCCTCAGCCTCCTGAGTAGCTGGGATTACAGGCATGCGCCACCATGCCCAGCTAATTTTTTGTATTTTTAGTAGAGACGGGGTTTCACCATGTTGACCAGGATGGTCTCGATCTCTTGACCTCGTGATCCACCCGCCTCGGCCTCCCAAAGTGCTGGGATTACAGGCTTGAGCCACCGCGCCCGGCCTGCAATAGTATAATTTTATGGTACCACTATCATATATGCATATACGTGGTCTGTCATTGACCAAAACATCCTTGGGTGGTACATGATGATATTTATAAATGCTTACCCTGATATTGAGCTTTATATATAAAGAATCCAAATGTACAAGAAGTGCAGAATTCAACCTACCACCATTTCTTCAAAATCTGCCAAGAACAATAATACATTTCTTATTTCAACTGTTTCATTCTATCCTCTATTTGTGGTGCAATATCTTAAAGCAGATACAGGGCATGATGTCATTTCACCATCACACATTCCAATGTGTATATAATAAGTGATGGATTTGAAATAATGACAATTCCATTCTCACATTTAATGTAATTAACAAAAATATCTGAATATCGCCTAACACCCAGTACTTTTGAAAAATTATTTTGATTTTCATGCAGAAGACAGCTATTTCTACATTTAACTTGTTAGTTTAATATTCAAACTAGATTTTAAAATAAATTTTTTGTTTAAATGACTTATTTAAACAAAATTATCTATTTTTTGAAAACATATCTTTTTACTTGCTCATTTTGGACACTAGTAGTTTCCTATCACTGAGTCTTTGAAAAGACCTCATAGTCTACACAACAAAACGTCTCTTTATTTTCCCTTTGTCAGCTTCCTGAAATTCTCAGCAATTGCAGTATTTTACAAAAATAAGTGTTTCTTGTAATGAAGAAATTCCTCCTGTATTTCTATTAACCCCTCTTCAAACAAACAAAAGCAGAAGCCACTAAACACTTAAATAAAACCAATGAAAGTAGATCATTTCTCAGTACTTTTCTTTGTCTTAGTTTTGAGGTAACCTCAGCTAACCACAGTTCCTACTTACTGACCAGATCAAAAAAATAAATAAAGAAATAAAAACAAATTATGAGTCATGTGTATAACTGCTGGGAAATTTCTATATGTATTCTGCTAATTAAGAATATTCAAATGTCTTAGTCAGTTTGGCCTTCTATGACAAAAATACCATAGATGGTGTCAAAAAGTAAACCAAGCACAATAAAATTTTAGAAAGTCTCTGAGCAAACAACTGTTCATTAATTGGGCAGCTCTAAGCCAGAAGTGGTCCATGATCTCCAACAAGGGAACACATGGGGAAGGCTTTTATGATACTTAATACAGTCAAATAACGGTCACTTTCATGCTTAACATAAAAGTTAAGCAAATAAATTATTTAACTGGTTACAGTTATACTCATGCCTTATTTGATCTGTTCCATTGGAAATTTCCTATACGTAATTATTCTTGTTGGTTGCTTCTGATTGGTTGACCTTAAGATTTTTTAATTTATTTTTTCTTTGTTACAGGCATTGTTGGTTGCTTCTGATTGGCTGACCTTAAGGTATTTGTTTTTTCCTTTTTTACAGGCATTTATAAGAAAAAGATCAAGTTAAGTTTTGCTTGTGTTTGAAAATCAAGTAAAGCTGAGGTCACTTATGTGGTCTAACTGGCTTTGTTTGTTCAGGATTTTCTGACCTGATCTCGCTTGTAACTGATTTTAATAACTGGGTCATTTAAGCAACAAACATTATTTCACAGTCCTGGAGGCTTGGAAGTCCAAGTAGAAGGTGCCAGCAGATCCAGTCTGTGTCTTGTGAGGACCTGATTCATGGTTTGCTGATGGTCATTTTCTTCTTGTATCTTTACATGGCAGAGATAAGAGAGAAAGTGTTAGTCTGTTCTTGCATTGCTGCTATAAAGTAGGTGAGGCAGGATAATCTATAAAGAAAATAGATTTCATTTTGGATCACAGCTCTGGTATCAGTGTAAATGTATCTTGCCAGTGGTATCTGTGTAAACGCCTCCTGATATCCAATATAATGTTTCCTAATCATGTACATCTTTTACAACTTTCATTCCTATGTGTTTTACAATTATTAAAACGAAGATGTAGATTAGTGAAGCATATTACCTTCAACATAAAAGGCAATTGATATGTGTTGTCTCTTTGTCCCCACCCAAATTTCATCTCAATTTATAATCTCCAAGTGTCAAAGGAAGGACACAGTGAGAGGTAATTGAATCATGGGGGTGGATTTCTCCCTTGCTGTTCTTGTGATAGTGAGTTACTTAGCAGATCTGATGGTTTGAAAGTGTGGCACTTCCCCACTTGCTCGCTCTCTCTCTCTCTCCTGCTACCTTGTTAAGATGTGCCTTACTTTTCCTTCATGTTCTGCCATTATTGTCAGTTTCCTGAGGCCTCCCAAGCCATGTGGAACTATGAGTCAGTTAAACCTTTTGTCTTTATAAACCACACAGTTTCAGGTGGTTCTTTATAGCAGTGTGAAAATGGACTAATACAGAAAATTGGTACCAGGAGAGTGGGTTACTGCTATAAAAATACCTAAAAATGTGGAAGCTACTTTGGAACTGGATAACAAGCAGAGGTTGAAAAAGTTTGAAGGGCTCAGAAGAAGACAGGAAGATGTGGGAAAGTTTGGAATTCCCTACAGATTGTTGAAAGGTTTTGTCCAAAATGCTGATAGAGATATGGACAAAGAAGTCCAGGCTGATGGTCTCAGATGGAGGTGAGAAGGTTACTGATAACTGGAACAAAAGTCACTCTTGCTGTGCTTTAGCAAAGAGGCTGGTGGCATTTGACCCTGCCTTATAGATCTGTGGAACTTTGAGCTTTGATTTAGGGCATTCTGGCAGAAGAAATTTCTAAGCAAGGCACTGAAGTTGTGGCCTGGCTTATTCTGAAAATGTACAGTCATATTAGTTCACAAAGACATGATCTGTAATTGGAACTTATGTCTAAAAGGGAAGCAAAGTGTAAAACTTTGGAAAATTTGCAGTGTGACATACGATAGGAAAGAAAAATCTATTTCCTGGGGAGAAGTTCAAGCCAGTAGCAGAAATTTGCATAAGTAACAAGGAACTGAATGTTAATAGCCGGGACAATGAGAAAATTTACTTCAAGACATTTCAGAGATTCTCATGTCGGGCCCTCCCATCACAGGCCCAGAGGCCTAGGAGGGCAAAATGATTTTGTGGGCCCCGCTCAGGGCCCTGCTGCTGCTCTGTGCAGCCTTAGGACATGGAGTTCTTCACCCCAGCTGCTTCAGCTCTAGCCATTGCTAAAAGTGGACAATGTACAGCTCAGACCATTGCTTCAGGGCGTGCAAGCTTCAAGCCTTGGCAACTTCCACATGGTGTTAGGCCTATGGGTGCATAGAATTTAAGAATTGTTTAGGAACCTCCGCCTAGATTTTAGAGGATGTATGGAAACACTTAGATTTCCAGGCAGAAGTCTGCTGCAGAGACAGAACCTTCATGGAGAATATCTATGTGGGAAATGCAGAGGGGAAATGTGAAGTCAGACCCCCCACACAGAGTCCCCAGTGGGACACTGATTAGTAGAGCTGTCAAAAGAGGGCCACCATCCTTCAGACCACAGAATGGTAGAATCACTGACAGCTTGTACTGTGTTCCTGAGAAAGACACAGGTACTCAATGCCAGACCAGAAAAGCAGTGGCAGGGGCTGTATCCTGCAGAGCTACAGAGGCAGAGCTGCCCAAGGCATTAGGAGCCCACTCTTGCAAAATCATGCCCTGGATATGTGGCATGGGGTCAAAGAAGATTATTTTCGAGCTTACAGTTTTAATAACTAAGTGCCTTGTTGAGTTTCAGACTTTCATGGGGCCTGTATCCCCATTGTTTTGGCCAATTTCTTCCATTTGGAAGACAGCATTTACCCAATATCTGTACCTCCATTGTACCTTTGAAGTAACTATCTTGCTTTTGATTTTACAGGCTTATAAACAGAAGGGACTAGCCTTGTCTCAGATGAGGCTTTTGACTTGGACCCTTAGGTTAACACAGGAATGACTTAAGACTTTGTAGGACTGTTAAGAGACACAATTGTGTTTTGAAACATGAGAAAGATATGAGAAATGGGAGAGGCCAAGAGTGGAATGACATGGTTTGATTCTCTGTCTCCACCCAAATCTCATCTCAAATTTTAATTTCCACATGTTGAGGGAGGGAACTGGTGGGCATTGATTGAGTCATGGGGGTGAACTTCCCCTTCGCTGGTCACATGCTAGTGAGTTCTCATAAGATCTGATAGTTTTAAAATGTGGTACTTCCTCCTTTGAGCTCTCTCTCTCTCTCTCTCTCCTCCCTCCACGTAAGGTGTGTTTTGCTTTCCCTTTGCCTTCTACCTGGATTGTAACTTTCCTGAGGCCTCCCCAGCAATGTGGAACTGTGAGTCAATTAAACCATTTTTCTTTCTAAATTATCCAGTCTCAGGTAGTTCTTTGTAGCAGTGTGAAAACAGGCTAACACTACAGTCAATAGTGTTGAGTGAATTAATTTGCTTCAGCTATTTAGTAGTAAAAAAACATAATAATATTTAAGCATCCTACAAAGATTGTGTTCCCTTGAGAATTTATGCAACAGTGGTTTTATAGCAAACCCATCTCCCATGTTGTAATTGTAATAGCCTTTAGCTACCAGAGAATTATTATTGAAACAAATATAATGATAATTTTGATTTTTATAAAGTTATAGTGTTCATATTTTAAAGTCAATTTGTCTGTTGCCCACGTGTTTTTAATTACTAAAGTATTTTAGAAAATTAGAAAATAGGCATAGATAGATTTAAAAAAAAAAACCCACAAACTCAGAAACCTAGAGATGACTAACACTTAATAGAAGTAAATATCTAATTGTTATCTCCATATAGAACATCAGTTTTATAAATGTTGTATAATACTCCATTGTAATAGGAAATTTATCTTCAGTATAAATAAATTATTGCTAAGCTTATTTTTAATTTGTACAAAGTATTATATATACCCAGTGCTTGGAATAAACCTAGACTAAAATAATAGCCTTAATTTCTATTTTCCATTCGCATGAAAATACTAGTATAAAGTGTATGACTATGGAAACACACTTCAAATGATTTGCCACATTGCTTTCCATAAAAAAAAAAAATGACAAATTTTATCCATCCATACAGTGTAAAAAACTAAAGAATTTCCTTGAAGGTAAACAACATTATTATTTGTATCCTTTCAATTTCATGGGTAACAAATGACAATCTAGTGTTGTTGAATTTACAATTTTTTAATCACCAGTAAGAATAAACAACAATATATGCTTTTCCCAATACTTATTGTATAACATTTCCAAATTAAGAGGCCCATTTGAAATCTTTTTCATAGTATTTACTTTGTTTATTTCATCTCTAATTTTGTAATATGAGTAAAATTGAAATGCCAAAACAAAGGGTTGTACTTTCATATTTTTTTTTTGTAATATAAGCAAAAAATCCTAGAAAGGTATTAAGTTGTCCCATAATTTAATATGAAATTGAACTACTAATATGCATATTGTTTTATAGTTGACATCAGATGTATATGCTGAAAGTTTATCCATATGTTCACATACCTGGCACAAAATGAGAATTGATAATGGATTCCAAAACCTGTTCAGATGCATTGAAGCCTGACATATACATTTTCAAGCTCTGTCTGGATATTTTTAAAATGATATATTATACTCTTGTTCTCCAAACAGTATATTGTAGAAAGTATATGCATAATAGGTTTGGCATTTATTAAATCAATTAACAATTTTGATATCTCAAATGAGGAATGTGATATAAGAATGCTAACTCGGGCAAATATGTCCATAGGAAAGGTGCAAAAATATTATTTCAAATATCAGAGGCAAGAGTAGACTTAAGAGGCGTGAAGCCAAAAGGTAATTGCTAGGGTTTTTGTAGTCAAGCAGTAAAAGAGAACAGGAAATACAGGGATATAAAAGAGAATCTATGACTTTGAGGCAAAGCTTGGAGTGCACAATATTTATTAGGAATCAACCATTGGGTAATGAAAATGGCACTGGGAAGAAAATAAGTCAAGTTGCAGATATATCCCATGATAGTCTTAACTGACCCTTCAAAGAGCTGTGAACCTGAACTGTCAATCAGAATTGTCTTGTGTTAGACCAAAATAACTGGACGTTTATATCCTCTCCTTGAATATATTTTGGCTGTAGTCTACCACAGGAAGGCTAGGGTCTTTACTAACTGGTTCTCTGCAGTTGAGGCATTCCTCTGGAGGGTGGTAGCTGAAAGCTCTCAGCCAGAAACTGTTCTCAGCAGCTGGAAAAACAAGTTTTACCCAGCAGGAAGATGTAGGCAGCATATATTCATGTCCAACACAGTGATTTCCTCAATTAGTTAAAGAAACTGATCATGTCATAAAGAAGAATAGGAATAAGAAGAAACAAGAAAATGAATTGTTATTGGATTGTTGTTTTAAATCCTTCAACTTAACTCTGACAAATGACCTCTTGAATCATAGAGATTTAAAGGAGCAAACAATTAGCTGGGGATGGTGGTGCATGTGTGTAATCCCAACTGCTCAGGATGCTGAGGTGTGAGCATACTTCAACTCAGGGGGCAGAGGTTGCAGTGAGCCTGGATTGTGCCACTGTCCTCCAGCCTGGGTGACAGAGCAAGACCCGGTCTCAAAAATAAATAAATAAGTAAATAAGACCAGAGGAGAAAATATTTACAACTTCCTTAAACATAATGAATCCATTCAGATCTTTAGGTCAACCTCCTGGTTGCAAAGTGAGATCAAATTACATCATGACTTTATTTAAGCTATGTAGATCTTACCAGTACAAAATAATAATTCGTGTTGTATAATGTATTGAGGGAATGTATTCTCTTCCCTTCTTTTCCCGATTCCAAGCGGGCATAGTTTCAAATGCAAGAATTCCAAACGACATGCCCAACTTGCCTTCTCCCACAGCTCCATCTAGGAGACTTAAAGGTCTTTGTTTAACTTTTGCATGCACTGGGCAAAAGTCAAAGATCAGTCACTCCAGTGGAAGTTTAAAAGAACTCCTTTCATAGTCCAAAAAGACTTAAATGGGTTGGGAACTCCGCCCAGGTTAAAAGTCCCCTTCTCCCACATCTGGGCAGACTCCATGTCTGGATCCCCTTCCATGACTTCGTGGAAGCTGCTGTCTTCCTTTTCCTTTCTCCTTTTTCTCTTTCTCTCTGCCTAAATAAACCACTTTCTGCAAAAATCTTTGGAGTCCGACATTTACTTAATCTTTCACTGCACCCAGCGTGGTCCCCTGTCCCATTCTTGGGTGAGTGAAGGACCAAGGGCCGGGAAGAACATCCTCTCTGGGGAGCTGAGCCTCCCCCACCCCCACAATTTGGTCATTGTATGTTATAAAATACGATTTTTTTTCTGTTTTAAATATGCACATGCTTAGGTACTTTAAATCAATTTTGAATTTTAATAATAAAATTATATAGATTTATAAATGTCTGAGAAAAAAATTGAAAAATTAAAATAAATTGCAATAAAACAGATACTTATCAAAAGGAAGATCATATTTTCAACTTTAACTGCAAACAAAAATAAGCTCAAATAAGTATAATAAAAAGGTTCTAAATTACTTGAAATATCTTCCTGATATATCTTCATATATCCTGGTGTATAAAATCTCATGTCATTTATTTTTTATTTTATAGAAGAAAAAAGAAAACTTATTATTAAGTCCTTATCATGGTTCTTAATTTACTTTTAAAATTATTGTTTCCAGAGTGCAAGGGGAAAGCATTAATCTCAGAAGTAGAACATGTAACTATTGATTAAATATTCAGTAATAAAGTCAAGGACAACTTTATAATAATATAAAGTCTTTGAATTATGTAAAGTAGCAGCTTTTATTTTTGTTTTATTGTGATTTCTTGTTTGAGAATTACCCATACTATTTCATCTGTTGAAAAAAGTTCATTTAAAAAGTTTTAAATATATTTGTGATGTATTTTTCCCTTATTTCACTACATGTTAAGAGGTGGAGTTTAATTTCCTTTCCCTCTATTATGGCTACGTTAGCTTACTTTTAATCAATAGAATATAAAAAGTGAAAAATGATAACTTTATATTGGAGAAACCTGGCAATCATCAGCCTGTAAGGATAAAAGTTACATCACATGTAACAAGTCATGTAAGTGCCTTGTTCCCCTTGTCATAATGTGAAGAGACGGATATATCACTTCGATAGTATTCTTTTTGAAAGGTCATGACCACAGTATAATCATGAGAAAATATCAGACACACCCAAATGGACTGAGATTCTGCAAAATATTTTACCAGTATTATTAAAAAATGGTCAAGGTAATGTAAGACAAAGAAAGACTGAGAAACTATCACAGATTGTATGAGAAGAGTCAGGAGAGATGAGGAATAAATGCAATATGGAATCCTGGATTGAACAATAGAACAGAACAGACAACATGAACAGAGACAGTAATAAACTATAAATAAAATATAAAATATATTTTATAAAATAAAATATGTAGGTAATAGAATTGTAATGTTAACTATTTTGGTAATTTACCACACTATGTAAATTGTTATCACTAAGGGAAGCTAGGGAGATGTTATACAAGAACTCTCTGCACTATCTTTGGTATGTTTCTTTAAATCTAACAGCATTTCAAACTAAAATAGTAAAAAAAATCTACACAATTGCTGAAAGTGTTTTCAATACCTTGTAGCTCTCATTTTTGTTCTTCCTGCTTGTTTGCTTGATTATATTTATAGACTAGAACTTGTTTTTAAAGTTAATAGTGGCATTCTCATATTCATAAGTTGTCTCTATCAAAAGTACCATGAGTATTTGTGCTTTGAGACTAACCTATCCTTTGAGTAGTTTAATAAATGAAACCCTCCTCATCACCTAATATCTTCCTCTCTCTCTCTTTCTCTCTCTAATACACCTACACAATTAGGCTGGGATCTATGGTGTTCCTATGTCATTTAAATAAATTATTTCTATAGTGATAATTGGATACTTTTGAAGAAAATAAAGATTGTGAAATTTGTATTTTCTACAAAAACAAAGTTTTAATGGTGTTTTCTTTTTAAAAACAATTTTCAAAAGAGAAACAACGTCCTTCCATATTCTCATGTTAATTTTTCCTTCCAATAGTTGTAGAAGTTTTAATACTATTCAAACCAAGTCTTCATTTACCAATTTCTGGTTTAGCTAGGCATGGCCAAAGGGCTCTGGATGGAAGCATTAAATACAACTCTTTTCATGAATTTTGGGGAAAAAAGCAAACTTGCATTTTCTGTTCTTTACCTTCCTATCCATTGACAGGAATTTTAAGATGATGACCAGGCTAAGAAGACTTCAGACTATTAGAAAAACACCACCAAATGTGGAATTATAGGATAAAGAAAGATAACTACATTCTTGGATGGTTTTTTATCTTCCCTTCATTTCATGGAAAAATTAATTTATTTATAATTTTGGCCTGTAATTTGGGTTATCTTTGTTAAATGAGTCTAGGATCATTCTCGTTAATAGTGTGATTTACTGGTACAGAAATCTGAAACAAATTTAGGGCAATTCCAATTCTTGATGTAGGCAATTATCTTCACTCCAGTCATGAAGCTGAGTGTCTTTCCAACTCAACATTGTTCAGGGCTTTCCTCAGCATTAGAAACAGGCATTGAACATCCTTGGAGACTTTTTGAATTATGGCAAGTTCTAGAGTGAGGTAGGAGAGATGCCACGTTTTATATAATGACTTCCTTATTTCATTCTATGAAAGGTGTAAAAGTGCATTGCTTCTAAGGAAAGAATCTGTTGAAATTTAAAAAAAAAATGATGAAAATTAATGGATCTGTCACTTTATATTGTCCAGACAACAAATTTTCAAATTTTTAGTCAAGCTCTGGCTTCTTCCTTCTTTCCTTTCTTTCTTCCTCTCTTCCTTCATCTACCTATCATCATCTTTTTGCTTCCTTTCTTTCTTCTTCCTGTATTTCTTTTTTCACTTTTTCTTTCTTTCTCTATCTAGCCACTTGTCTGATTATCTATCAAATAATTGCCCTAGAAGTAACTGCATTTTAAAAACCACAATTGTTTTTTAAAGAATATAATTCATGTTGGCTAATTCTACTTACTAAGATATCTGGCTTTCTAACTATTTTACATGTTGTGTATATTCTATACAAAGAATGTACAGAATCAAAAACTCACCAATCTAAAATATTTGATAAAATATATTTAGTACATATAAGTCGCATTATCTTAGTGTAGGAAAAATCATTTGACCAAATCAACTCCCTTTTATCAGAAACACTTTTAGCCAACTAGGTATACAAGAAACATGCCTCAATATAATAAAGGCCTCTTATTATAAGCCACTAGGTTAACTTGTTCTCAATAGTGAAAACCTGCAAGATTTTCTTAGGAACAAGACAATCACATCTATTCTTGTCACTTTTAGTCGAGATAGTACTAAAAGTCCTAGCCAGAGCTGTCAGCCAAGAAATAGAGATAAATGCAATTCAACTTGGAAAGGAAGAAGTAAAATTATCTCTGTGAATAACATGATTTTATATGTGGAAAACCCGAAAGGCTCCACAAAACACTGTTAGAACTAATACATTAATTCAGTAAATTAGCAGGATAAAATATCAACATGTAAAAATCAGTTGTGTTTCTATATACTAAAAATAAATTTTGAGAAAAGAAAATTAAAAAATAATCCCATTTACAAAACATCAAAAAATTAAATACTTAGGAATAAACTTAACAAAGGATATAGAAGGCATGTACACTGAAAACTATAAAACATTAATGAAAGAAATTAAACAATACACCAACAAATGAAAAGACATCTTTTATGTACATGGATCTGAATGTCAAAGCTGCCCAAAGTTATCTACAGATTGAATGTAATCCCTAATAAAATCTCAGTGATATTTTTTACAGAAATATAAAATATGATGATAAAATCAATATGAAAACATAAATGATCCCAAATGGCCAAAATAATCTCAAAAAAGAACACAGTTGAATGCATCACATATTCTGGTTTTAAAATATACTATAAAGCAATACTAATGAAACCAATGTATTATACTGGCAAAGTACCAGCATATAGATGAATGGAACAAAATGAATATCCCAGAAATAAATAATAGATATATGATTAATTGATCTTCAACAAGGGTGCCAAAAATGCACAATGGAGAAATGGTATTGAGAAAACTAGATACCCACATGCAAATTAATGAAATTGTACTCATATTTTACCCATTAAAAAAAAATCAATTCAAAATAAATCACAAAGCTAAATGTTAGGAAAGAAACTGGAAAACTCCTGGAAGAAAACATAAGGGAACATCTTTATGATATTGGTCTGGGCAAAGATTGTATGGATATGACCCAAAAACCACAAACAACAAAAGTTAAATAGACTAGCGGGACTACATCAAACGAAAAAGCTTCTTCACAGCAAAAGAATGAATCAATAAGGTGAAAAAGCAGTCTAGGGAATGGGAAATTTGCAAAACAATATTGCAAACAATATATCTATTAAGGGTTAATCTAATAATATCTAAGAAACTCAACACAATAGTAAAATATAACCAAAAAAAAGCAAAAACAAATAATGTGATTTAAAAATAGCCTAATGACTTGAACAGACATTTTCTTAAAGAAGACATACAAATGGCTAATAGGCCTATGAAAAATTGTTCAACATCATTAATCATCAGGGAAATGTAAATCGAAATTACAATGAGATGTCTCACCTCACACATGTTAGAATGGCTATTATTAAAAAAATAAGACAACAATTATCAGGGAGGTTGTGAATAAATTGAAATCCTTGTACACTGTTTTCGGGATTGCAAAATAATGCAGTCACTGTGAAAAACAATATGATAGTTCTTCAAAAAATAAAAAATAAAACAACTATATGGCAATAACAAGTTGGGATATTTATCCAAAAGCATCATAATCAGAATCTTAAAGATTTATCTTTATAGTTGTGTCATTGCAACATCATTTACAATAGCTAAAATGTGGTACCAAACTACTGTCCAATGACACATGAATGGATAAAGAAAATTTAGTATATACATACAATGAAATATGACTCAGTCTTAGTAATAATAAGTTATGCTGCTGTGTTATTAAACAGGCCCCCAAAGTTTATATATTGGATGCCTAATTCCCAATACAGCAGTGCTGAAAGAGTGAAACTTCTGAGCGGTAACTAGGTAATGGTAATTAATACTGTTATGAATGGATTGATGTCATTATCAAGACAATAGGTTATTTATCAAGAGAGTGGTTTTGACATAAAAGTGAGCTCTCTCTTGCATGCACTCGCCTACCCTTATGCTTTTCTGTTATGTTTGACACAGCAAGTAGATGTCAGCAGATGTAGAGCAATAGCTGGTGCCATGTTTTTGGGCTTCCTAATTCCCAGAACTACAAGCCAAATAATGTTACTTTTTAAAAAAATTACCCACTCTGTGGTATTCTATTATAGCAACAGAAAACAGACTAATACATCAAAAATGAGCACAAGACAGATGAACCTGAAGAAATTATGCTAAGCAAAATAAGCCAGTCACAGAAGAATAAATACTGCATGATTCCATTTATCTGAACTAACTAAAATACTGAGAATCAGAGAACAGGATGGTAGTTAATAGGGACTTAGGTTGGGGGGAAATGGGAAACTGCTAATCAATGGGCATAAAGTTTCAGTCATACAAGATTTTAAAAATACACCACCTTAAAACCTGTTCCAAAATTTATATTTTGGCCTCAATACACACAGAAACACACACAGACACACAGACACACACACACACACACACACACACACACACACACACACACACACATCCCACAAAAAATTCCTCAAATATATTTATCACAATGTGTATAGTGACAAAGAGTTATTTTTCCAACTGGTTCCATTTTTGAACTATATCAGGTTATAATGATGCAACAATTAAAATATCTAAGTGCAACTACATTGAAGTGCTATTAAAATATTTTCAGGTACTTTTCAGAGATTAAGAAGGTAAACAATCTTATAATCCAGTTGCCAGTTGAAACATAGGCCTGGTAGTTTTCAATTTTTTTCTTTGTATAAAGTTGAAAGAGGGCCTAATAGATTTGACAGAAGATAGATGAATCCTTAAAAATCATTTCTGATCATTAATCCAAATGTGATTTTTTGTCATATTATTCAGATGAGATTCAGATAAAAAGTGGCATTTGTTTATTAACACATTCTAATCTCATGTAATTAGTATGTGAACAAAGTTTCGCAGTACTCCGGTCGGTGCAATTTCAAAAACAGGTTTATAATTGTTCTTAACAGCCCATCTAATTGTTTCAGTCAGTTATAGTCATCTTCAGATAAACTAATTTTTAAAAGCCCTATCCTATTTATTGATGTACATTACCACAATTTTTGAATTTTTGTATTTAACAATTTCTCATCAAATTATACAACATTTTTATCTTTATTTTTAAAAAGCACATACTAATATTTTTACTGATTGAAATTTAGGATATATTTTTAGCCATTATAGATTTATGGTCACAGAAGAAAAAAGTTTAAATGACTTCATATATTATTTTTATGTGGACACTATAACATAAAGTTTAGGAAATATTGTCATGGACAAAAATATTATTTCAAAGTAAAATATTTTAAGAAAAATGGAATTGAAATATAATGTTACAGAAAATATTTATTTTTCAAATATTTAAACTGATGTTGGGAAATTTTGGTTGTCGATTATAAAAAAATTAACAAGGGCTTGCAGAATATTCAAAATTTATTTTAGGGTGCCATGAGCAGAAATTTAAAAACATTGTGCTAGAGAATTTCAAAACAATATTCTCAACACCCATTAAAACAAATCTGAGAAGAATGAATGGTGATTATACCATATTATTATTACCTTAAATTATACACATCTTGATTAAAAATGTTAAGGTAGATTTCAAAGCATGCAATTTATATTCACAAAAATGATTAAGGTATAAATTTGGGCTAGGTAGCTTCTTTCTGACAAATTTGAAAAACCTACAATTTATTTAAAAATTTTTCAAATACGCAGAGCATAAAAATTTGATTGAATTTTAGTTACAATGTTAAAATTATTCTCAAACCCAAAAACTGTAGGCTAATTTAAAGATTATCTGTTGCTTTATTTATTCCTATTATAGAAACAACATTGGTCATTACAGAAAAAGGAATATATAGAAAACAGAATGTGAAGAGTAACTGTTATTCTATTCAAGAAATGAAAATCCTTCAAAATAGAGTCCTCTGAATACATAGCATTGATGAGTGTTATAATCACTTTAAACATTAGTCCAATTTTTTAAACAGCTGCAGTCTCACTTAACCCCTTTGACTTAACCCCTTTGTTTTCTCACCTGCAAAATGGGGCCATTAGCAGCACCTACTCTTTACAGCTGTTGTACAGCTGAGTTAATATTTGTGAAATACATTTTTAAAAAGGTACATATTTAACTATCAATAAATATTCCAATTTTTTCTATGCACATGCTTATGTAATATTTAAAATAAAACATATTCTATAAACATTGAAAACATACATATAATTTACAGATTACATAAGTCTGAGTTTATTTGCATGTATGCAAATGTTCCTATATATAAAATTTCAAAATACATGAATTTTTCCCCTAAATCACTGTTCTTTTTTTTTTTGAGACAGTGTCTTGCTTCTTTGCCCAAGCTGGAGTGCGATTGTGAAATCTCGACTCACTGCAATCTCTGCCTCTTACGTTCAAGCAATTCTCCTGCCTCAGCCTCCCAAGTAGCTGGGATTATAGGCACACATCACCACACCCAGCTAATTTTTGTACTTTTAGGAGAGATGGAGTTTCACCATGTTGGCCAGGCAGGTCTTGAACTCCTGATCTCAAGTGATCGGCTGCCTTGGCCTCCCCAACTGCTGGGATTACAGATGTGAGCCACAATGCCTGGCCCCAAATCATCTGTTGTTAATCTCTTTTTCTATTATTCTCTTTTAAATAATACAGTGTATCAGTCTGCTCTCAGGCTGCCATGAAGAAATACCTAGAACTGGTAAATTTATAAAGGAAAGAGGTTTAATTGACTAACAATTCCACAGAGCTGGGGAGGCCCCAGGAAACTTACAATTATGGTGGAAGAGGAAGCAAACACATCATTCTTGATATGGCAGCAGCAAGGAGAAGTGCTAAGCAAAAGGGAAAAAAAGTCCCTTATTAAGCTATCAGATCTTGTGAAAATTCACTCAGTGTCCTGAGAACAGCAGCGCGGGATAACTGCCCCCATGCTTAAATTACCTCTCACCAGGTCCCTCCCATGACACATAGGGATTATGGGAACTACAATTCAAAATGAAATTTGGGTGGGGACACAGCTAAACCATACCATTCCACCCCTGATTTCTACATTTCAAAACACAATTATGCCTTCCCCACAGTCCCCCAAAGTCTTGACTCATTCCAGCATTGGCCCAAAGGTCAAAGTCTAAACTGTCATCTGAGTCAAGGCAAGTCCCTCCTGTCTATCAGCCTGTAAAATCAAAAGCAATTTAGTGGCTTACTAGATACCGCAGGGGTACAAACATTGGGTAAATATGCCCATTCTAAATGACAGAAATTGGCCAAAACAAAGGGGATACAGGCCCCATAAAAATCCAAAATTTAGAGGGGCAGCCAAATTTTAAAACCCTCAAATGGTCTCCTTTGACTCCATGTCTCACATCCAGGTCACACTGATGAAAGAGGTGGGCTCCAACAGCCTTGAGCATCTTTGACCCTGTGGTTTTACAGTGTATAGTCCCACTCCAGGCTGTTTTCAAAGGCTGGCATTGAGTACCTGCAGCTTTTCCAGATGTGCAGTGGCTATGCAGGCTCTCTTTTGGTTCCATAGTAAATTCATATCTACCTGAGTATTAATTGATAGGTTTGGCTATAGTTACAAATTTACATAATTTGTAACCAATTGGACCCCTTCCTGATGCCTTATACTAAAATTAACTCCAGATGGATTAAAGATCTAAACATAACACCTAACACCATAAAAACCCTAGAAGAAAACCTAGGCAAAACCATTCAGGACATCAGCATAGGCAAAGACTTCATGACTAAAACACAGAGAGTGTTGGCAACGAAAGCCAAAATAGACAAATGATTGAGACAGCATCTCAAAAAAAATGATTAAGGTACATATGTAGAAGAATGAATTTGGTGATTTTTCATGTAATTCAAGAGCATTTTAAAATATTTTCCCATAAGTTATTGTGGTAAGGATGGTATTTGGTTATATGAGTAAATTCTTTAGTGATGATTTGTGAGATTTTGGTGCACCCATCACCTGCTTAGTATATACTGTACCCTATTTGTAGTATTTTATCCATATCCCAGTTCCCATGCTTCCCCCCAAGTCCCCAAAGTCTATTTTATCATTACTATGCCTTTGCATCCTCATAGCTTAGTTTCAAATATCAATGAGAACATATGATGTTTGGTTTTCCATTGCTGAGTTACTTCACTTAGATTAAGTCTCCAATCACCCAGGTTACTGAAAATGCTGTTAATTCATTCCTTTTTATGGCTGAGTAGTATCCCATCATATATATGGAATGTAGTATTCCGTCATATATATACACCAGTTTCTTTATCCACTCATTGATTGTTGGTCATTTGGGTTGGATCCACATTTTGCGATTGCAAATTGTGCTGATACAAACATGCATATGCAAGAGTCTTTTTTGAATAATGACTCTTTTCCCGTTGGTATTCACCAGTTGCGGGATTGATAGATAAAATGGTAGTTCTACTTATAGTTAATGGATCTCCATACTGTTTTCCACAGTGGCTGTAATAGTTTGCATTCCCACTAGCAGCATAGAAGTGTTCCCTGATCACTGCATCCATGCCAACACCTACTTTTTTTTTTTTTAATTATGGCCATTCTTGCAGGAGTAGGGTGGTATCACATTGTGGTTTTGATTTGCATTTCCCTAATTATTAGGGATGTTGTGGAATTTTTCATATATTTGTTGGCCATTTGCACATCTTCTTTTGAGAATAATCTATTTATGTCCTTAGCCCACTTTTTGATGGGTTTTTCTCTTACTGATTTATTTGAGTTTGTTGTAGATTCTGAATATTAGTCCTTTGTCAGATGTGTACATTGTGAAGACTTTCTCCTACTTTGTGAGTAGTCTGTTTACTCTGCTGACTGTTCCTTTTGCCATGCAGCAGATTTTTAGTTTAATTAGGTCCCAACTATTTAGCTTTGTTTTTTATTGCATTTGCTTTTGAGATTTTCATCATGAATTGCGTAATTCAATGTCTACAAGGATTTTACCAAAGTTATTTTCCAGAATTTTGATAGTTTCAGGTCTTAGATTTAAATTCTTAATCCATTTTGAATTGTTTTTTGTGTCAGGTGGGAGATGAGAATCCACTTTTTTTCTCCTACATGTGGCTAGCTAATTCTCCCAACATCATTTGTTGACAAGGATGTCCTTTCCCCACTTTATGTTTTTTGTTTGCTTTGTCAAAGATCAATTGCATGTAAGTTTTTGAGTTTATTTCTGGATTCTCTATTTTGCTCCATTTGGCTATGTGCCTATTTTTATAGCATTACCATGCTGTATCAGTGATTATGGTATTACAGTATAGTTTGAAATCAGGTAATATGATGCCTTCAGGTTTGTTCTTTTTGCTTAGTGTTCCTTTGGCTTTGGGCTCTTTTTTAGCTCCATATGAATTTTAGAATTGATTTTTTGAATTCTGTGAAGAATGATGGTGGTATCTTGATGGGGATTGCATTAAATTTGTAGATTGCTTTTGGCAGTATGGTCATTTTCATAATATTGATTCTATCCATCCATGAGTATGGGATGTGTTTTCATTTGTTTGTGTCATCTATAAACTTTTTCGGCAATGTTTTGTAGTTTTCCTTGTAGAGATCTTTTGACTCCTTAATTAGGTATAATACTAAATTTTGTTTTGTTTTGTTTTGTTTTGTTTTTGTTTTGCAGCTATTATACAGGGAGTCAAGTTCTTGATTTGATTCTCTGCTTGGTTGCTTTTGGTGTACAGAAGAGCTACTGATTTGTATACAGTAATCTTGAATCCAGAAACTTTGCTGACTTCTTTTATCAGTTCTAGAGGCTTTCTGGAGTAGTCTTTAGGGTTTTCAAGGTAAACAATCATATCATCAGCAGACAGTTACAGTTCGACTTTCTCTTTACTGATTTGGATGCCCTTTATTTCTTTCTCTCATCTGATTGCTCTGGCTAGGACTTCCAGAACTATGTTAAAGAGTAGTGGTGACAGTGGGAATCCTTGTCTTCTTTAAGTTCTCAGAGAGAATGCCTTCAACTTTTCTCCACTTAGTTTTATGGTGGCTGTGGGTTT
This sequence comes from Sapajus apella, assembly GCF_009761245.1. Taxonomy (NCBI): domain Eukaryota; kingdom Metazoa; phylum Chordata; class Mammalia; order Primates; family Cebidae; genus Sapajus; species Sapajus apella. Next base: position 22,161,590 of record NW_022436945.1, read on the forward strand.
GTCATAGATGGCTTTTATTAGATTAAGGTAGGTCTTTTGTATCCCAATTTTGCTAAGAGTTTTAATCATAAAGCGATGATGGATTTTGTCAAATGCTTTTTCTGCATCTATTGAGACGATCAGGTGATTTTTTTTTCTTAATTCTGTTTATGGAGTGTATCACATTTATTGACTTGCATATGTTAAACCATCCTTGCATCCCTGGTGTGAAACCAACTTGATCATGGTGAATTATCTTTTTGATATGATGTTGGATTTGGTTAGCTAGTATTTTGTTAAGGATTTTAGCATCTGTGTTCATCAGGGATATCAGATTGTAGTTTTCTATTTTGGTATGTCCTTCCCTGGTTTTGGTATTAGGGTGATTCTGGCTTCATGGAATGAATTAGAGAGGTTGCCTTCTTACCTTATCTTGTGGAATAATGTCAAAAGGATTGGTACCAATTTTTCTTTGAATGTCTGGCAGAATTCTTCTGTGAATCCATCTGGTCCTGCCCTTTTTTGTTGGTAAGTTTTAAATTACCATTTCAATCTCACTGTTTTTGGTCTGTTGAGGGTATCTAATTCTTCCTGATTTAAGCTAGAAGGGTTGTATTTTTCCAGGAATTTATCCATGTCGTCTAGGTTTTCTAGTTTATGTGTGTAAAGATGTTCATAGTAGCCTTGAATGAATTTTTGTATTTCAGTGATATCAGATGTATATCTACTCTTTCATTTTTAAGTGAGGTTATTTCAACTTCTCTCCTCTTTTCATGGTTAATCTTGCTAATGGTCTATCAGTTTTACTTATCTTTTCGAAGATCCAGATTTTTGCTTTATTTATTTTTTGATTTTTTTTGTTTGTTCCAATTTCATTTAGTTCTGCTCTGACCTTGGTTGTTTCCTTTCTTCTGCTGTGGTTGGGTTTTGTTTGTTCTTGTTTCTCTAGTTCCTTGAGATGTGACCTTAGAATGTCAGTTTGTGCTCTTTCAGTCTTTCTGAGACAGACATTTAGGGCTATAAATTTTCCCCTCAGCCCCGTCTTTGCCGTATCCCAGAGGTTTTGGTATGTTGTATCATTATTGTTGTTCAGCTCAAAGAATTTTTTAACTTCCATATTGATTTAATTTTTGACTCAATGTTCATTCAGGAGCCAGTTATTAAATTTCCATTTATTTGCATGGTTTTGAAGTTTCCTTTTAGAGTTGATCTCCAGTTTTATTCCACTGTGTCCTGAGAGAATGCTTGATATAATTTCAGTTTTCTTAAATTTATTGAGGCTCATTTTATGGCCTATTATATGATCTGTCTTGGAGAAAATTCCATGTGTTATTGAATGAAATGTAATATTCTCTGGTTGTTGGATGAAATTTTATGTGCATATTTGTTAATTCCATTTATTCCAAGATATATTTTAAACCCATTGCTTTCTGTTGTTGTTGTTGACTTTCTGTCTTGATAATCTGTCTAGTGCTGTTAGTGGAGTATAGAAGTCCCCCACTCTTATTGTGTTGCTGTCTATCTCATTTCTTAGGTCTATCAGTAATATTTTTGTAAATTTGGGAGCTCCAGTGTTAGGTGCATATATATTTACAATTGTGATATTTTTCTGTTGGACAAGGCCTTTTACCATTATATAACGTCATTCTTTGTCTCTTTTAACTGCCATTGCATTAAAGTTTGCTTTGTCTGATATAAGAATAGCTACCCCTGCTTGCTTTTGGTATTAATAATTGACACAGACCATCCATTTTTCTCCTAGCTAATATTAGGAGTGAAAACAAATAGAACTGATGAGTAATGTGAGTCACAAATTATTATTGACCAAAAGTATTATATTCCAGCAAGAGTGAGACAATAAATTATCTTTTCTTTTATTTTAGGTTCACAAGTACATGTGCAGCTTTGTTATATAGGTAAATTGCTTGTTGTGGGGGTTTGGCGTACAGGTTATTTTTTCCTCCAGATAATAAGCATAGTATCCAATAGGTAATTTTTTGACTCTTACCCTTCTCCTAACCTCCACCCTCAAGTAGATGCCAGTGTCTGTTGTTCCCTTCTTTGTGTCTGTATATACTCACTTAGCTCTGTATATACCCACTTATAATTGAAAATATGTGGTATTTATTTTTTGTTTCTATGTTAGTTTGCTTAGAATAAGGCCTCCAGCTCCATTAATGTTGCTTCAAAGGACATCATCTCCATTTTTATAGCTATATAGTATTCCATGGTGTATATGTACCAAATTTTCTCTATCTGATCTATCATTGATGGGCATTTAGGTTGATTCCATGTCTTTGTTATTGTGAATAGTGTTACGATGAATACATGTATGCATATGTCTTTATGGTATGATAATTTATATTTCTTTGAGTATATACCCAGTAATGGGATTACTGGATTGAATAGTAATTTTAAGTTCTTCCAGAAATCAACAAATTGCTTTCCACAGTGGTTGAACTAATTTCTATTTCCACCAGCAATGTATAAGCTTTCAATTTTCTTTACAACCACACCAACATCTGTTATCTTTTGATTTTTTAAAATAGCTATTCTGACTGGTGTGAGATGGTATCTGATTGTGGTTTTGATTTGCATTTCTCTAATGATTAATGATGTTAAACATTTTTTCATGTGCTTTTTTGTCACAAGTATGTCTTCTTTTGAAAAGTGTCTGTGTTCTTTGTCAATTTTTCATGCAGTTATTTGTTTTTTGATTGCTGGTTTAAGTTTCCTGTGATTTATGGACATTAGGTCTCTGTTGAATGCATAATTTTCAAATATCTTCTCCCATTCTATAGATTGCATGTTTACTCTGTTGATATTATATTGAAGAAACAGAGCATTTTATTACAATTACATAATTATTTCTAAACATTTATTAAATATTCTGAACTATGCTTCTAACATATTGTGACCCTTGTAAAAAGGAAAACATTTGAGTTTAATAACGGTCTTTTTCATTATTTAGAAACATTAGCAATATAATTCAATATCTGTCACCTTCAACAAACAAGCCAGAAAAAGGTAAAGGAAAAGCAGAAGTTTAATTGGCTGTGAATGGCTATTAAGAACATTTTTATTGATGATTTCAGATATGTCAAAAATAGTAACATTAGCATGAATATCAAAACAAATGATAGCATAATTTAAAAGTTAACTTGAAAAAAAAGTTTCTGTTGGCCTGTGTCAATTTGCAAATGGGAAATTGTTAAGCTAATATTAGTTTTTTAAATAATAAATATAATTTCTATTGGTAAAAAAAAAAAAGCCTATATGACTTATATGATAGACATGTTAAATCGTATTTGCACAATGCTAAGAACTAGATTTTCAAGAAATGCAATAACAAAATAATTTCCAAAAAACTTTAACTTAAGACCAAACAAAATAGTTCATTGGTTGAGATTTTTATTATAAGCTAGTGATTATGCTGTTATACAACATAGTCAGCAAACCTCTGTAAGGCATCAAACTGTAAACATTTTGAGATTGCAGGGCCATTAGGTCTCTGTGTAACAATCAAACATGAAAGCAACCATAGCTGTTACATAAACAAAAAAGTTAGCTGGGTTTCAATAATCTTTAACTTAGAAAAAAGACAAGGGTAAACCTTCCTTTCTGATAACATTGTCTAGTCAGGAAAAAAAAAAACAAGGTATTTGTTTTTGTTTTATTTTTTTTTGAGAAATGGCAGATTTCAAGACTAGGAAGGAATGCACAAAATGATCCTAAAGTACCCTTATGAGTTGTAAAGTAAAGAAGTAGTAAACACACAAACACACATGTGCACACACACACACACACAGACTCACACTCACACTGACTAAAATCAGGGTTCATATCAGGTTATGACTGAATTGAACTTCAATAACACACAGTTTCTAGTTCTTATTTCCATTTTACCACTTAAAATGTATATTTTAGATTAATGATCCTTTTTGTAAGGCAATCATAATTCAAGTCATTTTAATACAATTTTATGGTACATATTTGGATTTATGTAATGACCCTTTGAATGTTACACTGTCTTTGTTGGATCATTTTAGTTTTATAATCTAGGACTATCTGTTTTGATTTAAGATAATACTGCATCATAAGTATAATTAAAAGATTTGTTAATTGAAATGGCCTCGCAATGTTGAATCTAATATTTGTATTAATAATTTAATTATTATTTTAGTATTTTTTAAATATCTATTTGTTTAGTTTTAAATTTCAAATACATATTTTTCCAGAAACGCTTTTATAATTGGTAAGTGGCTATTAAAACCAAATTAATATTAAAATAGTCTTTATGTTTGTTAAAATACATCACACAACAATTTTACTGTTTGTCAACTTAAACAAAAACAGCACTATTTATAGATGTAAACATATTTGCTTTATAGGTTGTTTTTCTTCCTAAATAATTATATTCTACAATTAGCAGTATTGTTATTCATATCTTGAATGTATGTCTTTCTGTACCATTATGGACCTGGACAAGAATTTGAAATGAGTAGACTGCAGAAAATATGTTAAATTGATTTCATATATAAGGTGAAGCATGGTCATGGTCTAATAATGCCACAGAAGATGTCAAATCCAATCACAAGAGTAAGAGTCTACTGGAAAATTTAAAGCTAAATTCTGTGAGAAATCTATAGAAGGCAACCAAAATGAGCTAATTTGTTCACTTTGTCGGTTCAGATAGGTAGTAATAACAATACTTGAAAATCTGGTTAAAGTGGGACTTTGCAAAGTTTAAAGCTACAACTCTGCTGATTTTTTATTCTTGTCTTTCATTCATTGGTTTATGCCTCAATATTAAAGAAGATGTCATTTTATTTACTAAGCCTTTAGATATATTGAAAGTTAAGTCAAAATTTTTGAGATTTGTGTCCTTTTGCTATACATAGACATCATTTAATTTAGTGCTCTGCTGTATAAAAAAAAACAAGATGGGCCGGGCGCTGTGGCTCAAGCCTGTAATCCCAGAACTTTGGGAGGCCGAGGCGGGTGGATCACGAGGTCAAGAGATCGAGACCATCCTGGTCAACATGGTGAAACCCCGTCTCTACCAAAAATACAAAAAATTAGCTGGGCATGGTGGTGTGTGCCTGTAATCCCAGCTACTCAGGAGGCTGAGGCAGGAGAATTGCCTGAATCCAGGAGGCGGAGGCTGCGGTGAGCCGAGATCGCGCCATTGCACTCCAGCCTGGGTAACATGAGTGAAACTCCGTCTCAAAAACAAAACAACAACAACAACAAAAAACAAACAAACAAAGATGTAGTAAAGAATATGAAAAAAATTTAACGTATCTTTCATAAAATTATCAACAAATTCTATTGTAATTAAAAGAGGCAGTGTCGCTCCAACTTTTACATGTCTATTTAGATATGGTGCTTCTCCAGTATTACCTATAAAGGCCATAGTAGAATCCAAGGAGTCAGCATTTTAATCTCTCATAACACAATACTATTGGAAAGTGGGTTCACAGAGAATAGATCATACCATATATTTTTAGAAGATTATGTATAATTGGATTCTGAGGGACACTTACCAGCAGAGAAAGGCAAGACTAACAACTGACTGTACAGCTTTGGGCTCCTAAAAAGCAAAATTATTAATATTTTCTTACAACATATAAAATTATCTCAGATTATAAATATTTTCTGAACAAGGCTCTGGACCAATTGATTGTCAAAATTACCCAAGAAACAAATTAAAGCTAAAAATACATTTTTGAGAAGAATGCTAAAATCTGATCATATAGGGTTATATTAAATAATACTAAAGACTTACTGGTAAATGTAACAGTGATAATGTCCCTGTGGTTAGGCAAACAAAAAATAAAAAGTGAGTATAATATTGCAGACATGCCTACAAGGATGTGTGTGAAATATTAATAATATGACATGAAGGAATTTTATTAAAAAATACACCAAAGGAAAGGAAAAAGTAAGACAACTAAAAGGGGATTTATTGAAGTTTGTATTCCCAAGGCCCACTCTCTGAGATGGAGATTCATATTTATAATGTTTGTTGACAATACTCAGGATAAACAGATGCCCAGAAAATAAAAGCCTCCTCTACTCTGGGAGCAGGGGAAAATAAGTGCACATTGCCATCTTATTTTTCCAAAACAAAAAAAAATGAACTTGTCTCTTTTGTGTATCTGGAATTGAGTATTTAATGCCTTTGAAATATGGAGATGAATTCAGGAAAACCGATATAGACTGTCCACAAATTATTCAAGCAAGTCCATAATCTACTCTTGTATATATTTTTGTTGCTAAAATGTGCTAATATTATTAATTAACATGTTAATACTCATATAAACATTTCTATCTCAATTTGAAATTTGAACTAAGTAGAGTTTAAACTAATTTTCTAGGTTTAATTTCTTACTTCAACCTATTTTTTCAACTATAGACTAAACCCAATCCTAAAGGATGTTACTTGACAAATGTCCGATAATCATAATTTTATCACCAATATTCTGCAGTGAGCAAAATGCAGAGGAAAACTTAGTACCATGATACATTTTAAATGAAAAAATGATCTACTTTAAAAAAGAAGTCTGAGGAACAGGAGGAGAAAAAGGAAGACTAGAAATAAGAGGGAGAAGATTAGGTTGAGAAATAAAAGCAAGAAGTGACAAGGAGGAAGAAGAAAGGCAAGAGAAGACATTTTGATGGAGGAGCCACAAGGAGAATATTGCACTATCATTTTTGTATCAGGCTTCTGGATGAATCTTGGCTGACATTGAAACATAGGTTCATGGATCTGCCAAACCCAAATATGTGTACATACATATGATTTCATTTAAATGGGAAAAGAGACACGTAATGGATGTTGGGAGGGGAGGTTTGTGGTGCTTATCACCAGCTCCATAAAGAATAACTGTGAAATAATGGCATATTGAAGTCAAGCATATGGAGGCAGAGTTGGCAAAAGTTGGGTATAAAACATAATGGAGTCTTATTTTTCCCTATTGCCTGTGTAGGGGAGGAAAAATAACATCTCTTCAATCCTTCTACGTTCCTAGTTGGGACCTCTATAAGAAAAGAGAGATTAACAAGAGGAAAACAAATGAAAATTGCTTAACATGTATACCCTATATGTAACTCATTTATACATGGGAGATACCCAAGGAAAAAATTAATAGCTGTCCAAGAGGTGGCTTAAAACACCTACTTATCTAGCATCTTCAACACAAAACAATACATTTTTGGAGATAGGGCAAGACAAAGGATAAGTTCCTTGAGTCTCTTGAGGAACAAAGTGTGGAAAGGCAAATATATAACAGATGAGGACTAATTCATAAAGTTTGATATTCCTTTCATGCCATCTGTAGGTTGACAAGGGTCTGAGGTCATCTTTGATCAATCGGTGTCCATTCTGATAAAAATGTGAGGAGGAACACCATTTAAATTTTATATCCTGCTTTTATGCAAATAGACAAGGACAGAGAGCTTTTCTTGAATGTGCTGCTTTTCCATTGCCTTTCAGTAGCTAAAAATAATCTTCACGCCAAAGTGGCATATTTTGGAGTGGCACAGTCTGACACCTTTCACCTATGTGATTGTAAGGTTTAAAGAAAATTATTCTCCTTTTATCATCAAGATATGGTAGCAAGTTAAACCATTTTACTATAGTTATTAAAACTATGGAATATAATTAACTTGCCTTACATATTTTGCATCTAAAGTTTTCTCCCAGGAAGAAGAGAACTCCTCCATTGCTGATATTTAAAACAATCTTTATCTTTTCTTTTCCTACCCATTTGATATCTTTCTTTTGTATTTCACAGTTGGTTTCTCTTATACTTCTATGGATTCTGATCATTTTCTTTCTCACTTTAGATTAAAAACACAAATTTTACCCTTTTGGCCAATTTTTCTTTTCTATTGCAATTTTCAAAGTATTAAATTGTGTTTTGCTGAGACCTTATTTTTTCTCTCTATCTTTAGGTTTTCTTTGGTGTGCTCACCCTTAGTCCTTTTGTCTGACAGTTAACAACAACAAAAATTCCCTCTGACAGGTACAGAAACCATTATGTTGAAAATATGATCATCATGACAGTCCTGAACTGTCTATTCAGCAACATCAATCTCTTATTTGGCTAAGTAGCACAGTGCTCTGTCCACCCTGATTTCTCCATTTTAAATCTATGTGTTTATTTATATCTAGGTCTATATATATATTACATGTGTATATACATGTGCATATAAGTGTAAGTATGCTTAAACATATATATGTATAAACACAAGTATATATGTATGTGTGTATATATATATATTTTTTTTGTTGTTGTTGTTGCTGTTGTTGTTGTTGTTTTGTTGTTGTTGTTGTTCTTACCCTTTATCTGAGATTTAGCTTTTCTTATAGTATTGGAATTCTATTTCATTGCATTTTTCTTTTATTTTGTCAAATTCTTTTTACCTTGGCTTACTTATTGGCTGCTATTTTATTTTCTAGTTTTTTTTTTCCTCCCTAATAGCTCTTCAGTCTAGCCTTCAAATACGTGATGCATAATTCTTTTAGTAACTTCATCTACACAATTGTTACAGTAATTTCATCTACTCAAATTATATTCACTATTTCTCTTACCAGTTTTGCTTAAGAGAACAGCCCTGAGTCACACAGAAAGTTTCTCTAAATTTTAATGAATAATATATAATTATATTTATCCAAACATTGTCTCTATAAGCATCAACTTATTCCAGGGGAAAATATGAGTAGAGAGATCACCATTTAAACCTAAGATGGCTATTATTTGGACAAAAATATATGATTTCCATACAGATTAAAGCAACTAAAGAACAACATATGGATTGTATATTTAAGAATGACTGACTAGACATACTCATTTTTAAAATAGAAGAGGTGGTCTATATTTATATTTGCATATAATAATGTATGTCAAATATATTGATACTTATTAAGCCTTTATGTACCTGGGGATGAGATTTTACACATATTTTCTTATTAAATCCTCACAAGTATCTGAAATGTTGACAAAGTAACCTACAATTTTCAAAGGAGAAAATTAGGCTTCAGAGAAAACAGTTATTTGACAAAATTATTAAGCAAATCAGTGTGAGAACTGCCATTTTAGCTATTTCTATATGAATATTAAGAGCCTATGTTATAAGCATTACATATTTCTGAGAAAGGATATAGTTTTGAGAGTTATTTACTATAAAATGCTGAAAATATATTTAAAACATTTCATTAAAATTTCACTATAAATGAATGTCACTTACAATCTTAAAATATAATTATTTATAGATTTTTACTTTGTTTCTGAGCAAAGTGACAGTGGTTATCCTTGATATGTATATTTGTCCAATGCGCAACTATAAATACATAAATAGAAGTGGTTTATGTGTGTTTTAACTCTATTGTCTTCCATGTCCCAGATTTAATTGATCTTTTAGCATATTTTGAAGGTCTTTATTGTTCTTTTTAAATTTTTGCTTTCATGTAAACAGAATATGATCACTATTCATGATAGAAATTTATATTCAATATGATTAAAATATGGTGAACACTTTACTTTGATAACTATCCATATATTTTTCTTTAAACAAATTAAATATTTCTGATATTTTCTGATTTTAAAGTTCACATTTTTTTATGAGAAACACAATCATACTTTTAAAACATAATTTTAAATGATTTAATGTATACTCATTTTAGAATTATGCCAAATACAAAGTAATAGAACCAAAAAGCAATTTACATTAAAAGTAATACAAACCGAATAATTTATAATGTATACCTTTCACAGGCTAAAAGAAGTTTATATAAACTTTAATCCCAACTAGCTTAACAACTGCTGAATTACCAACTATACTGTTTTGTTCAATTAATTTAGACATTCCTGTTACTTTTGTAAAACTTCATATACAGTAGCTTTTTCATATATTTAATAGATCATTTTCACACAAAATATTCCAAAGTGTTTTATGAATATAATTCAAAAATTAAAACAATTAACTTGCTAATGTAATGCCATGATCAAAACAGAAACTCATGAATAACGAGAAACTCAATAATGGTAAATAAAATAGCCTTTTGGGAACTTGATCGTAGTAATCAGGTTTAAACCCATCCTTATCAAGCTACTCGTTAGACAAGGTAACCTCAGGTAAGTTCCTTATCCTATCAGTACCCTGATAGAATATTACTTATTTGTCAGGTGGGAATAATAATAACATTTAGCTCAGAACATGGTTGAAGTATTAAATAAGATAAAAATAAAGCCCTGAGAGAAATGACTTACATTATGTATTATTATTATTTTAATTTTTAATTTTTAATTTTTGAGACAGAGTCTGTCACCCAGCCTGGAGTGCAATGGTGCTATATCGGCTTGCTGCAATCTTATTTTCTTGAGTTTAAGCGATTCTTCAGCCTCAGCATCCAGAGTAGCTGGGACTACAGGTATGCGTTACCATGACTAGCTAAGTTTTCTATTTTTAGTAGATACGAGGTTTTGCCATGTTGGCCAGTCTGATCTCGAACACCTACCTCAAATGATCCACCCACCCTGGCCTCCCAAAGTGCTGGGATCACAGGAGTGAGCCACTGCACCCAGCCAACTTACACTATTTATTAATAAAACAAGGCTATTTTCTAGCATTTATGGAAGTTAATGTTTTCTGTGAAATATGAAGACAAAAAATAGAGGACCTTGAACACAAATCCATTATTAATTGTGCCCTGTAGTTGTTACTTTTTCATTCAGTTAGTCAATCAGTTATTCTTTATTGAGAAATATTTTTGTGCTGGGCTGAAGGTCAGTTGTTGAAATCGAAGCACACATTCTTGGTATTTCTACAACCTAACATAGTTAACTTTGCTTGACTTCACTTTGGAGGTGCTTTATCCCATAAAACAAGGGTTTTCATAAACCTAAGTACTCATTGGTCCAAAGGGCCATGCTTTCCAACAAATAACGAGAAAAACTGAACATGTACAGAGTGGAGCAAACTGTGACAAACTGCAGGGCACAAAATCCAAACAGGCCAGTTTCAACTGTTGGCTGACAGTTGATGGGTCAGAATCATATTGTTCTGAAATGTGGCTTTATCCTCTGCTATTTGTTTACTGTTAGACAATTATTTATCTTCAATTCTCAGGTAATAATAGGGTATCCTACATGACAGGGTTGCTGTAAAGATTAAAAGAAACAATGTCTGCAATGGGCTTAGCACTGTGGATGAAAAACAGAAAGCACTCTGTGATGGCTGTGATGACGCTGCTGATGCTGCTGATAATTTCGGCAAGACATGGATCCAGAGTTAGTAGTTTCATATTTGTAGGAAAGTGTATTAGGATGTTGCCTTTTATATAAAATCTTCTCACTTTTAACATGCAGGGATTCCAGGGCCAGTAGTCTACCAGTTTGTGATTTGTTGGTTATATGATCTTCATTTCCCTTTAGCTCAAATACTCAGATTTCATATGCTATTCACCTTACATGAAAAAAAAGGTATATCAATATATCATTGTAGAAACTAATCAGGTAACCTAATGATATAGTTTGGCTGGGTCCTACCCCAATTTCATCTTGAATTCCTACGTGTTGTGGGATAATTGGTTGGAGGTAATTGAATCATGAGGGCAGGTCTTTCCATGCTGTTTTCCTGATGGTGAATAAGTCTCACAAGATCTGATGGTTTTTTAAGGGGGAGTTCCCTGCACAAACTCTCTTTGCCTGTTGCCATCCATGTAAGACATGACTTGCTCCTCCTTGTCTTACACCATGATTGTGGGGCCTCCCCAGCCACATGGAACTGAGAATCAAAGAAACCTCCTTCTTTTATAAATTGCCCAGTCTTGAGTATGTCTTTATCAGCAGTGTGAAAATGAACTAATACACATAGAAAATCCAATTTTTGAAACTCCAGCTTCTTGGAAAGAATAACAAAAATCACACCCTTTCTTCAAATGACCTACAGATATATTCAAATACATTTGTCCAGTTCTAATAACAGTGACTGAAAATAGAAAATAAACAACCTATATGTATATAGCCCTGTCATTGGCAGCTGCCTTAGGTCATTTGAGAACTGCCCTTACCTTTGGATGATTCAGTAATGTTTTCTGACAAATTTAGCCAAGATCCAGTGAAACCAGTCAACTCAGTCATTCTGTAAAACTTATATTGCTTAATAAATATTTTCCATTATCTAAAATTAAAGACTTATTTTTCTTAATTTTCTGGAATACCAGTTTCTGTCATCCAAATGATTAGATATTATTGTGTCTTGTTGGTCATGTTTCTGTACCTGAATATTCTTTAGATATATTTATTATTATTATCATGTATGATAATTTTAATTAGTCTAGCCTATAGTATAATAATTAAAAAGGCACACTGTATAGAAGCATAATATTTAAATATTTCCCTTATTAAAACAATTTTAATTAGAAATACAATAATGGTAAACTGAAATAGATTGAGATGTAAATCCAATCTGAGCCAGGTTTTATTGTATGTTTTATCTGATTTTATGACAGGAGATTGTCAATCTGGGGTGTTCAAAATAAATTTTATTTCTTTAAGATGAAATGGCTAGGACTAAAGTATTATAGCATAGCACTTAGTATTATAATAGTGTTAGTGAACTGCAGAAAAACAATACTAAAATAAAATTACTACTTTCAAGGCAGCAAGACTTTGAAAGTAATGGATTTTTGATGAAAAAAATTTCAGAGTACATTTGACATAACAAAAAACATTGAAAATGGGAATGAGTTATTAATTATAAACCATATTGATTCAGTATGTATATGTGTGTAATAACATAATATTTACTAGTTTATTACATAGTGCTTCCAAGTTTTCAAAGCCAATTCACATATATCATATATTTCTCAAAACAAATGCACATATGGGCATTTATTTCATTTTACAAGTGATTAACCAAAAATTCAGAAACTATTGGCTGATTGTTGTATATGTATTTAATTGTTTCTGTTTTTGTCCTATTCTGTTTCCATTTGTGTTACGCAACATTTTAGTGACATTTATTTCAACAGTAGTTGGCGTACAGAGTATATAGGAACACATGTGCATGTATGAGTAAATATGTAATATATTTTTTAAAATATATGATATTTATATTTATATATGCTTGTGTGTTTATCTGTATATCTACCTATCTAGAGATTTATAGTTACAAATGAGGTAAAGTATAAATATTCATGTTCACACATGAATATTTTTTCTTAGATATTTTTCTTAGAAGCCAATATCTGGCACCAATAAAAGAAATTTACCTATAGATAAATCTATATCAACAAATAAATAGCAATCTAAATATCTACACTCATAAGCAACTTATGATTAATGACCATATATATGGCAGTTATAAGAATCAACTTATTTTACTTCATACTCAATATTTTGCCTTTAACACTAATCAATACATAGATAGGTTGACATGAGAAAGGCATCACGTGGTCAAGATTTTTTTTTTAAATATCATACCACTTCATATTATGACAGTTATAGTGAACTGTAGGAAAAGAAAATATTAAAGTAAAATCATTCCTTTTAACAATAGTAACACTTAAAGAGAGATGGATTTAGGACAGACAATGAGACTGCATTTGAGAGTAACACAGGAAAGGTTAGACCTTGAAGGTATAATTTGAAGGAAAACAAATGGTAATATATTTAATGGGGACACTTCTCTAAGTGAAGTCAAAAAGAAAAGTTCAAGATTTATTCGAAGGAAAGTTAACAGTCAGTAAGGAAGCAGTGAGAGATGTGAGATCAGACTCAAGCATAGTTTTGACGGGTCACTAATCCAAGTTAAAGAGCCTAGAATTTATTGCACTCACAATGAAGAATCATTAAGGGGAAGAAAATGGCAACTTGAAAGCAGTGTTTAAGTTGGTTGCCATGTACAGGATGCATTAAAGTGGTAGAAACTTCCGTTTGTGACTCTAGTAAGGAAGCTGTTAGAGAAATGATAGGTCAAAGACAAAAGTCAGCCTGGGGAACTTGAAATATGTGTGGGCTTGTTTGTCTTCTTATGTGCATAGGTGACTGTTGCCAATCAAGTAATTTGTCAAAGTTACCGGTATTTCCTAGAGTTGAGCCAACCAATCACCAGTCAACCTGTTTGTGTGTTCTTTATTTTTGCCAATTTCATGAGTTTGTAGCTTGTGTTTAGGAAAAAAAAAAAAAGTTCTGCCCTAAACATAGAGACAGCTGATGAAACAACTTACAATCATGGAGAGACTTGGGCAGAAGAGGACCATTTTCCCTAAATTTTTAAGAAAAAATTGTCTGATTTCACACCTATGTGGTCAGAATGGAGAAACAAATAAATAACTGAATTTTAAAACTACACATCTGGAGAAAAAGGATATGAGTTTTATAGTCACAGAAATGTGCGATTAAATTCCAAGCCTGGGGCAAGTTATTAGGAGTTAACCGTGCTGAGAAATTTTTCCTCATTGCAACTTCTGTTAGTCCAATTGCACTGTTAAAAAGGAACACTTGAGGCTGGATAATTTAAAAAGAAAAAGGTTAAACTGGCTCACAATTCTGCCGGTTGAACATGAAGCACAGTGTCAGCATCTACTTCTGGTGAAGGCCTCAGGAGGTTACAATCACAGCGGAAGGCAAAGGGGAGCCAGTGTGTCACATGGTGAGAATGGGAGCAAGAGAGTGACAAAGAAGTTTCAGGCTTATTTAAACAACCAGATCTCACTTGAACTCATAGGTGAGAACTCACTCATTATCTCAAGAATGATACCCAGCCAATTCAGAAGGGATCTGCCTCCATAATTCAAACACCTCCAGCCAGGACCTACCTCCAACAATGGAGATTACATTTCAACATGAGGTTTAGAGGAGACAAACATCCAAAACATACCACTACTCTTCATGATGATAAAACTGATACATGTATCATTACTAAACATATATATGTAATTTTAATATATATAAAGTTATATATCTAATTATTAAATATATATACACACATATATTGTATCATTACTGTATATATGTGTATATACATTTATGCTTTGTAAAATGCATGGAAGCCAAGCGTGGTGGCTCACGCCTGTAATTCCAACACTTTAGGAGGCTGAGGTGGGCGGATCATGAGGTCAGGAGATCAAGACCTTCCTGGCTATCATGGTGAAACCCCATCTCTACTAAAAATACAAAAAATTAGCCTGGTGTGGTGGTGCACACCTGTAATCCCTGCTACCTGGGAAGCTGAGGTAGGAGAATAGCTTGAACCCGAGAAGGGGAGATTGCAGTGAGCCAAGATCACGCCACTGCACTCTAGCCTGGTGACAGAGTGAGGCTTCCTCTCAAAAAAAAAAAAAAAAAAATGCATGGAACACAGTAAATATGCAGTTAAAAATATGTAATAATTAATTACAAGCTTGATTTCTATTTAAATTATTATCATCAGTAACCCAAAGAATACTGTCTCAAAATTATTAATTTCTAGTTAAAAGTGGATCCAAGCTTAACTATATAACCAGAAGTAGAGACTGTCTCTTCAGATATTTCTGCACGTTTCTGGGGGTATTCAAAATTCTGTGGATAACTTGTTGGAAAAGTTTCTCCAAGTAAAGAAAGTCACATGTATCAAAGCAGGAATATGGCAAACATCATGACATATTTCAAGAATTGGAAGTAGTTTACTAGTAACACAGCCTAGGAAAACTAAAAGGTGATACAAATGTTGTAAGTATATCACAGTGATCCTTATATGCCACATGTGAAATTTATATTTTATGCTGTTTTTATTGAGGAACAGGGCAATCAAAATAGCAGCTAGAAAATTACTATTAGGATTGATAGACCTTGGAAGATGAGATAAAAATAAACATACTTAAGGGAGTAGTAGCAATAATAGGTAGATGAGTAAATACATAAGAGAGAAAAAAATAGAGGTCCATGATTATTCTCATAATTCTAGATTGGGCTATAATAACAATATTCGTTATAATTTATTAAACGTTTTATATTCAAGGACCTCAGCCATGTGTCTTATATTAATTATATCATTAGGCTGAGCACGGTGGCTCATGCCTGTAATCCTAGCACTTTGGGAGGCCAAGGCGGGTGGATCACCTGAGGTGAGGAGTTTGAGACCAACCTGGCCAACATGGTAAAACCTCATCTCTACTAAAAATACAAAAAATTAGCCAGGCGTGGTGGCAGGTGCCTGGAATCCCAGCTACTTGGGAGGCTGAGGCAGGAGAAACACTTGAACCTGGGAGATGGAGGCTGCAGTGAGCTGAGATCATGCCATTGCACTCCAGCCTGGGCAACAAGAGTGAAATTCCATCTCAGAAGAAAAAAAAAATTATATCATTAACAGTTAATAATAACCAATTTCAACTTACTCTTAAAATCTGCCTTGAATGTCTCAAAGACCTCCAAAGCCTAACACATCAAGACCTAATTTTAGTTTCTTCCTCCTAACACTGCTGGCCACCAATAACTTATAAAATGAGTTTCCATAAATAAATAAATAAGATACAGCCTTTCTGGAAGGGACAGTGTATGGACAACTATCTCAGGAAGCAGATCAAGAGCTAGATTTGAGTGCAAAGCCACCTCTTTATTGTGTCTTTCTATTTAAATGTTTCTGTGCAATACACAAATTTCACAATCATAGCTGGTAAGCTTGTGACTTTTCCATCTGAGAAAATGGTACAAAAATCCTAGTTGGTTAAAGCAGAAATCTAAGATTCAGTTTTGATCTTTCTTTTCCCTTTACATTTCTCATCATGTAAATGAATTTTTTCTTTCAAAATATTTCTCGATATTTACTTTTCCATACTTACCACCATTTTCCTAGCTCAAAGCACTGTGGTCTACTTTGTAGTTAGTATCTTTCTTACTCCTCTCTCTATTTCTGCATAGACTCAACTCCCAGTAGAAAATAACAATGCTAACTTAAATACAGATTGAGAAACAGATATACATAAATCTAAGTAAAGATTAATATTTATAATAAGAAACCATTAAGATATAGAAAAAAATTCACATCTCATTAGATAAAGTATAATGTAATTTCACATGAAAAGGATACAAAGTATTGACAAGGTATGTAAAATAGTCATTGTTATCAGTGTATTAATTTAAAATATAAAGAAATAACATTTCTCTAGAGATTTTCAATAACTTTTTAGAGAAATTGGCATAAAACATAAATTCTTAAATTGTGGTGATTATTTGTAGGAACAGAGTGTAAGGATTGAAAGATTGTAATTAAATTTAAACACTCTGATTTATTCTAAATTGTTTCATAAATTGGTATTCACATTTTAGAAATTTCTGCAAAATTACGTAAGCAGAGATTTGAAAAGTATATGACCCAGTAAAACTCTTCTAAGTGATTAAACCTGAGGAAATATGTTAAAAGAAGAAAAATGTGTATAAATAGGTTCAGCGTAGCATCATCTTTTTAAGAAAGTTAAAATAAATATCCATCACAGTGTAATGGCTGTGCACACTCTTTTATATCAATGCTATAAATAAGAAGTATACATAGAAACTTGAATTAGCATCTACAATGTAATGTTAAATAAAAAATAAAAACATAAAAATATATATCAATTACATATTTACTATTTTAGGCTGGTATAAGGTTTTGAATGACATAGCAGTAACAAATTGGAAATACTATAATACAATTCTGGTGCTTTTGTAAAAGTATCTCATGTTTATCTGTTCATATTAATTGTGATTATCTTTAAAATTGTTATATTAAAAGATAAATATTCTATAGCACTGGTGAACAGAAAAGTTTTAAAATATGTGAAAAAAATTTATAATTTCACCAATTTGGACACAAAATTGTCACTTTTTATTTTTGAGAAAGAATTGCTTTGTTTTCTGTCATATTTGATTTCCTTCATCAAAAACTGGTGCTCAAATATTTGTAAATATTTGTAAATATTTGAGCACCAGTGGCCTACCTTGCAGCTAGTATCAGGAAGTGATTCTCAGTTTTTGACTAACGTAGAGCAGATTTGTTTTATTCATTTAACTAAAATTCATTTTGTGGACTTCTAAATTTAAGGTTACCTTGTAAGATAAATTCACTCTGAAATGGCACTTTTCTCATTTACAGAATTTGGATGATTAGCATTGCCATTTATCTGCCTTTAATGATTAATATTTAATATATATTATATATTGTAATATATATGTTAAATATATTTTATGGAAAAAAACTATATTTAGAACTATATTATGGAATATAATATGAAAAAAAATATTTAAGAACTTCTCATACATCCATAGTGTATTTATTTTGTCATAATAAAAACCAGTTTATTAAAATAGAAATTGATGATTTAGCTAAATACTGACTAGTTACAGTAAAAGCTTGTGTTCGTCCATTTTCACACTGCTATAAAGAACTACCTGAGACTGGGTAATTTATAAAGAAAAGAGGTATAATGTGTTCACAGTACCAAAGTCTGTACAGGAAGCATGGTTAAGAAGACCTCAGGAAACTTACCAATTATGAGGCAAAGAGGAAGCCTGCATGTTTTCACATGGCCAGAGCAAGAAGAAGAGAGAGGAGAGGTGCCACACACTTTTCAGCAACCAGATCTCAAAATAACTCACTCGCTATCACAAGAACAGAAACAAAGAAGAAATCTGTCCCCATGATCCAATCTCCTCTCATCAGGCCCCAACTCCAACACTGGGGTTACAATTTGACATGAGATTTGGGTAGGGACACAATCCCAAACCATGTCAGCATTTATGTCAATAACTAAATGAAAATACAGTAGTAAAAGAAAAAAATAATTATAGTAATCAAAAGAGAGAAAAACAAAAACCTAGAAAGGGATGACAAAAAAAACACTCAGACTCTCTACTAATCATAATAGTGTGCACATGAAAAATATCTTTTTAGGCTATGTATCATCAAACATTAAAAACTCAATTTACAATGAGCTATGTGGAAGCAGGTTCTGCTGCTATGTCTTCTTTTTTTTTTTCAAGAGCACATTATATTTATTTATTTATTTTTCACATTTATTTATTTTATTTGATATCTTTTTTTTTAGTTCAGATTGGCAGTATCTTTTAAAAGGCATTCTGTGCCTCTTCCTCTTAGACATAAATTCTGAAATTTATGGGTGAGATATTTACATATTACACTAACGAATGAATAGATATCTATAAATTTTCCATTTACAACATTGTTGACACAAAATTGGGAACATTTAAATGTGTATGTTTTGTGGGCTTAAAAAACAAGTAAAGTAGGATGTTTTTTCAACTATAATATTTCTATTTGACATAAAGCAAGACTGAACTGAACTACAGCAATAAGTCAAAAAATAACACATGCTGGTTAGGTTGCAGAGAAAAGGGGACACTTGTACACTATTGGTAGAAGTGTAAATTAGTTCAACCATCATGGAAAACAGTATGGTAATTCCTTAAAGAGCTAAAAATAGAACTACCATTTGACTTAACAATCCCGTTACTGGGTATATGCCCAGAGGAATATACATGCTCTCTCATAAAGACGTATGCACGTAAATGTTTATTGCAGCACTATTCACAATAGCAAAGACATAGAATTAACCCAAATGCCCATTAATGACAGAGTGGATTTTTTTAAAATGTGGTACATATACACATAGAATACTATGCAGGCATAAAAAAGAATATTATGTCTTTTGTGGGATCATGGATGTGTTGGAGGCTATTGTCCTTAGCAAACTAACTGGGGAACAGAAACCAAATACCACATGTTCTCACTTATAAGCGGGAGCTAAATGATGATAACTCATGGACAAGAAGAAGGGAATAACAGATACTGGAGTCTCTTTGAGGGAGGAGGCAGAGGAGCAGAAAAAATAATTGTTAGGTACTAGACTTAATACCTGAGTGATGAAATAATATGTATAACAAACCCAATGGCATAAGTTTACATGTATTAACAAACCTGCACATGTATCCCCAAACTTAAACGTTAAAAATAATTTTAAAAGTAGACATTTCGAAATCCACATCCTTCTAAAACTACGACTCTATGTTCATGCTATGATCAGAGCCCAGCTTCTGGCATGAGTTTTCTATACATATTGTTTTCTCTTTTTCCCCTTTACTTTACTCTCTTTCCCCTTACAAACACTTTTCATAAAAAATATTTTATTGTGATTGTGATATATTTGCCACATACAGATTTTTTTTTTTTTTTTTTTGAAACGGAGTTTCACTCTTGTTACCCAGGCTGGAGTGCAATGGCGCGATCTCGGCTCACCGCAACCTCCGCCTCCTGGGTTCAGGCATTCTCCTGCCTCAGCCTCCTGAGTAGCTGGGACTACAGGCACGTGCCACCATGCCCAGCTGATTTTTTGTATTTTTAGTAGAGACAGGGTTACACCATGTTGACCAGGATGGTCTCGATCTCTTGACCTCGTGGTCCACCCACCTCAGCCTCCCAAAGTGCTGGGATTACAGGCGTGAGCCACCGCGCCCGGCCACATACAGATTTTGAGGCAGCAGATATACCTTTTTAGGCAAAGCAAAACAAAAAATAGCTGTGACTCTCATCTAACCCATAAAATGCATTATCAATAACTTGTATTACACATAACTGTACCTCTACAATATTGATTATACCACACAAAGAACTATAGATTTATTAATTCATATATAATTAGATTAAAACAAAAATCTATTATGACTATGTCTCTTATAGGGAGCATTTAATGTGTTCATAATAATTCATGGTTGATACATTTTATATATTTTTCTACATCATGTGTCATCTAGTTCAGTTTTTAAATGTTTGCCTCTTTCCTTTTGTTTGTTTTTCTTATTGTTTTGCAAATTAATTTGGCTAATTCTTGGATTTTCTTTTTTATTCACATATCTGTTTTGATTCTATATCAGAACTTATTTCATTTTTTTATTGGCCCTTAAAATATTACCATGAAAAGTAATTCCAGAACTGAAAACACTTTGCCACTTTGTCACTTAAATGGTTTATATGTCCTTATTTCTCAGTGTTATGCTTTGCATAGTTTCTTATGATATATTTTCTGCTTTATTTTTCCTCTTTGAGATTTCATTTTTGAAATTATGTTTCGTTTAATCTTCCTGTCCATTCCTGAAATATTTTTGTCGCTTTCTAATCTTCATTATTGAGGCTCTTTATTTCTTTAATATTTCTTACGTAATTTTTCTACATTCTTTGTTAAATGTTTCCTATATCTTCAGTTTGGAAGGATTGAAGTCTGTTGTTATCTTTTAATTGAAGTAAAATATACATATAGAATTTACCATTTGTTACTATTTTAAGATATATGAATCAGAGGTAATAAATACATTCAAATATTTTTTCCTTCACCTTCTCTCTCCTCCACCTTCAGGTCTCTGGTAACTACCTCTTGTTTGCATTATTTGCTAAGTTTTATTGAAGGTGGCTTGCTTTTTTATTATTTATTTTTTTTTTTTTATTGCATTTTAGGTTTTGGGGTGCATGTGAAGAACATGCAAGACTGTTGTATAAGTACACACATGGCAGTGTGATTTGCTGCCTTCCTCCCCTTCATCTCTATCTGGCATTTCTCCCCATGCTATCTCTCCCCAACTCCCCACCCTTCGCTGTCCCTCCCCTATTTCCCCCCAATAGACCCCAGTGTGTAGTGCTCCCCTCCCTGTGTCCATGTGTTCTCATTGTTCGACACCCGCCTATGAGTGAGAATATGCGGTGTTTGATTTTCTGCTCTTGTGTCAGTTTGCTGAGAATACTGTAATGGTTTCCAGGTTCATCCATGTCCCTACAAAGGACATGAACTCATCGTTTTTGATGGCTGCATAATATTCCATGGAGTATATGTGGAAGGTGGCTTGCTTTTTAATGTTTTATCTTTGAGGTCACAGTAATAGATTTAACATTTGGAGGTTCTTTGCACTGCAATAGTGGAAGCTTCATTACATAAAGAATTTGTTTCTCTTTTGCTTCTTCCAGCTGCCAGCTAACACCAGGAACTAGCATGTTAACACAAACTAAGCCCTTCCTCCTCCCGGGCACTGTTCAGCTTCAGGCTCTTGGATTCAGCTTCATCAGAGCTCTCCTGTTGCTGTCTGCACCCAGCCTCAGGAGCAGAGTACCTACCTTGGCTTCTTGCTATGCTGGTCCCAGACCACACATTTTATTTGGAGGAAGCATTGTTGGACACTTCCTTTACTTACGAAATGAGTTACAATTCAAAGAATGTGCATTTTGAAGAATATGTTTTCCTGTATTGAGAAGGTATCTCCCTATCTAGTCAACCATATTTTGAAAGCAGAGCTTCTTTGCTCTCCAAAAGGCTCCAATTCCTCTTCAACCATAATTGCTGTAGAAACATTGCTTAGTGAATAAAATATGGCCAAATCTAATGAGTATATCGTAGTCTTTATCTTTCTTAACCGCTCAGCAATATTTATTATAGTTATCAATCCTTCCTTTTTTTGAACATGCATTTTTTGATTTCTAAGATGCTGTATTCTTCTAAGTTTTCTTCTTTAAAGTTTTCTTTTTTTTTTTAATCCTCTTTGTAGTCTCTTACCTTTTTTGATTGTTAAATAATGAAAGGCCTTAGGGTATTGCTTCAAATCGTTTCTTATCTCAATATACTTCTCCTCCTGTATGAAATAATTTACTACCATGTCTTTAAAAATACAACTATGTATCAATAAGTTCCAGATATTGGATTCTACTTCATCTCTCTCCTCACATCAAACTTGTACATATAATAATTCACAACAGCTTTTTATATATGTTACTGGCAACTCAAATATATTATCCAACCTAAACTCTTAATCATCTTGCCAAAGGATGTTCGTTTTCAAGATTTGCCTGTCTTAATAAATTATATTGCTATTTATTCTATAACTGAAACCAGATTTTTAGGAATCACCTTTTACATTCTGTCTTTCCTTATTCATATGTTGCATCCATTATCATCAAATCATGTCATTTCTAACTTCTAGGTATTTTTCTTGACTGTGCCCATTTCTTTTCACCTTCAATGCTCATAATGTCATACCTTCTCAGTCTTACACTTACTCCCTCCTATCCAACTTCTGCATGATTAATAAGTACTATCTTTTGTAAATTATTCAATAGCTTCCTGTATACTCAGAATCCAGGCAAGACCCTTTTCCTATTGTACAAAACCCAGAATAACATTTTCTTTAACTAGCTGTCTAGCAATATCTAATGCTTCTAACACTTTTATCATCATGCCTCATCCACACTGAGTTTAAGTTAACTTTTTTATTTTTTTAAGACAGAGTCTCACTCTGTCGCCAGGCTAGAGTGCAGTGGCATGATCTTGGCTCACTGCAACCTCCGACTCCCAGGTTCAAGTGATTCTCCTGCCTCTCCTCCCAAGTAGCTAGGATTACAGGCACATGCCGCCACATCCAGCTAATTTTTGTATTTTTAGTAAAGACGGAGTTTCACCATGTTGGCCAGGATTATCTCGAACTCCTGACCTCATGATCTGCCCGCCTTGGCCTCCCAAAGTGCTGGGATTACAGACATGAGCCACTGCACCCCACCAAGTATAAGTTAACTGTTAATATAATAATGCTGCATAACAAACCCCCAGATATCCATCGCTAAAAACAACAATATTTTTTATGCATGAAGCCCTGTGTCAACTATAGCAGCACTGCTACAGGCTGAAAAGCATCTTCTCATTCTGCCACCCTTGCTAAAGGAGCAGTTTCCCTCTGGTGCATGGAATGTTAGAACACAAGCTTAAGGAAACTCATAATCCATCTTTAGTCTCCACTGAAAACTGACATGCTGTCGCTTTTAACTACATTCCATTGTCCAAAGAAAGTCACATTCCAAGCCCAATGTTAACAAACAGGGAAATCATACAAATTAAAATTTGATAAACAAAAATAAAAATAGATTGAAATTTTAATTTTTAAAAACCCATACTTTTCTGTTCCAAGGCCTTGGCATGAGCCTTCAGTAGTTTTCATTGAATTCTTTAAAGTTCAACACTAAGACTACTTTTTGCTAATAACAGGACTCCTTTCAGCTTTTTTTCCTTTTCATTTACCCTTAGTCATTAAATGAAAGAGAAATGACAACTGAGAATTCTGAGACAAGGTTCTATGTCAGTAGCAATAACCAGGAAGCATAAAATCAAATTTAATTTTTAAAAACTTCTTTTTTTATTTACATTTATTTTTGAAACAGGTTCTTACTCCAGCCCAGGCTGGAGTGCAGTGGCACAGTCTTGGCTCACTGCAACCTCTGCCCTTTAGGCGCAAGTGATTCTTCTGTCTCAGCTTCCTGAGTAGCTGGGACTACAGGAACATGCCACCACAACTGGCTACTTTTTGTATTTTTTGGTAGAGATCGGGTTTCACCATGTTGACCAGGCTGGTCTGGAACTCCTGACCTCAAGTGATCCACCCACCTCGGACTCCCAAAGTGCTGGGACTACAGGTGTGAGCCACCATGCCGGGCCCTACAACTTATTAGATAATAAAATACTATTCTGCAGAATATACGCAGAAGTCTCATAAAGCCAAACAACCAAAAGAAGAAAGGAAGGGACAGAGGAAGGAAGGAAACAAGAAAGGAAAACAGGAAACAAAATACCATTTAATAGAAAAATAGCCGGGTGTCTTACTCCTATAATCCCAGCACTTTGGGAGGCTGAGGGGGGCAGATCAAAAGCTCCAGACCAGCCTGGCCAGCGAGGTAAAACCCCATCTCTACTAAGGATACAAAAATTAGCTGGGCATGCTGGCACATGCCTGTAATCCCAGCTACTCAGGAGGCTGAGCAGAATTGCTTGAACCCAGGAGGCAGAGGTTGCAGTGAGCTGAGATTGTGTCACTGCACTCCAGCCTTGGTGGCAGAGCAAGACTGTCTTAAAATAATAATGATAATAATAAGTTAAAGTTGTTCACAAACAAAAACGAAGCCTGTGTTGCCAATGACTATATAAAATTCCATATTATTTAATACTCTTGACATATTATTTCATACTCATCAATTTTTAAAAATAGAAAAATACAGCAATACCAAGCATTAGTAAGGGCATAGGCCTAAGAGAAGTTTTATACCCTATCGTGGGTATACATTTTTCAGCCAATGAAAGATCCATGGGGAAAAAAAAAGCCCATATATTATAGGTCCTATTCTGCATTACAATAAATTTTCTGGAAAATTTCTTAACCATTTTATATACAATGTTTGTGAAACTGCTTTTGCAAAAGTTATGATAGTGAGAAACATCTCATATAGCTAATTCTTTCTTTCTTCTAACCTCACAAGCTAACTGTCTTTGCTTATTTCTTAGCATATGCCAAGCTGGTGGTGGCAGGAATTTATAGTTTAACTTTAAAACAAACTGCTTCGTAGCTGAACCTGCTTTTGTAAAACTAACAGATTAGCCACAAGGTTAGAATTATGATTCAGGAACCATGTAGCCATAGGACATAAGATTTGTAACCTCCCCAATTGCTCCTGTAGATAACATCACTATTATAAAACCTAACATTAGTGTTTGAAGTGTTTTCAGAGCTTGCATTCTGATGCACCAGCTAGCACTACCCAGACCAATAACCCATGCTAAGAAACTGACTCAACTGCTCTACTCCCTATAACTTTATCCTGGACCTATTAGCATTCTCCTACTCCTTAACCCCCTGTCTACCAATCTATTCTTGAAAAATCCAAGCATTTGAATTTTCGGGGAAGCAGATTTGAAAAATATCTCCTGTACCCCTCACCTGTCTGGCCCTGTGATGAGATTTTTTTTTTTTTTTTTTTCCCCTGTAACACCTGCTGTTGGCTTTCCTGGGCAGTGGTAACATGAACCTGTCAGCCAATTACATTGGCTAAAGAAACACCTGATTAACATAGCATGATTTTTTTCAGAAAAATAAAAATGAATGGTTTTGGTTCTTATTTATAACTCCTCATTAATTTAAGAATAAAAGGCATGGCCAGGCATAGTGGTTCATGCCTGTAATCCCAGCACTTTGGGAGGCCGAGGCAGGTGGACCACCTGAGGTCAGGAGTTCAAGACCAGCTTGACCAACATGGTGAAACTCCGTCTCTACTAAAATGCAAAAAATTAGCCAGGCATGGTGGGGAGCACTTGTAATCCCAACTACTCAGGAGACTGAGGCAGAAGAATCACTTGAACCCAGGAGATAGAGGTTGCAGTGAGCCAAGATTGTGCCATTGCACTCCAACCTGGGTGACAAGAGCAAAACTCCATCTCAAAAAATAAACAAATAAATATAAAGGCAAATGTTTCCTTTATCTCCCTTTATTTTCTGCTTTTGTTAATTTCTTTGCTTTATCTGTAATCATTCTTTTATATATCATGTATTCTTGTCTTTAGCCTTATATCTTTCCTTTAACTTTTTTTTCTAATTATACCATATTTAGTAAGATAGCAAATAAATCTGTGGATGTTATAAAATAATTAATATATTTCTAAGAATAATAAATGATAAGGGAAATATGAGAAAAAACAGATATACATATTATTTTCTCAAGTGCCCATTCAGTAGAAGTCACATAACAAGGCTGATTCTTACCAAGATCTCAAAGTACAACCATAAGGTCAGTTTGGTAGGTGCTAGCTCCTTCATAAATTCTGTTGAATTGATTGGTAAATGAATGAATAGATGTCCAACTTGTCAAGGTGAATAGCAGGAAGAGTTGCTCACTATAGCTCAATAGTTCAACTTTTTTAGGTAATAACAGTGTAAAGTAGAATTTGAATTTAGTTTTAGTTTATCCATAAGGAGAGCCAACTGTAACCTCCACCTGAAAGTACTGTGTTACTACCTTTTATCACCACCAAATGCTTGGTTAGAAATTCTTTCATAGCAATAGTGATAAGAATATAGTATTTTGAAATGCGTCAATAAACTAGTCGGAGCCTATTTAAAATGTTAGTTTACTTCGAGAAAGACAAGATGACCTAAGATGTCATTCTTAATGAGATCAATTTTATAAGAAACTATGCAATTTATCCACTCCTCAAATTTTTACAAAGTCAATTTACCTCTTAATGTTCATGTATGTTCAAGCCTTGCAAAATGGAATAAGAATAGTTTCTCATCTCTTATATCTTGCCTCTTGTCTAATCAAAGCATTTTCTAATTCAAATTGCATTAAGTGGTGCACATCAGATGAGTTCATCTAGTCACTGAATGAGAAAAGCATCCCACTGAGGGCTGAGCTAAGGAATCACTTAAAGCTTTTAACTATCAAGCTGTTTCAACCTATTTATTTTCCATGACATCAATTATCATTTTCACAGGATTGGCTTCTCAATAGTTTCTTTTCCTGGTGAGGTAACATAAAAAGGGAAAAAAAAAAAAAAGTGATCTTCTTACTCAATTGCATAAATCTCAATACCAAACCCCCATCATATCCCCAATCATTCTATTTAAATTCACTCATAAGTAATATTGTAAAATAGAGTGTTCTATTGTGCAAAAGAGAATGTTAAAGTTCTGCTTGCTTTATAAAAATTGCTGGGGCTTTTTTATATATAAACAAAGAAATTCATCATACTAGTGTAATAATTGTCTATTTGCTCACTGTTGCTCATGTGATGATTAGAGAAAAAATTTAGAATTTGTTTCTGCTTTATTCCTTGCAATTGGGCCATTTCTTGGATTTTTTCAAATTGATTTGTATAGCATTCAAAAAACAGTCTAAGACAATTGGCTATTTATTATGATTTATTAAAAACAGAAACTACATTAAAGAATAATCAAATCTAATTTAAAATTAGAATCTGAAGCTCACAAACATTATGCCACAGTTTGTCCAGATATCCACAATTCAGTGTCATGTACCTTGTACTAGAAACTTCTAAATTATATTTAAAAGGAAATAGAGAAATTAGATTTTGGTTCTGGCCAAACTTAAAATTCCTATCATTTTTTAATGGCAAATCAACCCTGCCAATCACAAAAACCATAGTAACGGGTCTCAGGAATTTTTTTTTCATGCTATATGATATTGGTCTTTAAAAACTGGTTATTTACTCTTGAGAATCTGGAATTTTGATAATGAGAGTGAAGTATTTTATGTAGAACTAGGGCTGAGACATATAAATGTATGATAATCAGTTGTTCGTCATGAAGACGAGGAGGCAGCAAGTTATGCATCCAGAGCAATAGATAAAGCTGATACTTGCAAAGAAACACAGGCTTAAACAAAAGAGCTCTATAACAAATATCTACATGTACCCACTGAACCTAAAATACGATTTAAAAAGAAAAAAAATTTAATGCAATTGTGATATTGTGCCAGAATTGCTAGCCTTTGCTTACCGGTAATAACTAAAATAAGCACCCCAGGATAACTAAGATCTGTGTGCAAACAAATGCTTATCTTGACTTCTGTAAACCACTGAAGTAACAAACAGAATGACAAAAGTCCCCTGGCCCTTGGAATGTCTGAAACCTTTTCATCCCCATCCCCGCTCCTCACCCCTGCTCCCAAGGTGGTTTTTTGGGTATAAAAAGTCTTGGCACCCTCCTTTCGACACCACAGGTTGGAGAGACGTGAGTCCTCTGTGGTTGCCGGCATAATAAATGACCCTGCAATCTGGCATACTTTTGTCTTGGTGCTAACTTTCTACGCTCGGTCCTGCACAACACAATGAGATATGACAAGATATCACCCCACATCTGTTAGGATAACTCTTATCAAAAAGACAAAAGATAGCAAATGTTGACAAGGATGTGGAGAAAAAGGAATTCTTTCACAAGGTTTGGGAGAATGTAAATTGGTACAGCCGTTAGGGAAAACAGTAGAGAAACCTCAAAAAATTAAATACAGAGCTACAATATGATCCAGCTGTCCCACTTCTCAGCATATATCTAAAAGAATTGAAATCAGGATCTTGAAGAGATAGCTGAACTCCCTAGTTCATTGTAGCATTATTCATAATGGCCAAGATATGAAAACAGCCCGTATGTCTATTGACAAATTGATAAGAAAACAAAACAAAAACAAACAAACAAACAAACCCTGTAGTATGTACACAAGATAAACTGTTAAGAAAAAAAAAAAAACCTGTAGTCTGTATACGCAATGGAATATTACTCAGCTTGAAAAAAGAAGAAAATCCTGCCTTATGTGACTGTATGAATAAACCCAGAGGACATTATTCTAAGTGAAATAAGCTAGTTGCAAAGAAAAGATAATCAATTCTTCCAGCAACATGACTATTTAAAATAGTCAAACTTATGGAAGCAGAGGGTAAAATGGAGATTACAGGGACAAGGGCAAGGGAAATAATGGGGGTTTATGTTAAACTGGTATACATTTTCAGTTAAGCAAGGTGAATAACTTCTAGAAATCTCCTATACAAGATGGTGCCTATGGTTGACAATACTGAATTATACACTCTCAAAATAATCCTAAGAGGTAGATCTCATGGTAAGTGTTCTTACCACAATAAAAGTTTCATGAAGAAACTTTTAGAAGTAATAGATGTTTATTACTTTGATTTTAGTGATGATTTTATTTTATATGCATATGTCCAAACTCATCAAATTGTTTACATTAAATATGTGCAAGGGTGTGTGTCTGTGTGTGTCTGAGTGGGTGGGTGTATATAACTTACCAAAAAGCTACAGTAATGAAGACAGTGTGTTATTGGTATGAGCACAGACACACAGAACAACAGAGCAGAATAAAATCCCTTCATAAATAAATGAAAAGAAAAAAAAAAAAAAGAGCTGGCCTGGTGCGGTGGCCCATGTCTGCAATCCCAGCACTTTGAGAGGCCAAAGTGGGTGAATCACCTAAAGTTAAGAGTTTGAGGCCAGTCTGACCAACATGGAGAAACCCCATCTCTACTAAAAATACAAAATTAGCCGGGTGTGATGGTGCATGCCTATAATCCCAGCTACTTGGGAGCCTGAGGCGGGAGAATTGCTGGAACCCAGGAGGCAGAGTTTGGGGTGAGCCCAGTTCAGGTCAATGCACTCCAGCCTGGGCAACAAGAGTGAAATTTTTCTCAAAAAAAAAAAAAAAAAAAAGACCCTGATTTTTTGTATTGCCAAGAATAATTTAGAGACCTTATCAACATAGCTATCTAACTTCTACAGGGGAAGGATTGCTATAGAACTTCCAGGTTTGTATGCCGACAGCACAGCAACAGATTCACTGACAGTGGTTGCAGCAGATACAGTTGAATCGTCGCAAGGCAAAGCACCGGACAGGGAGGACACAGGAGAAATTGTCAAACCACAAATGTATTTTGTCCAGGGGTTCTGAGTAAGAGACTTTAGGGGGATTTGTGGAGGGCAAGGGGCTGGAAAACTTGGGGTCATCTATTGGTCAGGGTAAAAAGGATGAAATCATCAGGATGTGGTAATCGCATTCCGCCATGAGTCAGCTTCTTACTGGGCGCTCCAGACCAGTGTCTACTGGTATGCACAACCTAAAAAAAAAAAGCTCAAACAGAAGCTTATCATCTCACAATATCTTAGGTTTTATCTGTAGAACAGAAAAATAACAAAGAGTCTTGGACAAAGGCCATGTTATTGTACTTCTGCCGTAGTAAGTAGCAACCAGCTATAAGGCAGTGGGCCAAAGGGCAAGATAGTTTAATTGATTGCTGCTGTAAGCCTAGTTGGGTTTTATTTTTTCCTTAATTGATTTTGTAAAATTTTCTTGGGAAGAGTTCAGGATCACTGTTTAAAATGCAAACAATATCTGTGTGCTTGTGTGCTGTGGGTGTGTGTGTGAGTGTGTGTGTGTGTGATTCATTGACAGACTATTTGCATTTGATAGATTCTAACAACTTGATAAGAAAGCAAAGTGGCCACCAGTCACAGTGGCTCATGTCTTTAATCCCAGTGCTTTGGGAGGCTGAGGTGGGCAGATATTCTGAGGTCTGGAATTTGATACCAGCCTGCCCAACATGGAGGAACCCCTTCTCTACTAAAAACACTGAATTAGTTGGGTGTGGTGGGGCATGCCTGTAATCCCAGCTACTAGGGAGGCTGGGGCAGGAGAATCCCTTAAACCTGGGAGGCAGAGGCTGTGGTGAGCTGAGATCACACTATTGCACTCCAGTCTGGGCAACAAGAGTGAAACCCTGTCTCAAAAAAAAAAGTTGCTCTCTTCAAGAAATTACAGATAAAAAGGAGCAATAGATAATACATATATTATTATGTCACATTATGATGGGGACATTTATAAGTGAGATTATAATAATGTGTAAGAAGCATTCACATTGGGAGGTCATAAGAGAAATTTGGATCAAGAAGAAGATAAATAATTTTATTTTTAGGACTTTAAAGTTAAAGAAAATTAAGTTACCACCTTTAAATAGGGAATTTGTATGTAGTTTGTTTAGTGTGATGTGATCATATTCAATATTCCCATCTAGAGACCCAGCTAGTTGTTCATCAGTTCCTCATCACTAAAAAAAACAAGCAAGCAAACAAACAAAAGAACAACCCTAGAAAGATTATTCTTCCTATTTTGTCTTAGCAACTTTGTTGAAAATCATTTGATCATATATTTGAGGATTTATTTCTGGGATCTCTCCTTAATTCTATTGGTCTATAGGGTTGTCTTTCATGCCAGTACCATACTGTTTTTAATATGGTGGCTTAGTTCTGAAGTTAAGAAGTGTGAAATCTCCATCTTTTTTCTGTTTTTACAACAGGATTTTGCTATTGGGATCCCTTGAGATTCTATATAAATTTTAGGATGAGTTTATTTCTGCAAAAGCAAATATTGGTGGGAAAACTAAATATCTTCAAGCAAATGAATGAAGTTTGACTTTTACTAATATCACATACAAAAATTAACTTAAAAATGGATTCATAATCTAAATATGAGGCCTTATATTATAAAACTTTAGAAGAAAATATAGGACAAAAGATTCACAGCATTGTACTTAACAATGGTTTTTTGGATATAGCACTAAAAGCATAGACAACAAATGAAAAAATAGGTAAATCAGATGTCATCAAAATTTGTAACTTTTATGCATCAAAGGCCATTATCAAGAGTGAAAAAACGCATCTCACAAAATGGAAGAAAAATATTTTTTAAATCACGTATCTCATAAGGGATTAATAACTAGTATATATATATTAAAAACTTCTACACTTTGACATGAAAAAATAATCAACCCTTTAAAAATGAGCAAAAGACTTGAATAGACATTTTTTTTTTAAGACAATATTTGCTAACAGCTAACATGGACTTAAAAGATATTCAACATTACTATTTATTAGGGAAATATAAAACAAAGCCACAATGAGATACCACTTTGCACCAATTAACTTTCCAAGTCCCCTCTCTTAAAAACATTTGTTAAACTCATAGAAGTTATTTTATAATACTAAGCCCCATTTGCATTATACATGTAACTGATTTACAAAAGAAAACAAAAGCAGTATGAAGAAATAGGTGGTATTCTCTAGGCTGTGGCTTAAATTTTCTTATCTCTCCCTGAGGAAAGAAACCTCTCTTTCCTGCCTCTTGTCTCAAAGAAGGGGGAAGTAAAAGTTGAGATGTAGCAGGCATGAAGTCAATGACCTGGAGGTTAATGATTAAACACCCCCCAACCCTTAAGATCTCAGGCTATCTTAAGGGTGGGGAGATATGGAGAAACACCCTCTATTGTTCCCATTCAATCTTGCTCGAGCCCCCAGGCTTACTTCACTGATCACGACCCCATTACATGTACTTTCTAGAATTGTAAGCCTTTAAAAGGGCTGGGATTTCCTTTGTCCCAGAGCTCGGTTCTTCAGACATGAATCTGCCAAGCTCCTAGACAAATAAAAAGCCACCTCCTTCTTAAACCTGGTGTCTGAGAGGTTTTTTGTGGGGCTTGTCCTGCTACATCCCTAGAAAAGTAAAAGTGGTCTTTAAAGGCTGCCCTCACTACATTGCTACAAAAAATAAACAACTCTTGGGTAGGTGCACAGACATCTTGCAAATTAAAAGAAAACACATTTTCAGGCCCTTCGTGGATTTTTTTCCAGAAGTAAACATGAAGAGTATTATTTAGGACTGCTTATACTTGACAAATACTTTATACCTAAAAGCCTGATCTTTGTCAAGACTTTTTTTCTTTGCATTTAAGCAAAGTTTCACTACTATTCAAAATCCACTTGAATATTAAAAAAATGCCATTGTTCCATGATTTTGCTGAGTGAATATATAATAGCACTGAAAGAGAAGAAAATATATTTGAATTATACAACTTCACAAGGTAATGTCCCAGTGTAGACTGAAATAATTTGTAGCAAAATATGTTGTGGCTAACTTCAAATAGTTTTACATTGTAGAAATATATGAAAGGCATCAATTTAAATAAATAATCTTAAAAAGTCCAATTCATAGTAGTGATCAATACATAAAATGTATAGCCAAATTAATATCATGTTAGTACAAGGAAATCAAGATGATAACCAGCATTTGGAATAAGAAATGTGTAAAGACTGCATAATTTTGATTACAGAATGCATGACTTATGTTCCATTGTCTAGTCTTTACTACTTCAATGTGGTGTTTTCAGTTTAGCCTCGTTGGGTTTCTTTCAGTACATTTAACATACTTTCTCCATTGTGATTTATAGAAGTAAACCAAGAATGTTTATATTTGTTTTTCAGAGGAAACAAGGTAATGTAACATTTTTCTAAATTCCTTAAAAATTAAATGTGTAATTACAATTTTATGACTATTGCCTATTTTTGAGAAATTAAATTTATGTGCTGCAAAGATTACTTTAATTACTTAATGTTGATAAACATTCTATTAGGAGAATTGTTTATTTGGGCTTGCATGTTTTCAAGTGATGTGTCTATCATTGTTTCAGTGTTTTAAATATAAAATATATTGTTTGTTCTTATGGCTACTATTTTTTTTCCATGAAAATTTTAATGCTTATCTCTGGAGGAAAGGCTCTAAATTGGTTGAATAAACCATAAAATTAATCTAAAACACTGAAATCTGATTTTATTTATTGTAGAATGTGTGAATCTATCTACCTATTTATATATAGACAAAACAATCTGCAAGTATGATAGTTTGCTCAAGCAGTGAAATGGAAGTATGGTGATGCATATTTGACATCTCACTCAGTGACCTAATGACTCATAGTTTGTTTTCCATTATGTAGTATCATCAAATGGTGTGATTTAGTTATTGATTGAATCACATTATATTAAAGAGGAGTACAGTAACCACAAAGAAAAACCAATAACGATGATCCGGAATAAGCACTTTGTAAAATTTATAAATATTATCCACAACAATGAAGAAGTTCAAACCACAAAGACATAATTAAAAGTTGTAATATGTGTGAAAAAAAGGGTGATTTACTGTCTTACTGGGAGTTGTATAAATCCTGTCACAATGTTGACTATAAATATGCCCACAAATAAAGCAGAGGCAATAGCAAATTTATTTAATTAAACAAAATGTATGAATGGATTTTACTGTGAAGGATAGCAGCACAACTTCAGTGCCTGAGGATTGACACTCATTTTACAACAGGGTGGAAATCTTGCTGAATTTATGTAAAAATTAACATTTGGCCTAGATTTATTTTTTAAGGCAGAATATTTTGCCAAATTAAAAATCATGAGTTTTATTGATGACCAGAGAAGTAATACTTGCATGAAAATTCACCTAATATTCAGTCAAAGAGAACATTTGAGATTTAAAAGACTATGCAGTTTTGATTCAATATTGAAGGAAATTTTAGAACTTTTAGTATGAGAAAGCTTCTTCACATAATTTTCCAGCAATCAATGAGCAGGACTGGCAGGAACTACAGATTATGTATTTCTATTCTAAATTAAAGTGAATGTAAAGGCAAATTTGAAAAAAAAAGTTTATGGTTTTGTGTTTGTATATTTGTTTGTTTTTAATTAGGGATATGTGAAATATTTTTCTATGATACTGAGAATTTCAGAAAAGATTACTTCTATAATTATAATAGCTTTAACAAAGGAATGCCATACAAAAGTTCCAATGTCTTTAATAGTCATGAATTCACAGGCATACTATCATCATATTTTATATACAAAAAAATTAATGTTTAGGATAAAATTATTAAGCTTATAAATGCATTTATATTATGAAATATTCAGTTATTTCAGGAAAATATCAGGAAACACATAGAGTCCATTTTAAGAATAAAAAGACTACACTTCTACTCAATATCAAAGTTAAAAAGTAGTAAAATGACTTCGAAGGCTTAGCAATTTCATTTCTCCCAGGGCCTAAAGATTCCAGTGTACCATCTTCTAATTAATTAATTCTTGCTTAGGACACGTATAATCTTGCTTAGTTTTGTAAAAGCTTCAGTAAAAGCTAACTGTTATATTTTTTATTGTTATTTTATTATTTATTACAAATTTTTATTGTTCGTGGGTTCCTAGCATATAATTCTAAGCTTTAAACAGGCAATTATATTTATTTTATTATCTTGATTGTTTTGCAACTCATGTTGCATTTTTGCTCTCTGTAAATAGATATTTTGACTATAACATTTTTGTTTTCCTTAAAAATTGATTTTAAGACTTTTTCATGACCTTTAGTAGAACTGGGTTCCTTTGAGATGACATCTGCCAAGCACCTGAATGTACTTTGCAAGATGTCCAATCCCAAATTTTTTACTTCTTGACTTTATAGAAGTAGTGAATTTTGGCTACAAAGCTGCATTATAAGAAATGTATGCATACAAATTCCAAGTTATGGTTTTTATATGTCTGTTGATTACTCTTCTTCGAATTGACAATCCAACTGACAGCAAGTTACAAAGGAATTAATATTCCATGTGGTACCCAAGGAGTATATTTTACATTCCTGCTTACACTCAGAGTTCTGGCTTAGGTTTTGAGTGTTCCTTTGATAGTCTATTGTGGATGGTCTGTGATTGGGCTTGTCTCTTCTCTGTAGTGCTTTAAATAATTAACTCCAAGTTCACAGGGTTTGGGAGACCTCAGATGAAACCTGGCTGCAAGAAAACACTTTTATTCCCTGACTTACCTCTCCACTCAGGTCTCTGACCTGAAATCATCTGAAATACTTATTATACAACTATTGATTTTTAGGTACTATATTGTATATTTTATCCAGAACTATTAGTTTTCTCAGTACAGGGGACAATCCAAGTGCTATCCTGTCATATTAGCAGATATAGCTGTTCAGATAATTTTTTGCCTGTATTTAGACGTAATGTTTAAAATGACTTTATCATTATCATTTGATTATTCTCTACCAGCAAATTATTTTCTTTATTTATTATAGAATTTAAAACTATAATTATTAGTGAGCACAACTGCAACCATATTTAAACACTAAAATAAATGCTGACAAAATATTCTCCAGAGTTAATGGAATCCAAAAGTATATAAGGAATTCACCATACATCAGTCTGCCGTATTAAAACATGAAAACATCCAGCCTTGGCATGTACTATGCTCTCGGTTTAGTCTGCCATTTAATCTTAATCCATAGGAAGAACTAAATCTTTGATGCATATTTTCTTTCCCTAACCAAATAATTTCTGCTATTCCTAAATAATTATAATTATCTTATAGTACTTTTTAATTTACTAGAGGAAAAGAATAGGAAAAAACTTTGTTGATTTAAAGCCTAAGCTATTTGCCATGGAGCAAGTCATCAAAGCTTAGGCAGAAGACTATAAATACTGTCATTTCTCACGGTATTAGAATAAAATAATACTATTTTTAAATAATATGTTTTACTCTCATTATTAATATTTTTGAGTGTTTTATTATGTAATTTATATTTGGGAAGCACTGTTGATCCTAAAAATTTGAAAACCCTCCTCTGAAAAAATATGTGCATTCTTTTTCTGGGTGGGCGATTCATGATGTGAGTAAACACCTATGTGTTTATGTGTTCAGTCTTATACTCCAGGACACATCTTTAAAATGGTGACTTTTGATACATTAATTTAATTTTTAGACTAAATTCAGCTTTCCCTATACATATACCTGAAATACATAATAAATTGTATTGGTCTATATAGTAAAAATGTGTATCTTCATTATTTAAAATCAGGATTAACTGAATGTATCAGGAGCCTTCATAAACCATCACAGAAGATGCTACTTCATCAATAGTATTTTTTTTTTAAAGTCTTTTGACTTCTAGGAAGCTGACTGGTTCAGGGGTTTATTAGTCTGCTAATAATGTCAGAACGATTTTTCACATTCACTTAGAGTGGAAGCTATTCAGAAAAAATGCTTCCTGGGATTTGAACATAATGGCCTTTTCTAATTCACTCCCATGTTTGCCACCCACATATTTTCTTTCTATTATTTCAGAGATGAAATTAGAGCCATAGTCAAGAGTTTATAATTAAAGTGACATTGTTACTGTGTTTATGTTATACCCAAAACAATGATCCAAGATTAACTTAAGGTCAAGGCACAATGTGTTAGAAAACAAGCAAACACACACACACAGAGCTAAACTAGCACCTAAGATTAGCAGCATATAATAAGTGGAAAAATTCCTTCTTGGTGATGGGAGAATCTACTATAAACAAATGTGAAAATGAAAGGAGATGGTGACAGAAGTTAATTTTGTTCATTTTATGAGCATTTATAGCAGACACAGCAACAGGCAAGATCATAGAATGGCAAAAATTGAAAGCACAAAAGACTTATTAAGGTCATCAGGCTCATCTCACACTCAGTAAAAGCTTGTTTAGAGTAAGAATGATGGATGGCTCTTACTCTGCCCTAGTTTGAAATATTTTGAAAAGCAAAACATTTGCTCTTTCTAACTTCAATTCAGTACAGTCCCAGGCTAACACAAACACGTAAAATGTGTGTACCTGGAGCTCCACAAAAATTTGTTCATCAAACATAGACAATTTTGCCTTTGTTGTTCTTTGGATAGTTTTCCTTACTGTCAAAATGGCCTCCCTGTAGTTTTCACAGCATTTTCTCCAATTATTCTAGCTCATAACAGAGGCCAGGAAGCATTTCCTCATCTCCACAATTTTATTTTTTAATTTAAAAAATTATACTTTTTATTTGGAATTAATATTGGACTTACAAAAAAGTTGTAAAAATAGTAAAGATACCTCCCTTGTTTTTCTCTTCCATTTTCTCCAATGTTAATATCTTAACCATAGCACAATTGTCAAAACTACAAAATTAATATTGTTATAATATTTTTATTTATTTATTTATTATGCTTTATGTTCTGGGGTACATGTGCAGATCGTGAATGTGGGGAGTGATAACATTAGGAGAAATACCTAATGTAGATGATGGGGGGATGGATGCAGTACCCAATGTTATCCCTGCCTAATCCCCCACCCCCTCCCATCCTTCCCCTAGCTCTCCCACCTCCCAACAGGCCCCAGTATGTGATGTTCCCCTCCCTTTGTCCATGTGTTCTCATTGTTCAACACCCACCCATAAGTGAGAACATGTGGTGTTTGGTTTACTGTTCTTGTGCCGGTTTGCTGAGAATGTTGGTTTCCACCTTCATCCATGTCCCTGAAAAGGGCTAATATCCAGAATCTACAAAGAACTTAAACAAATTCACAAGAAAAAAATAACCCCATCAAAAAGTGGGTGAAGGATATGAACAGACACTTTTCAAAAGAAGATATTTATGTAGCCAACAAACATAAAAAAATGCTCATCACTGGTCATTAGAGAAAAGCAAATCAAAACCACACTGAAATACCATCTCACACCAGTTAGAATGGAGATCATTAAAAAATCTGGTACAACACATGCTGGAGAAGATGTGAAGATATAGGAACACTTTTATATTGTTGGTGGGAGTGTAAATTAGTTCAGCCATTGTGGAAGACAGTGTGGTGATTCCTCAAGGACCTAGAAATAGAAATTCCATTTGACCCAATAATCTCATTACTGGGTATGTACCCAAAGGATTATAAATCGTATAAAGACACATGCACACGTATGTTCACTGCAGCAATGTTTACAATAGCAAAGACTTGGAACCAACCGGAATGCCCATCAATGATAGACTGGATAAAGAAAATGTGGCACATATACACCATGGAATACTATGCAGCCATACAATATTATTTTTAAAACTAAATAGTTTATTCAAATGCTGTCACTTTCTCACTATTGTCCTCATGTTGAATACCTGTAATTAGTTATGTGAGACTAGATTTCATGAAAGTAAGTACAGTTAGAGATATTTATTTTGTAGTCATAAACATATAGAGTAATTAAAGCCATGATTTAGGAGGAGATCACCTAAAAGTGAATGCAAAGTACTGATCACTAAAGTCATCTATCATTTTGAAACTGGGAAGATGAGATTTTATCAAGTAGACTGAATGGGCCTATCTGGTAAATTCTGAAGTAAACCAAGTAATTAGAATGTCACTGAGGACAAATGAAAAGTTATGTGTGTGTGTGTGTGTGTGTGCATGTAGGTGTGTGTATCCGGTATAGAGAAAAACATTGATGATGCAAGAAAAAAAAAATTATTTTCTAATTGTGAGAAAGAGTCCTTGTGTAGAAAATATGGGATTTGATATTGTGTTTACAAAACATAGCTGAGCACGGTGGCTTGTGCCTGTAATCCCAGCACTTTGGGAGGCCAAGGTGAGTGGATCATTTGAGATCAGGAGTTTGAGACCAGCCTGGCCAACGTGGTGAAATCCTGCCTCTACTAAAAATATAAAAATTAGCCAGGTGTGGTAGTGGGCACCTGTAGTCCCACCTATTCGGTAGACTGAAGCAGGAGAATCACTTGAACCCGAGAGGCAGAGGTTGCAGTGAGCTGAGATCACACCACTGCACTCCAGCCTGGGTGATAGAGTCAGACTCCATCTCAAAAAAAAAAAAAAAGAAAAAAGAAAAAAAGAGAAAGGAAAAGAAGTGGAATGTTCAATCATTTGGCTAGAAGAAAAATCTATGTGTATAGATACAGGCCTAGGTAAGATGGTGGGCAATAGAAAAATTTCTAGAAATTGTCTTCCTTTTAGTTTTAAAATAAAAACACAAGATTATCAGATGAAAGTGAGGACTTGGGAAGTGGTTCCAAAATAAGGGCCCTATAACATAAGCAGTTTTAAGGATCAGAGGCTCAACACATCAAATGTCATTTCTTACCAATAAGTTGTCCATATAGTCTTCTTTAAGCTGATCTATTGGGTGGATCTCTTCCAAATGGCTTTTAGATTCAGCCATTGTCCAAAATGTGGCTTTGTAGACTTCAACGTGGAGCTTGTCCAGGTTGCAGGAAAGATCAAAAGGGAAAATGTTAACAAGAAACAAAAGTTCTTAATCCACAAGTGAGTCATAGCCTGTACTCACATTTCATTATCTAGAACAGGTCACTTGTCTCCACCTGTGACAAGGCCAAGAAATATAGTTCAGTTCTATAACCAGGAGACAGAAATGACTTTCGTTAAGTACTTAGTTTATTTCTGCTACAGTATTCTTCAAGTTCTGAGGAGAAAAAAGGATGCAACATGTTAATTTAAGTCATTAGGAAAATAGAAATTACTAGATATAGGGAAGTTGATGAGTAGCACAAAAGTCTTTGTTGAGGTTGGTAGTTTTAAAGTGGTAGCATTTAATCTGGTTTGATATTTGTTCTTTTTTTATTTATTTTTATTTTTTATTTTATTATTTTTTTAAAGATGGGGTTTCTCCATGATGGCCAGGCTGGCATTGAACTCCTGACCTCAGGTGATCCACCCACCTTGGCCTCCCACAGTGCTAGCATTACAGGCGTGAGCCACCGCGCCCAGGCGATATTTGTTCTTAAAGTCGTGATCATGGCTTTAAAGTTAGAGTAGTAAGTAATATGACTACTATGGTAATGTTTCTGCCTGTGGGAAACAGGAAATAAGTTGGATTTAGCCGTATTAGTGTTTTGCTTAGAAGGATCGAGAGAGAAGCAAGAGAGTTGAGGGAATAAGCAAATGGGTAATTATAAAAGGAATTTTAGCATCCAAAGCCAATAGGGAAGAATGTAAGGAGAAAATCTCTGACTTTGAAAATATTGTAGGGTCAACAGATTTATGGTCTCAGAGATATTTAAAGCAAAACAAAAATCAAAAATTATTGCAGTCAGGGACCAAAGGGAATGAGGTAGAAACACAGTTGTGTGTTAATGAAGTGCTTGTAATGGGTGTAACAATGAGAGGTGAGTTAAAGGAGAAGAGCATCAGAGAGGAAGATATTGAAAGTGTTCCCTACACGAATATCAAAATAACAATTAACATGACAGGAGAAATAGAGGGCGTGGCAATGATTCAGGGGCTAAAATCTTCCATTTTTTGAAAAGGATAGCATGGGAGACTGAACTGTCATATGATTTTCAGAGGAACTGAATGGTTTATAGAGAGGGTTGTCTAAACATAACTCAGAATGGTGAAGAAGATATTGCCTCTAGGCGAAGTAATATGTTTGAAAGGAGAAACCACCACCACTGGATGACTGCATGGAAAGCATGGTAGTAATTTTGTTTAAAATAAGATGATGAATCAACACTGGAAATAAGAAATTTTCTTGATGAACTAGAATGGATTTCACAAAGTTTTTTTTTTTTGAGATGGAGTCTTGCTCTGTCGCCCAGGGCTGGAGTGCAACCTCTGCCTCCCAGGTTCAACTGATTGTTCTGCCTCAGTTTCCCAAGTAGCTGGGACTACAGGCACATGCCAACATGCCCGGCTAATTTTTGTATTTTTAGTAGAGATGGAGTTTCACCATGTTGGCCAGGATGATCTCAAACTCTTGGCCTCATGATCCACCCTCCTTGGCTTCCCAAAGTGCCAGGATTACAGGTGTGAGCCACTGCGCCCAGCTTCACAAAGATTCTTGATTGTACAGAGGAGTGACATTGAGTCAGATAAGGTGATTTGCAGTTTTATTCCAGGATGAGAGTCTTATTGATGAGGGATAACATTTAGGAAAGTAATTAATTTCAGCAGCTCTGAGCAGTTGTTATTTTATCTGTTTTCCCAGCTATCCCTTGAGCACAATCCCTTTGGATACATGGGGGTTTAATCTCATAAATACACACACACACACACACACACACACACACACACACACACACAGAGTCACAAAAGTAATATGACATGGTATGTAAATCGTATGTAGCATAAACATTTGAGAGGCCAGAACATAAACCAATAAAAATGTCAAATGCATTATAAAGGCCAAAATGTTTTAATAAACAAAGAAAAATTATATAAGCATCAGGGTTTATATAAGCATCAGAGGTTTTTTGTGTTTTTTTTTTCAATGGTCTTATCCTGAAGGAAGAAAAATTATTATCTAAATCAATTGATTCTTTTTCTCATAATTCTAATAAATCAGTAGTTATAACTATTTGAGAATGCTCAGTTATATAGAACTTCAGAAACTATAATATTCATCTTATTAAATTTACTATCAAGGCTCCAAAGAGAACCAGCGATGGTTTTAATAAATGAAGGTGTAGTGTCATACACAAGGACTGCATACCACAGATTTAATTAATGTTTATGCTAATTGGTTTTTACTAATGGGATATTAAATATTGTATGATAATTAGATAAAAATAATAGTAAAATATAAATACTTCATTAAGATTATTGATATTTAAATCATACAATACTTACAGAATGGTGCTGTAGGCTTTACTGACAGTAATCATGGCCAGGTCGTCATTCCCAGCTGTAATTGGTTGTGCTAAATGCTTGTTTTGAAAATGTAAATTTGTTCCAACTTGATTGATGTAGTGGGATCTGTTTGAGCAAAATCAAGTTTTTGCATTTGCTTATGTGCAAACTCTTCCTGGAAAACATTAGGTGCGCACATAAAACTGTACCCAGGTGAATGAGTCCAAGCAGGAATTAAGCAAACTGCATACACTTCGAAAGTCTGCTAGTTACTTCCATTCATGGTCCATGTTAGAACTTGCAATGGTCTGAATGTTAGTACCCATCCAAACCTCATATATTGACATCCTAACCCCCAAGGCAATCGAATTAGAATTTAGGGCTCTTGGGAGGTGATTAATTCATGAGGGCAAGGGCCTTCAGGCTGGAATGACTGGCTTTATAAAAGAAGGCCCCTGAAAAACCCTCACCCCTCCCACCATGGGAGAACACTGCAAGAAGGTGCTATTTGTGAAACAGAAAGTGAGCTCTCACTGCATACTGAATCAGCTGAAACCTTAATCTTGGACTTCCTAGGCTCCAGAACTGTGATAAATACATTTCTGTTGTTTATAAGCCACCCAGTTTGTGGCATTTTGTTATATATAGCAGCCCAAAAGGACTCTATGACAGTCCTATTTTAGATAACCCTCTTTCCACCCCCCACAAGATGTTATTATTGTGACCCACGCCTCTGCAAGTCAATCTTAGATCC
Source organism: Sapajus apella (assembly GCF_009761245.1). Classification (NCBI taxonomy): domain Eukaryota; kingdom Metazoa; phylum Chordata; class Mammalia; order Primates; family Cebidae; genus Sapajus; species Sapajus apella. The sequence goes on from NW_022436945.1 coordinate 22,204,987, forward strand.
ATTTCAAGGTAAAATGCCATTGTTTTAATAGTATTCATATGTTTCTTAACCATAAATTATATTATTATTTTTAATAGTACCTACACTTTTTATTATTTATCAGTTGTCACTGATAAAATTTTTGAGTGCATGTTTTCCTAACCCCACTTTTTCCATAAACCCTGTGGCTTATATTTTATAATTTTTAAATAGTGTGGTAATTTTAATGAAGAACTAATTATACTGGAAATTTCCACTTTTCAGCCTCCTTTCAGTAATTTGGGCAGTATTATGTAACACATTTTGGCTAATGGGCTATGGACAGAAGCAACATGTAACTTCCAGGACAGAGTATAAGATCACAGGCCCACAACCTTCCAATTGTCGCTGATCCTGCTTCGTCAGTGTGGGAGGATGAGCGTTCCAGATGGTGCAGCTGTAGGGGTGGAACCCCTGTCAGCCAGATCATTGCATCTCTGCATGAAAGGCACTTCCTTTTAAAAATATTTGAGAACATAATCAGATTTCATATGAAAGAAAAATAAACATTTATATTGTTAAACCACTGAAATTGTGAAATTGTCTCCTACTGAAGCATAACATAGCGTGTTGACTTGTATAGGAGGGAAACCCATAATCCATGAGTTTCGGGTTTGAGTGTTTCAACATACACCAATGTGTGGATTTTTAATATTCATCTTTATTAATCTTACTTTGAATGATACATGGTGCTCTGTATGCAAAATGTTCTGCAGTTTTCACTAAATACATCACAGTAAATATTGTGACTCCTCATCACTCCCTGCCCTCACTCTATCCAACTTCTTACCCTTAGAGCCATAGAATGAAAGTCAGGTCATCTGTCTTATTTGAACAGTTCAATACCTCATATGTGAAGGATGAGAAGAAAATGATTTTACTGTGCTTATGAAAATGAATGCAGTTGTCCCTTTTTTCTCCTGAAAGAGTCTACTCCTTACTCTGGCTCTTTGGTAAATAAAATCTCTTCAGGAGCAAGATAACCCTTTTGTTCTTCTTCTAATGCATATAGATACCTCTAACTTTCTTGGTTTCATTTCAAGGGAATGAAATGAAAGTACCAAGAAGGTTAGCCACTCCAGTCTTCTTGGCACTTGGGGGCTAAACAATTGTCCTCCTCAAGATAAGAGAAGATTTATTATTTTGGTGGGGGGTAAGAACACTTAACTATACAAATGGCTATAGATATAATTATCATGCTATATGAAAAGTCTAAGGTGATAGATTTCTAGCCATATCTATTAATGAAGCAGAGAAGATAGCTCCATTTTTGTAACCAGATAAAAAAATTACCACAATTAATTTAAAATTAATCAAATTGAATCTTACACATGCTTTGACAAAGTTGACAAATTATGTACTTAGTGAGATAGGATTTGATAATTTTGTACTCCAGATAAAAGCAAACACTATATAATCAAACGCTATAAATGTCTGTTTTTAAATTTTCCAAGAATAACTTCTTCATTCTGACAATATTAGTAGTAGCTGACACTGTCCAAATGCTAACTTTTGTCTACATACTATTTTATGTGCTGTTTTATATTAACTTAGTTATTTCCAAGAACCCAATAAGGTGGATACTAATAACAGTCCCATTTAATCTGTAATACAACTAAAATAAAGAGAAATTTGTCCAAGTACACACATTTAGCAAAATACGTAGTTACAATCAGATCCTAAGTCAAAATCTGATTCCATTCTCTTAATTATACTCTAGTACTCTGAGGAAGTATGTCCTAATGTTTCTCCCTGTTGCCCATTCAACCCAAGAGATTTTATTGAAAGGAGATGGAAGTTAATGGATCAGTTGAATTAATAATAATTTTGAGAGTGAAAAAGGCAACTGTATATAAAGTTACAGTATTTCCAATAACAAACTCAATGGACGGGTCAAAGAGCAAAATGGATACAGCTAAATCAGAAATCAGAAATGGATAAAGGGAAAATTGTTATAGCTTAAATTCATGTTTCCCTCCAAAATTCATGTCTCAGAAGTTAAGTCCCAGGTAATGGTATTAAGAGGTGGAGCTCTTTGGGAAGCATCTAAGTCATTAGGCATCTGCCCTCATGGTGGATTAGTGATCTTTTAAAAGAGGTTGAAGGAAGTTCACTGACGCCTTTTTCTCTTCAGCCTTCAGCGTGTGAGAACAGAGTCTTCATATTTTGCCCTGTGAGGATGCAGTAAAAGGCACCGTTTTGGAAGCAGAGAGCAGTCTCTACCAGACACAACCTGCCAACACCTTGATCTTGGATTTCCAGGCTCCAGAACTGTGAGAAATAGATTTTATTGCCTATAAATTCCCCAGTGTGGGTTTTTTGTTATAGTGTCATGAATGGACTAAGATGAAATATAAACATGAGGTAAGGAGATACAAAGGATAGAAATAAAGATATTTCTTTACATGTAAAACAACTTGCAGGAAAAAAGAGAAATAAAACATATATATGTGAAAAAATAGTGACAAAGAATTGTCACAAAAAAGAAAACTATGAGACTTCATATTTTAAAAATTAATGTAATGCTAAGTGGTGTGCATTAGAAAGAATTTAGAGCTGGAAACAATATAGTCAAATGTAAAAAATCAAAGACAAGGATGAAATTGTAAAATCTTCCCAAGAGTAAGAATTATAAAATAAAATGAATTAGAAAATATTCTTGGTATAAACATTGAATATTAAAAAGACAATGGGGTCATATTTCCAAAATGTCAAAGGAAAATAACTTTAAGCCTGAAATTTCATATCTGGTAAAATTGTAATTTAAATATGAAGACAAAATGAGTGTGTTAAGAGTCATATTAACATTTGAAATTCAACCAAAACTGTTTTTGAAAATGCACTTAAAAATATCCTAACAAGGAAGGATAATTCAGGATATTATAAGATACTCATGAGGGTAATTAAGAATTAAGTTAAACAAAGTTGCTATTGTATGAAAAAGGAGGCACACACACACACAAAAGCATAAAAATACTAAAGATAGGTTCTATGTGATAAAAACATAATGGTTGGGGCTTGTATCTGTCAGTAGTGGGCTGCTATAAGAATACATTACAGACTGGGTGGCTTAAACAGTAAACACTTCATTGCTCTCAGTTCTGGAGGCTGGGAAGGCCACGGTCAAAGTGCCAGCTGATTCAGTATCTGGTGAAGGCCCTCTCTCTGGTTTGCAGGTGATCACCTTCTTGCCATATCTTTGCATGGCAGAGAGAGGGCTATGGCCTTTCTCTCTCTTCTTAGATGAAGAGAGAGAAATCCCATCCATGGTGGCTGCACCCTCATGACTGCATCCAAATCTACTTACTTACTTCCTAAAGGCCCCATCCCTAAGTACTGTTACACTTGGGATTAGGGTTTCAAGGGATAAATTTTGGGAGGACACAGACATTTAGAATATGGTAGGGTGGGGGAAGAACAGAGAGGTAAAAATGTGATAACAGGATGTGCTTATGGAACAAACATGAATTTAAGACTTAAAAAATTTGGAAAATTAGAATTAAATATATGTATACATATAAAATCAGATATTTGATGTCAATTTAAGTATCACAACCTCAAGAATAAAATTTGAATATATAGATTTGAAACAAGTAAAGGAAAAACTAAGACACAAAAATAAATTATAACAATACTTTAAATAATAATGATAGAAAGCATGATGTCAGATGGCTGACATAACTGACAAAAATATTCCGTAAAATAAAGGTAAATGTTTTAAACTCATTGTTAAAAAGGAGAGATGCAGAGCTCGGGTTATATCAAACAAAACCTGGTCCTCTGATCTCGAGAAGAGATACAATTAAAAGCAAAGTTAAAAGATACAGCTAAACACTATCTACAAGTGTTTAAACCAAAAATACAAACATGATGTATCAGTTAAATATAATACAAAATAATGCTGTGGTAGAATTTTTAAATCAGAAAATCCGGAACATTAAAAAATTCTCATAATAGTCAGAGAGATAGACTACCATTGATAGGAAAAAATAAGTCAAGAAGATAAATTACTATGAAAATATATACACCTAGTATAATAAAACATCCTCAAAATATGTCAGGCAACTACTGATTCATCAAGCTGTAGTTACAAAGGGTAACATAACACTCTCAGTAGTGGACATATAAAGTAGACAAAAACAAGCATATGAAGATTGAATAATAAGAATAATAATCTTGAGGTACTTTTTTTCTACATTTCTGTGTGTGTACCTTCTTTTCCGATGAGAAATAATTGTGACTTAGATTTCTTGAGAAGTAAAATTACTCCTAAGCAAAGATCATGTAATTTCTGTCTTATAAATAGGGAAATTCTAATGATGTATTACATGCAAGATACTAAGAAACAGTAGTAATATTTTTACCCTCCAAGCAATCTGATTAGTCAAAATGGAGGAAATGGAACAAGACCTTTGGAGTTAGGCTCATCTGTGAGATATTTTCCAAAGATAAGGGAATGTATTATGTGTCTTAGAACAGTCAAAATAACAGAAAGAAAGTCAACATACTTCAGAATGATACAGAGCTACTGCTGATTGAAGAATTAAATATTTAATATATTTGGCTCTGAAATTTCCAAGTATTCGCATTAACTTTACTACAATCTTTCAGCTCATTTTACTCAAAAGCATTAACTTTATTAGAATGTCTCAACTCTCTCAAAAGTAAAGATAGATAAGAATAACAGTCACAGGCTTATAAATATACATCCCAAAGAATTTACGTATATTGCATCACTCCACAAAAAAGTAACTAAGTATTTTTATTCTAAAAATGTTGCTTGGCTTCTTAGTTTAAAAAAATCTAGTATTGGTTATATGCATGGTGATAGACGGGATTCATGTTTTTTTCCTTACTTTTGACTTCTTTTTGACTTGGCTCCAGTTAACCTTTGCAACTTGTTCAATGAGAAACTTCAGTGAACTGTGTCGCCATACACAATTAATGGTTGAATGGTCTATAATAAATGAAAATGCCGCTACTGCTTAGCAATTAGCTTATGGATTGTCTCCAGCCACTTAGAAACTCTTCCATCTGCAGCATTAAAACATGCTGAGTGATTTAAATATACTTAAAATGAGCAGCAATATTCAATTACTCGTGGGTTCATTGTGTGGAATTGTCATCATTATGATTAATAGCCCTTATAAAAAAACAATTAATTTGGTATCTTGTTGCTAGGTCAACTATAAAAGCTAATTCCCCTAAGAGAAAATTAGTTTATCAGTACATACCCTTTTATAATGTTTTGATCTAAAACATTAATGTGATTGCTTTTTTAAAAAAGTTGTAGAAATTTAGTATGACAAATATATCTCTATTATTGACGTAGAGGCAGAGGGATTATTTATGTTTCATACTAAAAGAATATAGTGACAGGGAAAGAGAAATAAATGCTTCAATTTACACCAAAATCAGGTATATCTCATATTTCAAACCTATTTTTGGGAACTCAATTATTCACATTGAAGAGAGAAATTGCGGCTAGACAAAGGCATTTGACTTCTCATAGAAGAGTTCAAGTACCCAGGAGATACGTTTCATTTCAAACCCAGTAGCACAAAACACAAATAACTATCTCATCTGATGAAACCACTGAATTAAAAAGAAAACAATAAACAAGGCAAGCAGCCTTTTCTAAGCAAATATTTTCTATAGGGATATAAAAGAACTCTTTTGGACTTATTCATAATCCCCTGGGTGAGGTGAGAGAAAACACTACTCTGTTCTTTTGAAAATCAGCTTCTAGGTAAAGGCATGGTGGCTCATGTCTATAATCCCAGCTCTTTGCGAGGCTGAGGCAGGTGGATCTCCTGAGGTCCAGAGTTCCACACCAGCCTGACCAACAAGGTGAAACCCCATCTCTACTAAAAATACAAACATGAGCTGGGCATGCTGGTGGGCACCTGTAGTTCCAGCTTACTCTGGGGGCTGAAGCAGGAGGATCACTTGAACACCGGAGGAGGAGGTTGCAGTGAGCTGAGATGGAGCCACTGTACTGCAGCCTGGGCAACGGAGTAAGATTCCATCTCAAAAAAAAAAAGAAAGAAAAAGAAAACCAGCTCTGCTCATATTTACATTTTGTCCTGTAGGATGTAAGGTTTAATATCATTCTGCTCTATGAAGCCCTTGAGATCAAGAGGTCAGTGAGTTGGGTGGTGATGGTTTTAAGGTGATAGTATTTGCACAAGGGAGTTATACCTTCTCTCAGTCTTAAAAGGACTAGTTATGTTAATCACTTTCTCGTTTTCATTTCCTTTTCCAAGATTATTGTCTAATCGAATAATTATTTCTACAATAATAATTTCCATTATAACCAGTGTTTTCTCGATTAATCAAATTCTTTATTTGACCCTACACAAAAGTTTCTTACATGATAAATTATTATCCTGAGTTTGTCATATGTCTTGATAATAAATAAATTTTAAAAATGTATAAAACTGTAAAACTGGAGTGAAACCTGAAAGATATTAACTTAGGTTTTATTCATTACATAAATTACTGCCCAATATCACTACTGAAAAATTTTGTGGTTATTGTTTCAAATGGCAATTTATTGTCTGCCTTATTCTTATTGAACAATCTCTTGATGAGACTGTCAGGATTTTCTTTTTCATGCACCAACATCACCTTATACGTATTTTTATTTTATTTATTCATAGGTAATGACACCTATGAATAATTTGTCATTTCATTATGAGCCCTTAAGAATAATGACTGTATTTTACTCTTTATATCACCGATATTTAGTCCAGTAGATGGTTTTAAAATATTGTTGAATTAATAAATGAAGCAATAATTCACTCCGTTAATATTGTCAATTAATTTAGGCTGCTATAACAAAATACTATAAACTGGTTAGCTTATAAACAACAGAAATTTATTCCTCACACGTCTGGAGGCTCAAAGTCCAGGACCAACGTACTAGTTGGTCTGGTGAGGGCCTATTTTCAGGTATCTTCATAAGTGGAAATTTCCAGTTGTATCCTCACATGGTAAAAGGGGCCAGGCCATTCTCTGGGACCCTGTATTTACTTATTTTTTAATAAGGTCAGTAGTTTCATTTTTGAAGGCTTCCCTTTTATGAAATAACCACCTCCCATAGGTCCCACCTCCTAATGCCATCATCTTAATGGGGGACATCAAAATTCAGACCATAGCCGATAGAGTAATTAATTTTATTCAGCAAATTTATTGAGAATGTACTGAACAAAGTAATTGTTCCAAGACATGCATACATAATGATAGGTAAAACAGCATTGTACGATACCACTCTCCAATAATACTTTTGACTGGTAATATTGAGGTATCCATATGGGTATAACATAGGACTCAGAAACCACATGGCCTACTCTTAGGCCAATTAGTCTGCTCAACATCCAAGAACAGATCTTTAGCAATTTGCAAGTGAATGATAATTAACCAGAGAGAGCTTCAACTAAGTTACAGAGATTTAAAAACTATAGGGACAAAGAAAAAAATCACTACTACTCTCTCTAATTTATACAGCAGGTTATGATTTATAACATATATTTGGGAATTATTTTGACTCAGAAGAACATTATAAAATAGGCTTGACTTTGTTATAACCATTTTACAGTTAAGGAAATAAATTCATAAAAATTTAGGTGACTTTACAAGATAGTGTGGAAATCTGAGCCAAGAAAATTCTACAGCCTTGTTTCTCAAAGTGTGGTCCTTAGATCAGTAGTGTATACCTTGCTGGAAATGCAAAATTTTAAGCCCCAGACCTGAATCAAAATCTGTCTTTAAATGTGTTTTCAAGTAATTCACAGGCATACATAATAGAACGTTTGAGAAACACCAGTCTACTTTTCTCTACACTATAGCATACCTGCTATAAAAATAACAAATTTAGGCATTGTTTTCAAATACTATAGCCTGCTTAGAAATAGCAGAGGCTGAGGGGTACAAATGCAAATCTGGACCAGGTATGGTGGCTCACACTGGTAATCCCAGCACTTTAGGAAGCTGAGGCAGTCGAATTGCCTGAAATCAGAAGTTCAAGACCAGTCTGGCCAACACGGTGAAACTCCATCTCTACTAAAAATAGAAAAAAAATTAGCCAGGCATAGTGGCATGTCCCTGTAATTCCAGCTATTTGGGAGGTTGAGGCAGGGGAATTGCTTGAGCCACGGAGGTAGAGGTTGCGGTGAGCTGAGATTGATTGAGCCACTGCACTCCAGCCTGGGAGACCGAGCAAGACTCTTTCTCTAAACAAACAAACAAATGCAAACCTGCAGACACAGAACCCGGTGAATAGAAAATATGACAAATATTTGGGGCTTTTGTTTTCTTACTGTGCAAAGACAGTGTTTTGGGGTAGAATAAAAGGCTTCAAAATAAATGACAAATAATACATGAGAAAGCCAAGGATCAGTGCTGAGTGTATATAATTAAGAGTGGGATTATAAGTACAGGTGATGCAGCTTTCTTTATTTCTGTCATAATGGGCAATCAAGTCCTTATAATTCAAGACAAATTGCCAATTGTGATACATAAATACAATATAAAAATTAAATAATGACAGAAAACATCATACTAGGTTATATATTAGAAATTGCAATGCATATGATTGCGAAATTAAATTAGAATGTGTGCCATGTGGAAGTTAGAATGCGCTGAAATGCAAAGGCATTTGTGAAACTGTTTGTTTTGTTCTGTTTATTTTGTGAAGTATGTTGACTTTTTTTTTCCTTCTAAGTTGACTCTTAATGTCAATATTGGATAAAATCTCAGAAGAATGTTTTACCTGAGAAAATGTGAATAAATATAGAAACATTTGTTTTAGTTGTTGTTGCTATATACTTTATATAGTTTTCCAAAAAGGGGTGTAAGAATGTGTAAAGACAACAAAGAAATTTCCTTGTGAACTCAAACGAATGACAATGAACTACACTGAAAGTAGATGAAAAAAATTCATTTTTGTCCATTTGAGAGGTAGAAAATATTTAGAGGTTTCAACTGTCTTAATTTAAAGTTAAGCAGCTGCCTCTTTGGCTACATGTTTAAACTGTAGATTTCTTTCTCCCTCAGAGATTCACTTATTATTGACACTGATAGATTGTACCAAAATTCACAGAAATTTCTAGTTTTCATACAGAATATAGCTTCACACATACAAAGATTCTGAGCACTTCAAATAATACTGAAGCCACTCTGTACTACTGTCATCAACCTTTAAGAGCTTAATATTGAAATGATCAATTCACAAATGCTTAATGAGCTAAAACGCACCTGGCTTATAGATTTAAAGGGAGTTTAAAAAGTAATGCATCATGTGACATCTGCCCCAAAAGAAACGCAATATGATTTGGTGAATATCATTATTTGGTGAAAAATCATAACGTGTCAGCTTTCACCTGTCAACAAGTGTGATGATGGTTAATTTTATGTGTCAACTTAACTTGGCCAGAGACTATCCAGATAGGTGGTTAATTATTATAGGTGTGTCTATGAGAGTATTTTTCGAGAAGATTTACACTTGAATCAATAGAGACAGTAAAGTAGATGGTTCTCCACCGTGTGGGTATGCATACTACAATCTATTGAAGGGATAAATAGAACAAAAGGGCTGAATAACAGGGAATTTGTTCCCTGCCAGACTATCTTCAAGCTAAGACATGGGTCTTCTGTCTTTGGACTCAGACTTGCACTGAAACTTAACGCCATTGACAATCTTGGTTCTCCAGGCTTTAGACTAGAATTATATTATTGGCTCTCCTCAGTTTCCAGGTTGGCAACTGCAGATCTTGGGAATCTCAGCCTCCAAACTCACATTAGCCATTTTTTGGAGAACTCAGCATGTAACATTGAGGAATTTATCAACATCCCGGAATTCTCATTTTTAAATGAAGATAACACCACTCCTTCTTTTTTCAACTTCCTCAACCAATAGTTTCCGGATAATGGGACAAACAAAGACTCCTTTTAATGGAGGATACTATCATGGGAGAGAGCTGTTTAATGGAATAAAATAAAATAAACCAAACGCTGCCATCTAGTAGTACATGTAATAAACAAATAAAAATAAAGTTATAAACAGAGCCTGAGAAGTTATTGAAACTTATTTGCATATGATAGCTAGGGAAGCCATCTCTGAGGAGGTGATGTTTGAGCCAGGAAGCAAAAGACAGCAAAGCATTAATCACCAAAAGACCTGATTAAATCAATTAAATTTTAAATATTATTTTCTCTTTAAAGGAAAATAATTTAAATGGCAAATATAGTAAGGGCAAGTAACTATAGCATGAATTATGTCACTTTACATATGAGAAGACTGTCAATATCTCAGCACTCATCAATGAAAAACCAAATTATTATGCCAATCACAATAATATACAGAAATAACATGCCCTCTACTGAAAAACATGCATATATGAATAACAAGTTGTGGGTGGGTGTATTACTCTGTTTTCACACTGCTGATAAAAACATACCTTGGACTGGGTAATTTATAAAGAAAAAGAGGTTAATGGACTCACAGTTCCATGTGGCTGGGGAGGCCTCACAGTCATGATGGAAGACAAAAGGCACGTCTTACGTGGCGGCAGGCAGAAAATAGAGAATAAGAGCCAAGCAAAAGGGGAAACCACTTATAAAACCATCAGATATCACAGGACTTATTCACTACCAGGAGAACAGTATGGGTGAAACCACTCCTGTGATTCAATTATCTCTCACCTGATCCCTCCAACACATGGGAGTTGTGGGAGTTACAGTTCAAGCTGAGATTTGGGTGAGGACACAGCCAAATCATATCAGTGGGTGAATGCCAATAAAGAGAAAAAAGAGTTTCTAAAAAATATGGCTGATATTAATACATTTATTTTATAGTAATTAATTAAGGAGATTGATGTGGTCAAACATTCTAAACACATCAGCAAGAAAGGAAAAGTACAGAGCATTCTAAACTACTCCAAGCAGCTGCAGAAGAGAAAAGAAAGTCAGGGCTCTGACTTCCTTTAGAGCTTAGATTCTGTGCAGCAATAATCTTCATTAAAAGGTAACTGCCACTGATTTCTATCAATTAACAACAGCAAGATAGGCAAACATATGCTATGGAAAGATTAATTAGCTGTTAATATAATTAGTGCTTGAACTATGTTTTTTGTGTGAAAGAAATGAGAATGAGTATCTAGACCATTTAATGAACTCTAGGAAGACTGAATAAAATATAAAATATGTATCTGCAATTAATTTTGGAGATCAAAGAAGGCTCTGAATATCTGATGAGTTTGCCTGTAAGGACCAAGTTATTTCATAACTTTCATAAAATTATTTAATATTATGATAAAACATTAATAATTGTATAATTATAAAATAAAACCAAGGACCTATGAAATAATCCTATTTACTTCGGGAACATGATGAGAACCAGAAAACTATAGGTCTTCCTACAGATCCTATAGGAAGAGGGTCCTAGGAAAGGACGCCTATGGTCGGATGCGTGGCTCGTGTCTGTAATCTCAGCACTTTGGGTAGTCGAGGTGGTTGGGTCACAAAGTCAGGAGTTCAAGACCAGCCTGGCCAACATGGTGAAACCCTGTCTCTACCATAAACTACAAAAATTAACCAGGCGCAGTGGCAGGCACCTGTAATCCCAGCTACCTGGGAGGCTGAGGCAGGAGAATCACTTGAACCTGGGCGGCAGAGGTTGCAGTTAGCCAAGATCACACCACTATACTCCAGCCTGCATGACAGAGTGAGAATCCATCTCAAAAAAAAAAAAAAAAAAAAAAAAAGAAAAGAAAAAGAAGTGCCTATAAAACTGGTAATGGTGAAATGTGCTAGACTGACACGCTACAGAAATGATTTGGGCAGAAAACTACACACTTCATATATAGTTTATAGAACTCTATAATCTATGTTTTTGTTCCCTTGGGACTTTCAGGATAAATAGTCCAGAGTTTTGGATTTCACTGTGATGGGATAGAATGTAGGAATAGTAGGATTTTATGGTAAGGGGTTAGAATGTAGAAGGTAGAATGTAGGTAGAGAAAATAAATTTATTTTTATCCAAATAATGAGTTTTTTCCTTTAGTCAAATCATATCCAACTGTTTTTTTTTCCACTATAGTCAAATCATGCTTAATATCATTTTAGATGTATTATTTTCAACAATGAACCCCTGGAATTTTATTGTGGCTTGAGGCAGCAGTATAGCAGTTTATTGATTTTTACTGCATTCAGAATATACAGTTACACTCTATTCATTAACCTAAGAAAGATATTTGACTTAATAAAAACACTTGGAAATGTTTGTTGCTGCATTTGTTATCAACATAGGAAAAAACAACTATTATCAGTGGCAGGACTCACTAAACCTGACTGATTGCTTAAAATGAGGCAAGACATAAATTATAATATTTTCTCAACAACATAAATTGCTTCATTTGGAAAGAAAATGCAGGTACATCCTATAATGTATCTATATTAACCAGGTTCCTTTATGATGATGATGGTGATGATGCTTAGACATCTTGCTGACCCTGGAAGGACCACACCTAAGGGTTAGCCCATCTTAAAGACAGTGAACAACTCTCCCATAAGTGCATTTTTCAGCTATATATCCAACAACCTAGTTTCTATATTCCCAACCTAGTATCTTATTTATTAGGCTCTGACATTCTGGGCCACTGTCTACCTGACCTGATCACAAAGGGGCAGGTTCCATAAAACTATGGAGAGCTCCATAACTCCAGGGCTTGCTAAAATTATTCAAACTAGCCAATCCTATGACTGCTTATCTTGCCTTACTCATTCCTTCCCACAGAAATCACAAATAAAGGCTCTTTGCACACTGTCCCTGTCCTTCTTCCCCTGAATGTTCCTCGTTGAAAGTGAATCCTTGTAAGACCCGCCTTCCTATCATGTGGGGTAACCCCTGCCTCTTAGGGTCTGTGAGCATAGCAAACTGTCTTTTCAATGATAGTTATCTCCTGAATTCTTGGCCTTACCATACATAAATAACAATGAAACTTTCATTAAAACAGTGTCATATTTTTCAAAGTAGAAAGAGTATAATATCATTTTTTGAAAATAAGCTTTTCTTTTGTTAGGGGAGTTTTAGGCTCACAGCAAAAGTGAGTGGATGGTTCTCAATATTCCCCTCACACCTACTGCCTCCACACATGCACAGTTTCTCCCATTATCAACATCCCCCGCCAGACTGGTACATTTGTTACAACTGATGAAACTACATTGACATATCATTATCACCTACAGTTCAAGATTTGCATTAGAGTTCCACCTTGGTGTTGTGCATTGTATAGGCTTGGAAAAATGTATAATGACATGTATCCATTATTTAACATACAGAATAGTTTTACGGCACTAACAATCCTATGTGCTCTGTCTACTCTTCTGAAGTCTCTCCTCCCAACCCCTGGCAATCACTGGTCTTTTTTTTTTTTTTTTTTTCTTGTCTCCATGGCATGGACTTTTCCAGAATGTCATATAGTTGGAATCATATAGTATGTACTATGCAGATTGGTTTCTTTCTCTTCATAATATGCATTTAAGTTCCTTCACGTTTTCACAGCTTGTTAACTCTTTTTGTATGCTTAATAATATTCCATTGTCTGGATATACCACAGTTTATTTATCTCTCCCTGTATTAGAGTAATGCCGGCCTCATAGAATGATTTAGGAAATACTATCTCTGCTCCTACCTTCAGAAAGGAAATATATACAATTGGCATAATCTCTTCCTCAAATGTTTTGTAGAATTCTCTAGTTAACCCATCTAGGACTAACGACATCTGGCACCAGTGAGGGTCCAAGGAGGTGGGGAGCTCCTTTGTCCTTGGTCAGGTCACAATGCTGCTATAAATGTTTAATAAAACATCCTTGTTTACATACTTCCCCCTTAATCCCAGAATTTGTTTTAAAAACTGCATGATTGCTTTTTTTTGCATATTTTCCCAGTGCTCTAAAACTATCCTAGCCTATATGCAGAAATAAGTAAAGGCCCCATAAACAAAAATTGAGTTAGTTGTATTAGTTATTTTGCTGTTTCACTGTTATAATTTCCCCCTGTCAAAGACTCATTCCATAGTTTTATGTCATCAGGTATATCAGGCATCTTCTCTCATCTGGCTACTTGCATGCTGAATGGGGTTAATGTGGAGTGTCTGTGGAATGAAAGTCTGTTTAGATTCTTGTTTCTTTTTTACCTTTTTACTCTTGAGGAAGACCCAATCTCCCAGTCAAAAAGGATATAGTGCCACATCTGTGGGCTGAGTGGTCTGATAGAAACAGCCTCATGGACAGAAGTTAATACAGTGCCTAGAGTCTTAACATATTTGCTACATGTCTTAAAGTATTCGCTGATTTTTTTCCACTGGGGCAGAAACCTGGAATGGTATATCATATAATAAGTTAAAAGAACTCAATTTGTGCCCACTTCAGGGAGCCATTCTAATTTACAACAGAGCAGATGACAACATATTATTCCAAGTTAAATTAGTTCCTTGTTGTTTTTGCAATGCTGCTTTTTAGACTATGGTTCATCAGTTTTAGTTTTTCCTAGCAATTATGGTCTCCAAGATGGCCATCTAAAGGCTATAGAAAGAGGTGAGTCAAAGTTTCTCCTGGCCTTTCTCTAACCATCATATTCTTACTTGAATCAGGAAATAGACTGGTGTTAACTACAAAATATACAGTCCTCATATCCATAAGAAAGTTAATAAATGTGTTTCCCACTGTCAGTAGTATCCAGGGTTCCAGTGGGATATGAATACAAGTTGGCTAAACATACATATTCAACAAGTGAAGGGGCTATGAATATTTATGAAGTGGTCTGACACATGCATATTGAACAGACAAGCATGTAACATAAAACACATTTTACTTTGGGGTGGAGACAACATTAATATGTGCTGCAATTAGACCCTATAAGTCAGAAAGCTTTTCTCAGGACACAAAAGCACACTAGCACATAATCTCTGTAAACTGGCCAGAACTGTTCCATGGTCAGTGGTATTCTTATCTGGAGAAAGTTACTGAAATCCATCCCTTGTCCAACCAAAGTTGTAGTTATGGCTGGCGGGACAGTGACCGAGAGTCAGTTAGTCAGCACATGGCAGAGTTAGAAATTGTTTTGATATTGCTTATCTCAAGGCTTGTTTAGCTGTTACACATAAAGGAGAAACCTCATGGTAGTTAGCATATAGTTTACTTTTTAAGTGTAAGAGTGTGTGACTTAACCTTTGCCTCCAATGGCCTTATGTCCTATTTATAATTTGGTATCTTATTGACACAAAAAGTCTGTTCTGTCAATCTTACAGTCTCCATTTTAACATTAATGCTGGTCTTTGGTTGTTGTGACTATACCATAAAAGGGAGATGCTATAGCAAGATGTTTCAGGCTTTCTGTCCTACTGATATAGAAGGAAGTCTTGGGAAGGGAAGGGCATGGTCCCCCTAAATTATATGGAAGGTGGAGAAGGGAAGTGTTGAGTAGCAGAGGGCATAGTCCCTGGCTACAGCTCTACTTCTGGGCCTGTGCCCGCAGTCCTAGGAGAGGACAGACATTTTTGTTTTCCTGCCCAAAAGTTGCACTTCCCAAGACCACTCTGGCCTCCTACACCGCCATCCTGTGCCTATAAAAACCCTGAGACCCTATGAGGCACACACTCGTGCGGCTGGATGTCAAGAGGAACACATCAGCCAAAGAAGACACAAGTGGCTGGATG
This sequence comes from Sapajus apella, assembly GCF_009761245.1. NCBI lineage: Eukaryota > Metazoa > Chordata > Mammalia > Primates > Cebidae > Sapajus > Sapajus apella. Next base: position 22,220,724 of record NW_022436945.1, read on the forward strand.
TCAAGAGGGTGTCGAGGGGAGCATGCTGGTGGAAGAGCAAAGAACAGATGCCAGCACACTCGCAGGCCATTGTGGAGCAGAATGAGGCAGAGTTTGGCAGTGGCAGTCAGAGGAAAGCTCAGGCTGCTGAGTGGCCCGACTCCATGGTAAACCCTTCCCACTCCATCCCCTTTTGGCTTCCCCCATCTATTGGGAACTATCTCCACTCAATAAAACCTTGCACTCATTCTCCAAGGTCAGGTGTGATCCAATTCTTCTGCTACGGCCAGGCAAGAACCCAGGATACAAAAAACCCTTCATCCATGTTAGCAGGTAGAGAGTCTAATTGAGCAGGTTAACACAAGCACCCCATAGACGGCAAAACTAAAAGAGCACACAGTAGCAAACACACACTGGGGCTTGAGGAGCTGTAAGCATCCACCCCTAGACAATGCTGTGGGGTCGGAGACACAGCCTGCCCATCTGTATACCCCTGAGAGGTTTGAGCATCTGGGCACTGAAGAAGTGAGCCACTCCTCCTGTTGTGTGCCCTGCAACGGGGACAAGGGAGACTTTCCTATTTCACTATTACAGCTGGGAAATAAGTGTTTAAGTTCTTTTTCTCCTGGGGTTCTCTTGGCTAAAGCAGGGGGTCTTTTCAGTCTGTTGGAGGCTTAGAATTTATTTTTTAATATACATTTGCCATTTTTTTGGGTAAAGATATGCCAAAGGCAGTATTGATGGCCAAGCTTCTATTTTGTGCCATATAGATGCCAGGGTGGTGTGCCTACCTTCCCTGGATCCATCACATCCCTCAGTGGAACTCCTACAGCCAAGGGATTTCGAATCAAAAGGCTTAGAGCTGATTTCTGTGTTCTAGTCTAGAGGAGAATGAAGTTGGGCAGCCACACATTAATATTTAGAAGCCTTTAAAGTAAAATAAAAGCCAAAACAGAAAGTTGACAAAATTGATGTGTTTATAAATTCTATGTGTTGAGCTATCAGATGTTTAGACATCTATGGGCATGTCTTTGATTATTTGGAGGGTCTGAAATAATTTTACCTTTCAAAACCAGGTCTTACAGTCTCATCCACCTAACCCCCTTCCATGATGATCCATGGGCTCAGAAGGAGGTGCTATATACATAATCTATATATTGTTAAATGTCTATATATATAACTGTTGTTATATACAGCTTTATTTTATAACTTATATTGTATAGCTTTAGCCACAGTACATTGACAATGCAAAACAGATTAGCTCAGTGGAATTGAAGAGTTCTCAAATTCTGGAGCTTTTAGGTAGAGAGAGAAAGGTAATCTCTGTTGTTTTTGTAAGTTATAGTTTAAAATAACAAAGTTTATTGATTCTAGAAAACCAAAGGTAAAGCATTAGCAATGTTTATTTGATTTGAGGATATTTGTCAAAGATGTTAAAAAGCTCAAGACATTTGCTCAAAATGGAATTACAGGTGGTTATAAAATAGCAGTTATTCACTTAAGCAAGAATAATAATTAGAAGACCTCAAATGCAATGCAGAAAATTATATGGATGTAAAAACCTTTATGGATGTAAACATCTTAATTCTTTTAAATTTCACTTTTCCTAAACAATCAAAAATCTAATAAAGACACAAGAGGAATTACCTGGATAAGTCAGAAATCTTGTTTCTTAAGCTTGTTGCCAAAAAGGCAAATAAAAACCTTCTGCAGTGTGACTGCTTTTCCTCATGGAAAAGACTTAGATAATCTGGAAGTGAAATCTGATGAAAAAAGTACTTGAAAATAGACACAGGTAGAATACATTCAAGTTTATGAGCATAGCAGGTGAATACATGACTCTTAGTAACTGCATGGAAAATTTCCTGATTACAAAGAAAAATTTAGAAATATCCAGAGATGCCAAAGTACATAATCAAGTTACAGTGGGGGAAACCATTGCTTTTCTAGATCTTCAAGATACAAATTTCAGCATCAGGCCACAACAGCAATGAAAACTGGAAGAAAAATGTTTCAGGAGCTGACAAAAAAGCTGAAGAACACAGTTATCATCTCAGGCCTCAAGGGGAGAAAAAGCCGAAAGCAGTGAAACACAACAAAAGTTGAACTTGTGAGATATGAATCTGAGAAGTTTTTCAAAAGAAACAGGTTATAGAATTAAGAATCAAAATCCCTTGGGATTCCATTAAGAGCAAAGCAATACATTAAGAAAATATTGTTTTAACTTAGGGGACTATTCTTAGAAAAACTATGTAAATAATTTCCTTTTAATTACAACCAACTTAATCATATGCAAAACTCCTTTCATTAGTTTTTTTTTTTTTTTTTTTTTTTTTTTTTGGTGAATCTTGTCATGAATTACAGGGACCATCTATGACATGATTGAACTTACTGTTTTGTCCTAGACTTTCTTCTTTTCTAAATAACCAGTCATTTTACTTTAGGACAGAAATTCACCAGATAAATTTTTTTCCTCATGCAAAATTATTATCTTTTCTTTATAAGTTTTTTTACCAAAATATATTTTCCTTTTGGTGAAAAAGATAGAAGGTTATTTAAAGATTGTTTATCAAAGAAAGTAGAAAGGAACCAGTGAGTACAGGACAGCGATGTGAAGAAAGGAACCAGGGGACCTTCCTTTGATCCCAGGAACCATTATGGAAGGGATTGGGCATATAAGACTGCAAGAACTGGTTTTGAGAGTGAAAATTAATTCACACCTCCAAATCATAGACAGACCCACAGATGTCTAAACATCCAACACATGGAATTTATAAACAAGTCATTTTGTCACCTTTATTTTTTTGGCTTCTGGTTTTGCTCTTACTTTACTTAAAAGGGTTCTAAACAGTAATGTGTGCCTGGCCAACTCCATTCTTATCTACACTAGAACACTGAAATTGGCTCTAAGTCTTTTGAAGTCCCGTGGGTATAGGAGTTCTTCACATCAGTGTCTTGTAACTAATGGTTCCTTTCTACCTTCTTTTATAAGTACCTTTTAAGTAAACTTCTACTTAAATTTTTTTTTTCTTAATTAGAACACAACTTACAGAATTACATATTAACTAGAATTCTTATTCCTACTGAATTAAATGTTAGTGAAAACTAGGAAGCAAGAAATGCTGAACTGTCAGATGCTACCATTGTTTAAATAAAACCAAGACATAATTTTTAGAAACACACTTCCCCATATCATAACCCTCTCTAAATTGGAAATGCTGCAGACATCCAATGAGCATCTATTATTCAATTCAAAATAATTTTCAGATTTTAAATTACACAGAAACTTCACTTAAAAGAATTTATCCCATTTACATGTACTCAATTGTTCTTATTTTTCATAGCTTATCTAGATTATTTTTCAAAACTGAGATACTAGACAAAGCTAGTCATCATTTAAACTTATTTTCCTGTTAACCATTTATAAAGCCTGTGAGCATCAAAAGTTCACCTGAATGTGAACCTTAAAGTTAAATACCTGAGCATTTTGCTGATAGCTCAGAAGATTCAGCTGTTTTCATTGAAAAACAATCTTAAATTAGCTTTATTTATCAGCAAAGAGAGGAATAAAAGAAAACACACACACAAAGGTTTTCTATTTTTGGCTAGATTTATAATCTTACAACCTTTGTGCCAAACGAACATTTAAAAATATTTAGCAGAGGCAAATATAAAACAATCAATCAGCAAACCCAGATAAACACATATGCTTACAATTCTGAAGACATTTTTATTTTACCAATAATTTAAAAGTAATTCTTACTTACTAATGATTACTAAATTCACATGAACTTGATAGGCTTTTGGACTTAATTTACAAGTATTCATTTACTTAGAAACCAATTTGGTAGTGTTCTAAACACAAGCCCTACCATAGTACATGCACATATACAGCATCACAGACTCACCAGCCTACAAAAGATGGCTAGATTCAAATTATTTCTGAAAAAAATCAGGACCTGTCCACATGGCTAAACTTTGTTTTCCTGATAGGTAATCCAACAAAGGTTGTGGATGAAAATTTTGGGTAAAACAGTTTTCATGGCACTTTTGATTTTAAAAATGTCTTTTTACCTTTCTCTTTTAACTTTTAAATAAATTTCCAATGTCTTACATTTTAGCTAGAACTGGCTGAACTATCTAAGAAAACCAAAATCTCCAAGTAACTTTGAATAAGTGATTTTTATTTCAACACCAGTAGCTTAATAAATGCAGATTCTAAGTAGGCAGAAAGAAGTGAGAAATAGACTTTTAGAAGACCCTACTAAAGTCTACAGTTGCAGATTAACCATTTGAGCTCTGAATTTTATTTACTGTAATTTGCTCATTAGTTTTAAAATGTGTACAAATAGGCCATAATATTTAATCTAATGGAGTCCGAGAAAATCTGGCATGTCTTTGAACTTTTCCATGTTTTTAAACAATTTAAAATTTACTGAAACAAACACAGCACTCCTAAAGTAAAGGGGAGACTGAAGAGAAGACATTAAGAATCTTACATCAGACCAAGCATTACCACAAATGACCCAAAGTCCAAATGGCACAGAAACTCAAATAAAACAGACAGAAAATTCACAGTGTGCTACTGGTTTGACTTACCCAAGTGCTGAAGTCCGTTGACTCTCAGATACTGTTTTTCTTCACACCAACTGAGCCTTGCAGGCAGCTGATGCTGAGAAGGGGGAAAGGAGAATCCCCGAGACAGATACATTCGTAGCAGTTGCTGGGATACCCCTGAAATCCTGGCTGAAGGGTCAGTCAGCCACCAGCAGCTTGTACTCAGGAGTGGCTTTTGTTATCCTCAGTAGAGTGAAGTCCTGGCATGCTGCCAGTGGCCAATTGCTCCTTCCTTTAAAACCAGGCAGGCTGGACCACCCTAGGCACACAATTGTAAACGAATTTGTAACCAAATCTAGGCTTGGCTGCTTGCTGCTCCAATGCTGAACACAGCAGATGAGAGTTAGTGGGAGAAAAGGCAGAATTATTCAGAGAGTCAGGAAACCATGAAGATTGTGGATTAAAATCCTAAACTCTTCTCTCAGGTTGCACAAATTTCAGACATCCTTTACGTTAAGGGAAATGGGATGAAAAGGGGGTTGGCATCAAGAGATAACCAATGACCACAGATATCAGGGAGCCAGAGAGAGACTGAGAGGTAGGGAACTACTTTGTCCTTGGTCAGATCACAATTATGCTCTTATATATTTGAATAAAACATAGTTGTTGACATTATTCTCCTTTAGTTCCAGAGTTTGTTTAAAAAACAGCATGATCGCTCCTTTTGCATATTCTCAGTGCTCTAAAATTATCGTATCCTATATGCAGGTATGCGTAAAGGCCCCTTAAACAAAATTGGAGTTAGTTAAGTTTGTTCTTCTGCTGTTTCACTGTTACAGTTCCTCAGGACGCTGACATTCACACATGCTTCTCAATCCCTTCCCGACTCCTTACATGCAGCAGGATGGTGAGAGTTGGCTGGTGATGAGTATTTCCTTTCTCACAGATGGAAAGCTCGATGGGACTCTAGCAGGTTAGGTTCTGCTTAAATAGATTCTCATGAGGGTAGACCAGCAAAGAAGAACAGAAACTGCTCTTCCATAAGCTCTAGCACATTTTAAATGATTCCTTTTTCTTCTGCTGAAAACATGAGGGGATTTTTCTCCAGTATTCACTGCGATAACTAGGTTGAGATCCCAGAGCTAAGGCTCACAAAAGTGTGTGGTGTCCTGTATGACTGGATGCACCTTGGTTTTTTAGCTTTCAGAGTTGACCACACTGAGCTTTCAGCAATTAATTCATCACTTAACGTTTCGGTTCCACCGTGCCATGGCTGGATCCTGAGGAGGTTTCAGTTCCTGAGTTTCTGTTCTGGGGTGTTGTGACTGGAATTGGCTCATGTGGTTGTGAGGGCTAGCAAGTTCAAAATGTTCAGGGCAGGCTGGCAGGCCTGGGACCCAGGGAAGAGCTGATGTTGCAGCACGAGTCCAGAGGCAGTCTTGTAGCAGAATTGCTTCTCCCCCAAGGAGCCTCGGTCTTTTTTTCTTAGGGCATTCAACTGATTGAACAAGGCCTGCCTTATTATAGAGGGTAATATGCTTTGCGCAAATTCTTAAATGTTAGTCATATCTAGAAAATATCTTCACAGCAATATCTAGACTTGGTTTGATCAAAAGTTAGGTGCCAAGGCCTAGCTGTAACTACACATAATAATTAACTATCATATTTATCACTTACAGATGCATATTGAAAAAAATGCAAAAGAATTTTCTTTCAAAAGAAAAATGGAGAACTCTTATTGTATCCTAAGCAGTTCCTGGAATTGATATTCTCAGGATAACTCAGATAATCTGGAATGTTAATTTGTAGTGTGATATCTATTCCTTTTGACGTAAGCATCCAAAATGAAGATAAGTTTGCTGTTCATGGCTTGGATATAGAAACAGTGAAATTGATTCTCCAATGTTTTTCTTTTACTGCATATGTTTAAATTCTGAATGTTTAAAAAACTATCTGTGAATTATATTTCTGGATTTGTTTCTAATTTTTTTTTTTTTTTTTTTGAGTTAGAGTCTCGCTCAGCCACCCAGGCTGGAGTGCAGTGGCTTGATGTCGGCTCACTGCAACCTCCGTACCCAAGGTTCAAACTGCTTCAGCTTCTCGAGTAGCTGGGACTACAAGCAAGTGCCACCATGCCCAGCTAATTTTTGTACTTTTAGTAGAGACAGGGTTTCGCCATGTTGGCCAGAATGGTCTTGATCTCTTGACCTCATGATCTGCCTGTCTTGGCCTCCCAAAGTGCTGGGATTACAGGCATGAGCCATTCTTCCTGGCCTGTTTCTAATTATTTTACACACTGCAATATGGGACAATTAATATCACTGAGATCTTATTATTACCAAAGATCAAAGCTAATTCCTTTACCTATTTACTAATAACTAATTATCTTAAATTCCTAAGATCTCCATATTCATATTTTGATTTGAATGTCATCAAGACAATATTAGAAGGAGGTTCTATACTTCCCTTTGTCTTTCAAGAAATATACTCTTAATTGTATACAAAAATACTGCTTTCTCTGGGATTACGTATCAGAATTATCCATGTTAAATTATTGCACAACTAATTGTTTTAAAGCAAAGAGAAATTAGCAAGGAGTCTGCTAATATTCATAGTGAGAGGTATGTAATTATTTAGGCAAACTTTAGTTTTCCTGTTTGCATTACTTGCTACTTTTCTCAGTTTGAACTTATTATTATTTTATTGTATTTTTCCATAACTTATTGGGGTACAGGTAATATTTGGTTACATAAGTAAAATCTTTAGTGGTGATTTGTGAAATCCTGGTGCACCTATCACTGCAGCAGTATACACTGCATCATATATGTTGTCTTTAATCCTTTGCCCCGTCCCACCCTTTCCCCCAAGTCCCCAAAGTCCATTGTATCATTCTTATTCCTTTGTGTTCTCATAGCTTAGCTCCCACATATCAGTGAGAACATACAATGTTTAGTTTTTCATTCCCGAGTTACTATACAGTACTTAGCATGATAGTCTCCAATCTCATCCAGGTCTTTGCAAATGCTGTTAATTCATTCCTTTTTCTGGCTGAGTAGTATTCCATCATATCTATATATACCACAGTTGTTTTATCCACTTGTTGATTGATGGGCATTTGAGTTGCTTCCACCATTTTGCAATTGTGAATTGTGCTGCCATAAACGTGCATGTGCAAGTATCTTTTTTGAACAATAGCTTCTTTTCCTCTGGATAGATACCCAGTAGTGGAATTGCTGAATCAAATGATAGTTCCATTTTTAGTTTATTAAGGAATCACCACACTGTTTTCCACAGCAGCTATACAAGTTTTCATCCCCACCAGCAGTGTAGGAATGATCACTGAGTCCATGCCAACATCTACTGTTTTTTGATGTTTTGATCATGGCCATTCCTGCAGGAGTCAGTTGGTATTGCATTGTGGTTTTGATTTGCAGTTGGAGAAAATCTTCACAATCTATACATCTGACAAACGAACTAGGACAACAGAATCTACAACAAACTCAAACAAATCAGTAAGAAAACAACAAACAATCTTATCAAAAAGTGGTCAAAGAACATGAATAGACAATACTCAAAAGAAGATACACAAATGGCTAACAAACATATGAAAAAATGCTCAACATCACTAATGATCAGGGAAATGAACTTCTTTATGCACCATGTATCTTGTCCATTTATGCTGGGTTTCAGAGTTTTGTTTTCTCTATCCCAACTTATCTGTAACTTTGATCCTTGATGAAAGATATTCCTAAGGGATTTTATTACTCTGTTACTTACTAGTTGGTGAAAATTCAAGAGAGTGGAGATATCCTTTGACCTAAAATCAAATACACCCCAGAGACAATTCCAAAGAGAAATTTGGAATAAGGCTTTTTGATAAACATATACAAAGAGATCATTAAAGTTCTAAATTACTCACAGACTTCCTGATCCAATTCCTACAAATCATGGGAAAAAGAAGAAAAGAAAAAGGAAAAAAATGAAAAAAAGATATACTATTTGTTTGCTCTTTACCCTGCTTTGACTAGATTTAGAATATACATTTAAGACACATTGTATAACCACAATTTGTTTACAAATTAATGTTAATTTTGCTATGTAATACAAAAAAAGCCCTCTTTTTCAAAATAATTTACCTTTGAGGATAAACCTTAACATATTTTATAATACAAATAGGACACTTTAGAATTAAAAATGGAATACTGATTTTATTTTTGGGCATCTTTGTTGTGGGAGCACAGTAGTTTTAAAACATTTTTATAGGTATTGCTTTTTTGCATTAGAAAATAACCATTTTTTACTTTTGTTTTTCTTACAAGAAAATTGAACCTTTAACTGTTAAGAATTATATTAGAAATATTATGTTTGCCAAGTAAATGAAAATTTCCTAATAGAATATATTTATAGAAAATAAAGTAGAATTTTTTAATATTGTAGGTGGAGATTAAAATGATAGTTTTAATATAAAATTTTATAGTTTATTGTGGTCATGCCTGTAATCCCAGCACTTTCAGAGGCTGAGGCAGGTGAATCACTTGAGGTCAGGAGTTCAAGGCCAGTCTAGCCAACATGGTAAAACCCTGTCTCTACTAAAAATACAAAAGTTAGCTGGGCATGATGGCGCATGCCTGTGGTCCCAGCTACTCAGGAGGCTGAGGCAGGAGAATCACTTAAACCCAGGAGGCAGAGGTTGCAGTGAGCTGAGATCGCACCTCTGTACTCAGGCCTAGGTGACAGAGCGAGACTCCGTCTCAAAAAAAAAAAAAAAAAATCAGTTTATTAATAAATCAGAATATTAGCTTAAGAGTAGTTGCTTTGTATATTTTTCAGCAATACACCCATGTTCCTTTGGTTTATAACTTAGCCTACGAAAGATAACATTTAACTGAAATAATTTACTTGATAGACGCTCTTAGTAGGTGTTAGAAATATTCATTATTTTCCACAGAAAATCACATATGAAAATAATTATCACTTGAAAGTCATCATTAATTCTGAACTCTTAAAGCAAATTTATGGATTTGAATTTTAGGAAAAGGTATCTGTAAGCTATAATTGATGTTTTTTACAGTAGACGATACTTGATTTTGTTTCTGTTTACTTTTGATCCATTAAGCATTTGTATTTCTGGTATTCATGAAAAATTTTATCTTCCTCTGGAATTGCTTAGATGTTTCTCTGTTTTGGAAAACAATGGTCCCAAGCATAGCACATTATTCATATTTATTATAATTATATATTTTTAGAAAACATTACACCTAGAGTTTTTCTTATGGCTGTTCTGGGGATCCTTTTGTATTTTTCATTATGAATTATAAGATTGTTAATACCTTATTTTTTCCTCTTTTCTGTAAGTAAATATATGACTCAAAGGTCACATATAAAACTGAAAGATCCAAAGGCAGATGTCTCTGGATTCAACCAGAAAGCAGCCTCTTGCTCAAAAGTAAACCCAAGTAAGCTGTTGATACACATATAATGTTTCTAGATCATCATTTATTATAATTCATATTAATTTAACTCCGAACACCCTGGATACCAGATAGCAGGTACTCTCATGATAATAAGACAAGTGGCAGGAAATACTAAAATTTCTAGACCATATTTACCATCCTTCCTTGAATACATATTTTATTCCAAGATTTTTCATAAATAAATACTTTTTAAGTTACTTTACAAATCACCTTTAGGTTTCTGTTTCTCCTCCAATGTGTAAAGTACTTTACACGTTATCATTTCTACCCTTGCAACAACAACAACAACAAAAAGCCAAACAAACTGAAAAAACATTTTCTAAAAACCCACCAGGGAATTGAGGTCACAGGACCAGCTGCCGCTCTGAAAACTGGAGAGACACATGAATTCAGGGAATACAGATCAATTACCTGAAGCAGAAGTCGCTGGATCATCTGAACAAACTTCAGTGAATTATTGCAAGCTGAGGGTGGATAAGCTTGACAGGTGAAAACTCCTAGGTGCCCAGCTTGGGGAAGGACCACATATCTTGATGGTTTTTTATTTACAGGGGTCTATTTTATTTACAGGGTTTTTATTTACAGACCTCCTACTAAGGTCTCCAGTTGAGAATCAGAGAACAATCACTTTTTGTATGACTAGGGGAGAGAAAAAGTAACCATTTTGCAGTGTACCCAAGGGAAAGGTAACCATTTTGAAAGAAATCCAGAATGTTCTCCACTAAAAAAAGACCTACACAGAAAGAGAGAAGACTTCTCTAGAGCCTTATCCAATGTGAAAAAGGAAAATTACACAAGTCTAGCCACCTCTAGCCTTCTGTCTGGGGTGCAAAGCTGAGAAAATCATAGCAGACAGTCACAGATCCACTGAATGACTGGAACCTCATTGTAGGTTTACAGAATGCTTTTCTCCCCCAACACCAACACAGCACAGGGCTACCAAATAATAACAGGAATACAGCAGAACATTCTGCAAGGCTCAGACTCTACTTAAGGACATTCTAGGAAAACCAAGGACAATGGAAAAGACAAAAAGTCAAATAAAAGGACACTAGAGGAGATTAAAGCCACTGAAACCAACAACCACAGCAGTTAACACGGCTTAGCTCCCAGCCAGTTAAAGGTAAAGCTTCACATTAAAAGTCTGTCTTAGTTCCTATTATCTAATACAAGCATGCTAAAAGCCAATGTGCACATCCCTGCCTCCACCCCCCACACACCAGAGCATTCAAGCAAAATAAACTTGAGTTTAAAGGGAGCATATTCTGATTGTGGAAATTGTTTCAATATTTAATATTACATTTTAGAAATGTGGGGAAAAGTTAAAGTAAGCACAAGGTACATATTTGGGTATTACTACGACTCTGAAAAACCCCACATCACTACTCTTATTTTTTCCTGCTTAACATATTTGCAGAATGCTTGGCAGACATAAGCAATGCATCATTAAATTTTAATTTATTTTGATGCAACTGATCTGAAAGTTATGCCAAGTTCTTTTGGAATGATTTTATAATTTATTATTTCTCCATCACCAATGAACCTAATATGATGAGCAGAGAGGAAGAATAAGAATAATAAACTTTAACACTATCAAATATACAAAGCCTATAGTATAGCAGAGGTGTTTTAAATTTCCATCTTATTGAGATTTTTGCTACAATCTACAGATATTCATCTTCCAGATGAACAATTTGGTACCTGGCAATCTAAAACCAGTAAATGTTTTAAAATACTTTATTTTAATTTTGTCCCATGAGCATTAATATATTTTTAATTTAAGTTTATTGAATCTAAATGGTTCAATTCATTAAGTAATATGAAAACACAAACTAGTCAGGCCAATAAATATTGCCACAAATAAATCTTACACAATACTCTTACTACAATCAATAACCTTACATTTTAAATATTTCCTGGCACTCGAAATATGACTTCTTCCTGAAATTTTTAATCATAATTATATATACAGTTTTCTAAAATCAACCACTGTAATAACAACCAACACAAATAATGATATTTTCTTTTTTTTAAAATCAAAAATCAAGCTTGGTAAATACCCCTTTTTATTCTCCATTTATACCTACCACCTTATAATTTGTATCTATCTGATAAAAATATGAGTCTCTGATTATATCACCTATGTAAAAAGATCTGACCGTTGGCATCAAGAAAAGAAAAATTAGCTTCTTACAATGTACTGGAATTAATAAGGATTAATCAGTTAAAGCTGTGTATTACTAGTGAATAAATAGAAGAATGGGAGATAAGGTTTGTAAATACACCTAAATGTATTTATTAATTTAAGGTATTTTCTCAATTTGTGGGTAATAAGTGGGCTTGGGATGACTAATTGTCCATGTGGGGAAAAATTAAAGTCAAATCTATAACTTATAGAGCAGAACTCTAAAACTAATTTAATATTTAAATTAAAAACAATGACTCATAAGAGACTGTAAGAAATTGTGAGTGAACTTAGTTATGCTTTGGAGTGGGGAAAAATCACAAAACCAATAAGAAAAGATTGAAAATTTCAGCTGTATTAAAGAGATACATATAGATATGAACATAGCAATAGAATATGTTACTACACTTTCCATGTATAAAGAACTAATATCCCTAATAAAGATCCTTTACAATTGATTTTTAAAATAGAAAACAAAGTGTGTGAAGAGACAGGTTCCAAATAAGGGAAGATCTATTTAGTATTGAAAGAAGTACTGAACATTCCTCAGTTTAAATAAAACAAACTTTAGGAAGATATTATTTTCACCTGTCAGCTTGGTAAAAGCCAAATGTTTATTAATACCTCACATTTGTGAAGGTATGGAAAATGAGCTGATAGGAACATAAATTAGAAGCTGATAAAGGATATTTGATTGCTTTCAAAATATTTACAGTATTTTAAAATTGTGTGTGTCTGTAAATATAGGTGATTGACGGATGGATGGATGGATAGACAGATACATTGATACGTAGACAGATAGATAGAGCTGCCTTGTAACTCAATAATTGCACTACAGGAATTTATTCTACCAATACTAGATCCACATCACACATGCAAGAATGGATGGAGAAGCACAGGACTGTAATGACTAATGCACAGATTTAATCATCATAGCATTTTTCACTATAACTAACGCCTGGGAATAAATGCACGCCAGTAGGGACCTGTTAAATAAATTATAGCACATTCAAACAAAATAATTTTAAAAAATATTACATCCACTTGCAGATACACAAATGAAGAGTGAGGAAGCTCTTTATGTATGGCGAGGTAAAGACATACTGTTAAATGGAAAAGGAACAAGGAGTCAAGCAAATGATATGTTATGCTATATATTACATTAAAAAAGAGTAAGCACGAATATACGCTTTTGTTATTTAAAAATATTCTGGAAGATTAAATAAGAAAGTAATACAACTGCTTGACTCTGGCAATAGGATACCCAGGAAGAAGTTAAGGAACCAGGAGGATTGAGAACAGGTATCGAAGCAAAACTGTAGTTTGCACCTGTTTGCTTTTGGAAGCATGTGGTTGTATGATATATTTAAAATACAATTTAGAGAAAAACAAAACTACATAGATGATTCCAAGGTGGAAGTCATTAGTTGCAGAACAACCGCGGGGCTTTGTGCTTACCTAAGACCATCATTTGTACCTCTGCTGGTTCAGTTGCCTAACATGCAGACCAGAGGGTGTTTTTGTCTTTTCCTCTTTTTTGACCATTTTTCCCTGAAGCATATTTTCAGCTAGTGTATAAGATTTTAAACTTCTTCAGGCACTGTTCACTATACACAGAAACAAAGGACTGTTAACATTTTTTTTTTTTTCTTTTAGACAGAGTTTCACTCTTATTGCCCAGCTGGAGTGCAATGGTGGGATCTTGGCTCACTGCAACATCCGCCTCCCAGGTTCCAGTGATTCTCCTGCCTTAGCCTCCTGAGTAGCTGGAATTACAGGCACCTGCCTCCTTGCCTGGCTAATTTTTGTATTTTTAGTAGAGACGTGGGTCTCACCATGTTGGCCAGGTTGGTCTCGAACTGCTGACCCCAGGTGCTCTGCCCGCCTCAGCCTCCCAAAGTACTGGGATTACAGGCATGAGCCATCATGCCTGGCCTATTAACCAACTTTTTTAAGCTGTATTTTAAGGTTAATATGTATCTCGTTAGCAGTAAGTCCGTAGAACTGACTCCCTGAAAACACTGAACATCCTACACAGGGAAAGACAAACAATGTTCACAAATACTGCCTAATTTAATATTCAAACAACTCATAAACTGAATTATTATTCCAAAAATAGAGGTAAGAACAGAGACTGTCTTGTTCATTTAGGCTACCCTAAGAAAATACCATAAACTAGGGAGTTTATAAATAGCAGAAATGTATTTCTCACAGCTCTGGAGGCCTGGGAAATCCAATATGGCAGATTTAATATCTGGAGAAGGCCTTTTCCTAGTTCATGGATGAGGCCTTCTCTCTGAGTCCTCACATGGTGGAATGGGCAATATAGCTCTCTAGGGTCTCCTATGTAAGAACACTAGTCCCATTGTGAGGGTCCTACCCTTATGACCTAATTACATTCCAATGGGCCGGCCTCTGAATAGCATCACACTGGTGATTAGGCTTTAACACATGAATGTGGGGAAGACACAAGCATTCCCATCATAGCAGAGAGTCAAACATAAAATTTTCTAAAGTCACAAAATAAGTGATTCAGTCTGAGTGCCAAACCACATCACTGACTTCTTATACTCTTCTTCCAGAAAACCATGCTGCTAGCACAAGAAGTCTCTATGCAGGAACAAACTCTTTAATTGATTACATTGGTATTAGCAATTGCTCACAGCTCTAGATGCTGATTTTCTGCTCTGGAAATAAATGAAGACCATCCAGAATAAATACTACTTATTCAAAGCTTACCATAGCACAGGAATCAGCCACCAGCAGTTGTGTTTGACAGAGAATCAAACGCCGACAGAGGAGCCGGAAAGCTTTATGGGTGAAATAAAAAGGGGCTGGTGTGGGAGGGAGTTTCAAGTCCCTTTTCTTATTGGAGATTGTAGGCATAGGTAAAGTGGAGGCAGGCTAAAGAGAAACAGCAACCTATGTGCTCAGTCAGGAGAACATATTTGGCTTTTTCTGGTTGGTTCTAAATTGAAATTAGGCACAAAAATTAGGGAAGCTGGCAGTTAGAACAAGTTCTGATCTTGTTGCTGCAAAGGTTGTGAGTCAGAATCCTATCTTTAGGATTAAAGTTCAAATCCTGAACTTTGTACATTCTGTTTATTGCTGTCCTCAAGGAACTCACTCTCTGCTGGAGAAATATCTGACCAACATGGATTAAACATGGATCAGGCCCTGATCTCGCTTTTCTGAGAACATTTACTTTAGAAAACTTGTAATTTTTTTCTCTGTATCTTTGGTTGCAAGTCTTTTCAGAAGCCTCTCGCCCAGTTTAACAACCTAGGACTGCCTTTCTCAACGACCTGAGACTCATCCTTTGCTATGTAATCACTAAGGAAGATGGCACTGCTGTCTCCCAGTCTCTGTGGGAGGAAAGGAATCAAGTTTAGTGGGCATGTTTCTCCAAGCTGTAAAATTACTTCCTATGAAAAAGACAAAGTTGACTTTTCTTTTGGGTGAGGTAAATTAACAAATATAGATGGCCTGTGATCTTCCATGATAAGCTGCCCTGGAACATATTCCTCCTGTATAGTTTTAGAAACTCTCCCATCCTTTGTTTCAGCTGAGCTGAGTTTAGACTCTCCCCTTCATGCAAAGCCTTGAGGGAAGTCTTTCTTACCTGTTTTACTTTGGAGCAAATTTTGCTTCGACACGCACATCAGAACCTTAGTGTTGCATTTTTTCTTTCTATTCTTTATTTTAAACATGAATATAAACAGTTGTAGGTAGAAGATAAGAAGCTCAGTTTAAAAATATGATTTAAATGCTGGGCGTGGTGGTTTACACCTGTAATCCCAGAACTTTGGGTGGCCAAGCCGGGGATATCATGAGGTGAGGAGATCGAGACTATTCTGGCCAACATGGTGAAGTCTTGTTTCTACTAAAAATAAAAATTAGCAGGACACGATGGTGCATGCCTGTAGTCCCAACTACTGGGAAGCTAAGGCAGGGGACTCGTTAGAACCCGAGACAGAGATTGCAGGGAGCCAAGAATGCGTCACTGCACTCCAGTCTGGCTGGCAACAGAGCAGGACTCCCTCTCAAAACAAAACAAAACAACACAAAACAAAAAACCAATGATTTAAAATGTGAATAGGGTAACCACACACAAATGAGTATTACTTAAAACCCGATATTAACAAAATGAATCTTATTTACATAACCATTCATTTAAAAAGAAAAAATAAAATTTGCTTAAAATAATTAACAAATCCATGATTAAAATGGTAAATTCATGTATGGATACAAAAATCTCAGATAAATAAATGCAAGTGGAGTCACATCTCGTCTTTTGGGACAAGCAGCTTCAGCTTTTTTGTGGCATCTTTCATAAAGAATCTGTGAGATTATTACAGATTCTTTATGGTGAGAGTATTACCCCCAGGGTGCCTTTTCTGTGTAATTTTGTTTAAGATTGTAGTAGTTTCTCAAACTTTCACCACTCTCCACAATTCTTTTAACACAAACATTCACAGAGAATGAGGGTTCACAGTCAGCCTTTACAGAAAGGGAGGAGTTTTGAAATGGCTGGCAAAACCAACCAAAAAAGATATCTGTCCAAAACTAACTATGAGAATAGGGGCTGCGAGTGCTTAGTTGTACATTCATTAGGGATTCATAGTTGTCTTGTACAATCTTTGGAAAAGTCTTTCAGGTAGATGTATAAATTTTGGATGTGTGTGTGTGTATATATATACATATATACACACACACACACGTCCAAAATTTTATATATATATATATATATAAGGGTTGTTGAAATTACACCATCTTTTTATAAAAACAAAAACTATAACAAACCTACATAAAGAGAAAAAACATGCAAATACTAACTCGAAATACTTAATAGGCATTTCCTTATCTGTAGGGGAATGATTAGTCAGAAGCATCTGCCAGGCCTTATGTGACTGGCTTTGTCTGCCCTCCTGGTGTAGTGTTATCTCCCTCTAATCGTTTATTTAGTGCCCAGTGCTCTTTATGACAAAGCCCTACTTTAGAATGAGTGTCTTGTTTTTTTGGGAAGTTACCATAATGGAAGAGACATTTTTGTCTTTTTGGTCTATAATAAAATAAAAATCATAATTTAAGTACATAATCTTCATAAAGTGTTTGTATATAATTGTTTTATTTTATGATTATTTTTAATTGACACAAAATTATTCTTCTGTCTGGGGTACATTGTGATATTTCGATAAATGAATACAATGTGTAATAATCAAATCAGGATAATTAACATATCCTTCACCCCAAATATTTATTATGTCTTTGTGCTGGAAATAAGCAAAATCTTCTCCAGCTATTTGAACGTCTATGAGAAATCAGGGTTAACTATAGTCACCTTCCAGTGATATGGGACACTAGACTTATTTTTCATATTTGGCTATAATTTTGTATCTATTAGCCAAACTTTTCTTATCCTCCCCTTCCCACTATCCTTCCTAAACTCTGGTACACCTTATTTTACTCTCTCCTACTCTATGGCAACGTTTTAGCTTTCAGATTTGAGTTAAAACGTGCATTGCTTATATATCTGTGCCTGGCTTATTCCATCTAATATCATGTCCTCCAGACTCATCATATTGCTTTGAATGACAGTGTGTTATTCTTTTTTATGGCTATTTTCTCCTATGCATATACACCACCTTTTCTTTATTTATTCATTTGTTGATAGACCCTTAAGTTGATTCTGTAGCATGACTATTGTGACTAGTACTACAATAAACATGAAAGTGCATATATGTCATTGACATACAAATTTCTTTTTCTTTGGATATGTACTTAGTAGTGGGATTGCTAGATTGTATGGTAGTTTTATTTTTAATTTTTTGAGGAAACGTCATAAGGTTTTTCACAATGTCTGTGCTAATTTACATTCTCACCAAGGGTGTATAGGAGTTCTTGTTTCTCTGCATCTTCACCAGCGTGTTATTTTTCATAACATTGACACTATTTATTCTAATTGGTGTGAGATGATATTGCAAGGTGGTTTTGATTTGCATTTCCCAGATGACTAGTAATGATGAGCATTTTTAATATACTTGTTAGCCATTTGTATGTTTTCTTTCAAGAAAGTCTGTTTAGATCATTTTCCTGTTTTTAAAAGCAGCTTATTTTTTTCTTGGTGTTAAGTTGTTTGAGATCCTTGTATATTCCAGATATTAATCTCTAGTTTGCAAATATGTTCTCCCATTATGTAGCTTGTCTCTACACTTTGTTGTTTGCTTTCTTTACTGTGCAGAATCCTTTTATTTTGATATAACCCCATTTGTCTATTTTTCTTTTTGCTTCTGTTTTTGCGGTCTTATCCATAAAAATCAAATGTTCTGAAGCATTTGTCCTGTTTTTTTCTAGTAGTTTCAGGACTTACATCTAAGGCTTTAATTTATTTTGAGCTGATTTTTGATGTTAATAGAGGTGTAGTTTTATTCTTCTGCATACGGATATCCAGTTTTCCCAGGATCATTTATTGAAGAAATTGTCCTTTCCCTCAGTGTATGTTTGGTGCCTTTGTAGAAAATCTATTGTTTGTAAATATGTGGATTTATTTCTGGGATTTTTATTCTGTTTCATTGGTCTTTGTGTCTGTGTTTGTGTCAGCACCATGCTGTTTTGGTTACATTAGCTTTGTAGTACATTTTGAAGTCAGATAGTGCAATGCCTTCAATTTTGTTGTTTTGTTTCAAGATTGCTTTGTCTATACTGAGTCTCTTGTGATTTCATATTATACAAATTTTAGGATTTTTTTTCTATTTCTGTGAAGAATGTCATTGACATTTTGGTAGGGATTGCATTGAATCTGTCGCTTGCATTGGGTAGTATGGTCATTTTAACAATGTTAATTCTTCCAATTCATAAACATAAAATGTCTTTTCATTTTGTATGTGATTCCTCTTCAATTTCTTTATCAGTGTTTTATAGTTTTCATTGTAAAGATCTTTCACTTTATTGGTTAAATTATCCTTTTTTTTTTTTTTTTTTTTTTAGCTATGGTAAATGGGATTGCTTTCTTAATTTCTTTTTCATCAATCTTAACTGCGCTGAACTAGCTGAGGTCTGATTCCCTTTGCCAAATGTCTAATGCTGCTATCAATCTTCAAGAAAATGGTTTTACTATACATATTCTTTATCTTTAAAACTGTTCTAAAATAGTTTATGTTTTTTTAGTTTTTTAGAGAAAGAGAAAAACTTGCAGGACACTTATAACCTAAAAAAGCTCTCCCTGTAAAAACAGCCATAGTTTATTGAATGTTTACTTACCATATGTCAAGAAATTTGTAAAAGCTTTAAATATGCAATTTTACTTTTTATAATTCTGTGACACAGATAGTTACCAGTCACCTTAGAGGCTAGACCCACAGTGAAATATCATCCTGCTTTGTGATGGCCATGATCTGTATACCATTGTGAGTATATGGTATCTACATTCATTTTTATCCAAAACACATGACCAATATTATAATAAATATATGCACCAAATATTATAAGAGGATAGAGTGAGACTCTTCTCAGCAAATAAAAATTATGATCAATAAAAAAGTTTATATTGTCTTTTGTTTTGAATCACTATGAACCTCTAACAGTTCTAAATGAAAATATGCAATTTGGACTTTGACTTTCTTTATTATTTTCATTGGCTCTTTATTTCTGAGTATTTCTTGGGCATTTTACCTCCTCATATAAAACATACCATGATTAATTTCCTCCAGAGACCCAAGTACCTCAACAAACACCTGGACTTAAAAATATATATATATATTTAAATGTATTCACAAAATAGGATATGCGTTCTGTTCTAATTATTTTAAATTAGTCTAAAAAAATGTGCAACTGACATATATTTTGCCCTGCATTATCTCCAAACTTTTGTGAAGAGGATGTGAGAGAAGACCTGGTATTTTCCACTTTTCACAATTATCTAAACCTTCTTGAACTCAGTTGCTGGTAAAAATGCATCTTTTCTTAGTGAGTGAAAAGTTTTTTGTTGTTATCTCATGACTTCATTCTTCTCTATAGCAGACTTAGAGATTTGTCATCAGACCCATAAAGGATATAGCATTTGGGGCGGGGCCAAGATGGCCAACTAGAAGCAGCAGCAATTAGAGGCTCCCATCTAAAAGATCCCAAACAGTGTGCCAATCCTGCACCAACAACTGAAGTATTCAGGTTCTGTCATTGGGACTGACTAGGTGGCTGGTCTGACCCACAGAGAAGAAGGAAGAGCAATGTGGTGCTGTGGCCCACCTGAGAGCTACATGGGGGAGGGAAGCCCCCACCCCCCACCCAAGGGAGGCAGTGAGTGAGTGTGGTACCCAGCCTGGGAAACTGTGCTTTTTCCATGGAGCTGTGCAAACTGTGGATCAGAAGATCCCACTGAGGAGCTCATGCCGCTAGGGCCTTAGGTCTCAACTATAGAGCAGAGCAGATTCTCAACAGCCACTGGAATAGAATTGACCTAAGCCTACCAGTTTCCTGGGGGGATGGGCCGCCATCACCACTGCTGTGGCTGCCTTCTGTCTAAGTCATCTGAGCTCCTTGCAGGAAGGATGGCAGTCAACACTGCAGCTGCAGGGCCTCCCTGCAGGAACTCCAACTCAATTCAGGGTCTCAGGGACAGAATTCTGATCTCTCTGGGCCTAAGCCCCTGGTGGTGTGGAGCAGCTGGCTATTGGCTCTGCAGACCAACAGACTGTCTTTCCTCCTGCTAGCTCTGAGGAATCTGTGCAGGCCAGACAAGTGGGTTTCCCCACAGTGCTGCATACTCCCTCAACCAAGGGACAGCAAAAATGCCTTGTTAAATGGGTCCTGCTTCCCAAGCCACTGAACTGGGTGAGACCTCCACAATAGGGGCTATCAGACATCTTAGGAGAGTTCCTATTGATATCAGATTGGTGTCCCTAGAGGTCAGAGATCCCAGAGGAAGGAGCAGGCCTCCATCTTTACTGTTCTCCAGCCTCCTCGAGTGATATCTCCAGGCATGGGAGATGAATAGGGCCTGAAGTGAACCCCCATCAAACTCCAGCAACCCTGCAGAAGAGGAGCCTCAGTATTGAAAGCAAAACAAGCAGAAGGCAACAACAATAGCATCAACAAAAAAAGTCCTCACAAAAACCTCATCCAAGGGTCAGCAGCCTCAAAGATCAAAACTAGACAAACTCATGAAGATGAGAAAGAATCAATGAAAAAGCACTGAACACCCAAAAGGCCAGAGTGCCTCTTCTCCTCAGATGATTGTAACACCTCTCCGGCAAGGAAGCAGAACTGGGAGGAGGATGAAATGGATGAACTTAAAGAAGTAGGATTCAGAAGGTGGGTGATAACAGACTTTGCTGAGATAAAGGAGCATGTTCTAACCCAATGTAAATAAGCTAATAACCTTGATAAAGCTCAAAATGCATCATGAGAAATTCATGAAGCATACACAAGTATCTATTCCATTACTGGTTCTATACCCAAAGGATTATAAATTATTTTATTCTAAAGATGCATGCATATATATGTTTATTTCAGCAGTATTTACAGTAACTGAGACATGAAACCAACTCATATGTCCATCAGTGATAGTTTGGATAGAGAAACTGTGGTACATATACACCATGGAATACTATGAAGCCACAAAAGGGATGAGATCATGTCCTTTGCAGGGGCATGGAGGGAGCTGGAAACCATTATTTTCAGCAAACTAACACAGAAACAGAAAACCAAACACCGCATGTTCTCACTCACAAGTGGGAGTTGAACAATGAAAACACGTGGACAGAGGGAGAGGAACAACACACACTGGGGCCTTTAGGAGGTGGGGCAAGGGGACGGAGAGCATCAGGACAAATGGCTAATGCATGCAGGGCTTAAAACTTAGGTAACGCATTGAAAGGAGCAGCAAACAACCATGACACATGTATACCTACGTAACAAACCTGCAAGTTGTGCACATGTATCCCAGAACTTAAAGTGAAATAAACACACACATACACACACACACACACACACACACACACACACATATATATATATATATATATATATATATATATATATATATATAGAGAGAGAGAGAGAGAGAGAGAGAGAGAGAGCACATTTACTAATCCTCTTGTCCATGGTCCTGTTCTGAGAAGCATACAAAAGAAAAGTTAGTTTATCAGGAAGAAAGCAATGTTGATTCATGAAAAGCTAAATAGTGATTGACAGCCAATATCAAATCTATATAGAAAGGGTCAAGATGAGTGGACAAGTAAGTCGTAATGAGAATTATGACTTGCTGGGCTTAATTGTGAATGTGTAGATTTCAGAGAAGTGATATACACTGAGAAATTCATATAAATAAAAACAAAATTGTTGCAGCTGTGTAAAAATGTGGGAAATATATATAGAATGGATTGACACATCCAGTGTGTGCCTTTGAGACCAGCTGTTCTTTTTAATATTTCTTACTAGGAAGACTTTATGTAGTTACAGTTCTTGGACTGTTAATATATAATAGTGTTCTGAAGATTGTGTTCTTTACTTTGAAATTAAAAATAATACAAAGAGTTTAATGTGGAATATTATCCTATATTTTTTATTTATATCTTTATTGGAAATATCTTCATGTTTTCCATATTTTCCTAATGTTCTGCAATAACTATATATGACTTTCTAATCAGAAAAAAATACGTGCTATTAAAAGCTAGCTAATACATAGTTATGTTTAAATTTGCTAGATGAAGCAAATCCTCAAAATTACAGCATTAAAATAATTTCCTTATTTGGGTAAATTTTAAAAATGACTAGTGCAAAGTGAAGTTAATTTAGTGATTGTCCATATTTTATGTTGTAAATATTTTTATACATGAGCTTCAATATATATAGTGGGAACTGTTATGTTCTCTATCTGTATTCAGTAAAATATTATGAGACTACTTATAAACTTTTAAGAAGCTATGGAATAAGAAACAACTAAGTAAACAACTGAATCACTGAACAAATGAATGAATAATGTATCCAATTTGAACATGTGGCTTGAAAATAAATCATATCATGTACAGGAAGTGCAGAATGAAATGTTCCAAATAACTGAATGAATTTAGGGTATCCTTGTGACTGATCTCAAATATTCTGAAGTGAGAAATGCCCTTACAATTGCTTTCTGCAAAAGCCATCTCCATAAAGCCATCATGCTTGACTTACATCTGAAAGTTTAGAAAAATACTGCATCCTCTGGCATGCTAAATAGCTAAATACTTCATAGTATTTAGACATAATTGATAATGTCATTAAATTAGACACATACCTTCACAGAGTTTTAGAGTTTTTAGACATTATTTAATCAAACTCCCCTCATCTATTGGATCATAGGGAAGAGACATAAACGCTAAGAATATTTTCCCAGTTCACACAGTAAGTTATCATTGACACTCAGGTTAGACTCTAGGAGTATCCCTGCTCACTCCTCATTTCCTATATAGTAGTGAGACTTCTCTTCTTAAGAACACACAGATACACAGTTACAGGAGAAATATACATACACTATCACTTTATATTTAATCCACTCCCACCCTCACTTTCTTTTGTAGTTGTGATAATGAACTAAAATTGAGATACATCTGTCAAATAAAATGTAATGAATGAAAATAATCCAACAAAGGCAGATATACACAAATAACAAAATACTGAGAACTACGGAACTCTTAACATAGTACAAACCCATACTACTGTCTGCGCTGTGATGCTTGGCCATGCTCTAGCATGGCTTCTAGCAGCAGACAGCTGTGTGCCCCTCAGATGACCACCTTTAAAATATCTGCCTGAGAAAGTTCAGTGTTGCCAGGAAAATGTCCTGTTCGCTCCAGCTAAAACCTGGTGGTCGGTAGATACCTGCCTCAATCCCCTGTTAGGGAAGTGCAGGGATCCATGAGCCCCACACTGGGCACCAGAATGTAGGGAGCCTGCCCTACGTCACCCGTGGGTACCCTGTGTTCGGCGGCAACAAAGGAATGAGAAAAAGACAGATTAAGAGAAATAGTGGGACCAGGGGACTATTACTCACTACTTTGGAGGAGACAGTGAAGGCCCCCAGCTCTGATCATCCACACTGTTTGATCTATGGGGTAGGGGTGGAGTGATGGTGGAGTGAATCAGTGAGCCGGAACTGGTGTGTCATCCTAAGGCTTGATAACAGTGGCGGTTTGGGAGTCTCACAAAACAAGAACATGAGGTTTTCTTTAACTTATTATCTATGTGCAGCTGGTGGAACTTGGGCCTTACAAGGAGCCTACAAGTCTGGCTACGTCATAGTGCTACCAAGGGGTTTTAGCCCTTGAGCACAATGTTCATGGTAACAGAGCCGAGGTCACCCTGCACTGGAACATGAGGCATGGAGAGGCCTTCCTCCTCAGAGGCCTCCCTCCTGCGGCCTTCCGCAGTTTGTTGTTGCTTGTTTGTGTGTTACTCATAACCAATTTATGTAGGCACTCTGTAAGTCCTTTCTCCTTTGCTGCTTTTCCCAACAGGGAAGTTACTTTAGAAATCTGGCAATTATCAATCCTTTTTGTGGTATTTTTTTTTTTTTTAAGACAGTGTTGCTTTGTCAACCAGGCTGGAGTGAAGTGTGGGGGCACAACCGTTGCTCACTGTCACCTCAAACTCCTTGCCTCAAGCCATCCTCCTGTCTCAGCCTCCTGGGGAGCTGGGACTACAGGAGCATGCCACCAGGCCCAGCTAATTTTCTGTAAAGACAGTATCTGGCTTTGGGCCCAGGCTGGTCTCAAGCTATCCTCCAACCTCCTTCCCAAATGTTGTGATTACTGCCATGAGCCACCAAACATGATCGTCTGTGTTTTGAGATGCAAACCTACCAACCAAAACTGTTTCCTCAAAGACCTGAGAGCCATCTCTGCAATGGTGATAGTAAGAGGACTGACTCTCTCCATCTAGCTCCCAGTTTTGGTGAAAGTATAAAGGCCTACCATTGGTGGTCACCTAACTTCAACTTGCTATAAAGACAAACAGTTGTTTCTCCTCCCAATAAGCAAATCCAGGTGGCCTGATCACATGAACTTGGCCCCTTCACATCAGTCAATACCTTTCCCTTACCACACCCAAATGTGTAAAAGGTTTCCTGCCTTTGTTTGCTGGGATGTAAGTTCAGTTCATGACGGACTCTTCCTTATTGCAACAGCGTTCCTGAGTTAAATCCACCCTTATTGCTTTAAATAGTGTCTGAAATTATTTATCCTTGACAATATGTTGCTGGATGCATAACTGCAAAAGCCCATCTCATTTAAGAGGGAGAGTATCAGGGCCTAAATTACAATATGATAACATGCATATAAAATCATTGGCTTACCTCCAATGCCCTAATTCCATACTGGATTTTGGTATTAAATATTTTAAACGTGTACATCGATTGCTGAATGGCTTCATTGTAGGTGGAGAACTCTCCTGTTGCTGCTGGAGATAAGACTGACTCCAAACCCTGTCCAAACAGTTTCGCTGAGAAAATGACTGCTCCTAACCTTAAGGCAGGCCAAATACACTCTCAGTTTTCAAAGGCCAGGTGGATTAAATGTGTAAAGTCTTTGTTACAAATTATAGGGAGTCCAGGGAACTGTAGCTAAGTAGAGTGTAGAAACCTTCCAAGAACATTTGAATTTAGAAGAAAAAGAAATCCTAATATGCAAGTTGATTTTGAACCTCAGATGGCTACATTTTTACCTATAGTTTAAGATCATTTTATTGTATGCATGAAAAAATATTAACGATTTGGGGTTATTTTGTTTTTAGGGCTATTAAATGCTAAGATATACATGTTCTATGTTTGTAGAAAATTTTTCTCCTATATTTTTTTTAATATTTGAAAAATTGTATTTCTTAAGAAAGGCTCTCTCTCCAGTTGCCCAGGCAGGACTGCAATGGTGCAATCTCAGCTCACTGCAGCCTTGACCTCCTGAGCTCAGGTGATTCTCCCACCTCAGCCTCCTGAGTAGCTGGGACCACAGGTGTGCACCACTGTGCCTGGCTAGTTTTTTGTATTTTTAGTAAATACGTGGTTTTGCCTTGTTGCTCAGGCTGGTCTCGAACTCCTGGACTCTAGCAATGCACCTGCCTCGGCCTCCTACAGTGCTGAGATTACAGGTGTGAGCCACTGCTCCCGGTACTGTTCATCTTTTAATTAAGGATTGAATTGACTTATTTAAAAGGAAACCATTTTGTATCTAGTATATTTATAAATGTAGTTTCTAATATATGCTGTATTTGAAGAAACAATTTGTTACATTCTTTACTTATATTAAACAAACAAATTTCATCTTTTAAAAATTATTTCACTGGGTTTCAGAGATACATGAAGGCTATGAACATATGAGATACTGAAAATATCAATTTTGAGAGTTTTGAATATGTCAAATATAAAGCCCAACAATTTGTTTCTGAAAGTATACTCTCACAAATATAATTCTTTTAACTAATGTAAACATGAAAACATTTAAAACATTAACTTAGCTTTAATTTCTTTAATTTTGTTCGGAATTGCTACTAGGAGATGTATTTTTCTAATAGGAACAGGGAATCGCGAGGTTTGTCTACAATTCATTTTTATTTTTGTTTCAGAGGAACAGGTGTTGAACTTTAAGGTTGCACCAGGAAACCAAGTATTAGAAGAAAGACTGTCAAGATTCAAGAGAACCCACGTGAACCAAACACAGCAAGAAGTCAACAGCAATCTAAACAACTTGATGATTTCCCTACAGAAAGGTTGAGATGTAAACTTGGCTTTGTTTCCCACAGTAAACACTGTCCTTAGAATTTCTAGTGCTACTGAGCCTTATGGTAATTTCATACAACTTATGTGAAATATTTCTTGACTGCCTACGGCGTTCAAGGCTTTAGGTTTTATATGACACCTAAAAAGGTACTATTAAAGGAGTTAACATTCATTCATACAAATGAGTCGAATGATCATATGTGAGTAATTTTTTTTTTTTTTTACTTTCATTTGTTAGTTTATCTATTTTCTTCCTCCCATGTCGAACTTTTAGAAATGTTGACAATAATACTTGAAAAGCACTAGAACTTCGGTAACGGGATGAAAGGCTGCTCATTCTTAGCAGAAGCTGTAGAAATGGTATATTTTAAACCAGTATTTAATGACGGTGTTTAGACACAGAAGTTTTTGACTTTGATGAAAGCATATTAAGGAAAAGGAGTTAAAGATATCTAGCATGTAGAAAGCAGAAAGGTACACAGAAGATAGCGTATGTTTTAGTTTTTTATTTGCATCTTCAGACCTCAAATCTCGCTGCTGGATCTTACCCTCAATCTTCATCCTTCTGAAAGATGATTGTGACTACCGTCTATCTGCAGTTTATTAAATTATTAATTATTTCTCAAGTGTATTAAATACTTGAGAAACAGATAATGTTTACTTGCTATAAACCTTTTAGATGTTTTAGAAAAAAGAAAGCAAATCTAAAGAAAGCAGAACTTACCTGAGAAATAGCAGGCTGATACTCATGTGGCAAATGCCTTCTTAAGTCAGGATACACCCATCCTGCTCCACTCTCAATTGCACAGAGGTAAGTTTATGTTGTGGCTGTTAATGAGGAGGGATGCTGTTATGTGAGTAGCTGTAGAACCCTTACACAGAAACCATGCATAAGAAAGGAAAATGCTGGCTCTTAAATGGCATAAATTGCTTGTATAATTCATATTTAGATTACTCCCCCAAAATTTTAGAGTGCTACAAAGATTGTGGTAAATGATGCTATCTAAACGGAAAAATCCATTATGCCTCTATAGATAACTATCTTTGGAAGAGGGGAGTTTAAGACAAAGAGTAATTTTGTGGGTTTAAGAAGAAAAGACTTTGAAAATATTTAAACAGCAAAAATAGCAGTTAACCTTAAAGAGGTTCTTCCGTGAATAACTTGCCTCAAGAAAAGGAACTGGGCCATTAGAAATAGGGACACTGGAAAAAATGCAATTACCGTATGCAATTGGAATAACATAGTGTGACTGAGCTGAATGAAGGTGGTTTACACCATTTATGTGGCACTTTAAGACTCAAACAGAGTTAAAAGTTGAACTCCCATTTATTCAATTCACAACCAAATTAAAAAGCACAGAACCAATGTTCCCTAAAAATAACCACCTGAATTAACATTTAACAACTTGAAATTTAGGGATGGTTTTTACACAGACAATATACATTTAATGACTAAATTGGAACATACCTAACTGACAGTTATTTTCTATTGAATACTCTTCATAGTATTTTCTCATTTATATTGAGTCAAGAACCAAGAAATCAAGCCATAAATGAAAAGAAACAAAGCTATTATTAATTCATCAGTAGGAGCCCAAAAGATTAGAACAAATAAAACTAGTTCTAGCGGGATGAACTATTGATATAATTAAGGTATTACAGAAACTCACCAAATCAAGCTATGAATAAACCTTTTCTTTTAATTCACCAGGCTGCAGTTTGTACCATATGATGTTTCTCTCTCTCTTCCTTTTTCTTTTCTTTGAATAATAATATGTTCTAATAATCAGGAAAAATATCAAAGAAAAAATGAAACATTTATGGTGACATAGTATTTTATATTTTATAACAATACCAAATTAATTTGATAAAGTAATATCAAACATGACTTCAGGCCTATGATGTTGATAAAATAATATGAAATATGACTTTAGACTTACCCTGTTCATTACTATAACTTATAGTCAGTCACACGTGGCTATCGGACCCTTGAAATGTTTTAGTCCAAATGAAGATGTGCTATAAATATAAAATATGCACAGAGTATTAAAGGAAAATGTAAATTATTTTATTAACAATTTGTTTAATTGATTACATTTTGAAAAGACAGTATTTTGGCTATATTGAGCTTAATAAATATATTGTTGGATCAATTATTATCTATTACTTTTTTCCATCTCTAAAGACACCTAGGGGAAAATTTTAATGCAGTCACGTATTTCTACTAGACATCATTGTTTTCTAGTGCTAAGATATTAGTTAAGGTGTTAGAAGAAATGAAGAAGTTTAATGTACCAGAATTTGATCCTATATGATATATGAAAATCTTACCACTTATATCAAAACATGGCCAAGAGTTTTTATAAGAAATTATCTTGAAGCTTTCTAAAAGAAAACATGCATGTAGTATTATTCAAAACTTATATGGCTATTTTATATAATAGTTGACACAACTAAAATTAGGCATGAGAGATTAGACTTTTGGCATTTGGAGTTAAAGTGAGGTATAATTTTATTGAAATATTGATGACTTCAGAATCTATGAAGAAGGTTCATTCAGTTATCTGACTTCTTAGTTCTTTTCCTTTTTCTTCTCCAATAAGTTTGTCTTTACACTCACTTCAGCTACCTACTATTTAGTCATAGCCCATACTTCTTTGTACAATAATTTCAGTTTCCTCACTCATAATCTGCTTTAAACGTTCAACTCTCTACCTCCTTCTATAATTCTAGTTTTCTTTTTTTCTCCAGAACCTCAATTCCAATAGTCATTTAACATACTGGAAACTACAACTGTAGATCTTATAACCCTTTTATAGGTACCAGCCTCATTTCCTCCCACTGCACACACCTTAAAATTCATGACCAGTCATTAAGTTTACTTTGTTTCATATGTCCTCTGATATCTTGCTTCTTAGTTGGCTAAACCCTCATCTCTTTTAAAAGTTAACTCTCTGCCTAATGCTGCTGAACGTGGCTGGAGAGACACACTGACTATGTGGGTCTCACATTAAACTAAAGATCATTTATTTGAAGAAGGTCCTTGATGTTGCTCAAAAATGAGATTATACTTCCCGTCATTCTTTACTTCTTCTCTTCCTCCATGTATCAAATAACTCCTCCTTTATCCCAAGTCCCACTTAGTAATCTTCTTTACAATTGCAGTGAAGAAAGCAAAGCTTTCCCCAGGACTCCACTCCCACGATCCTTTATCTGGAAATTAGTATTATCTAGAGCTTTCGTGACAGACAAGAGAACAGAGACCATCAATCTTCAACATAATGTATCTCAAGATATTGTTTAAAAAGTTGTCAAATAACAAATCCTTTATTTTTATTTATTTATTTTTTTTTTTTTTTTGAGACAGGGTCTCACTCTGTCACCCAGGCTGGAGTGAAGTGATAGGATCATACCTCACTGCAGCCTTGACAGCAAATGAATAAGCATCAGTGGGCTTTTTCTGTCTTATCCCACCAAATAACTTTCTTTTGTATTAATTTGTGAAATAATACATTATCAATTTCTATTTGATTTTGTTTTCAAGAATGGCTTATTTCCTTCCAAAATCCTTTGTTTATTTTTAGTCACAAATAGCCAAAAAAAAAAAAAGTCACTAATAGAAAATTATCAACATTTAATTTAATGTTTTGGAAAACAATAATACATGAAGATTGAATTATTATTTATATCATTTTTAATTATAAATATTTCACAAAAGTATTTTATTTCATTTATTACATTGACCACTTTCTCAAAATGATTTCAACAAAATGAACATTTTTATATTATTTACCTTTTGAGGGATCCTCTTTTGAAAGAAACATGTTATTTACGTATCTTTGGATTTCTTTTTGTTTTCTAAAAGAAAACCTTTTTTTATATTATCTTTGCTAACTTGATTTTCACATTGCCCCTGATAATAATTGCTAAATATGTCATCTTTCTTGTCACACGCCCATAATAAACTTCTTAAATTAAAAGTCCATGTCCTTGTGTTACTCAATGTAAGAATTTTCAGAGACATTAAAAATTATCCTGTTCACTTCTCTTATTCCCATTATAATACATTCAAGAAGGTATTACTGATTTTGTTGTATTTATTGCAAGATTGTCACTGATTTCAAAGGCGGTTTTAAAGCACATACTTTTAGATAGGGAATATAGTTGTAATATAGTTTTGTTCACCATGTCATAAAATACATGTGAAAACTGCTACCTAGGGTCACAAAGCTTTGCCCATTAATTGTACTAAAAATGCGGGGGTTTGTATCCCATAAACTAATGTTTTTTTTTTTTTTTCTTTTTTTTCACTGACAGTATAATGTAACAAAAATCTTGATTAGTTAATATTTTTTTTAAAAAACTAGTTGAATAGCTAGTTTGTAGATGCCTGAGAAACAAAAGGAGTTAGCATATTCTTCAATTCAATCTGATAAAACTAGGTATTGAAAGGTTCCACGTGAAAGTTGGTAGGCTGAGTGTTGACAGTGAAGGACAGCACCCTGATTGCTCTGGTTCCTTTATCAAGTGTCTTATAACTGGATTTGGCCTGGAAGAAAGACACATTTAAAATTATTCTGTGACTCTAAAAATTTAAATAAACTACTTCTATTTGATAAATTATTTG
Source organism: Sapajus apella (assembly GCF_009761245.1). Lineage (NCBI taxonomy): Eukaryota > Metazoa > Chordata > Mammalia > Primates > Cebidae > Sapajus > Sapajus apella. The sequence continues at coordinate 22,252,289 of NW_022436945.1, forward strand.
CCTTTAAATTCTTAAACAAATGCCTTAAGACTATGCATTAAGAGTTTTTAATAGTGACTCTTAAATTCATGTGATGTACTAGAAAGAAAAATAACTTTTGAATGATGCAGGCCTAAGTTTAAATTGGTTCCTACAACTTAAAGATGTCTGGCTCTGGGCAAAATTTTAACCTCTTTCCAGTCTTGGTTTCTTAATTTCTGAAGTGTAAATAAATAACACTCTTTCAGAATAGCTGTAACAATTAAACGTAAGGTTTACAGGTGCCTTCACAGCACTTGAAAGTCATTTAGCACTCAAAATATGGCAGATATTTCTCTTGTATAAGATCTGAGTAGTAACAGATACATGTCATTAAGATTCTCAGAGACCCAGGAGGAAGTTAACATTTGAAAAATAAAAAAGAAGAGAAACGTGTTTCTTCTCAAACCTAATCAAACTTCACCAACTAACTATTCAAAGTTTGAGTATTTGAGAGAATTAGGGGAAAAACAACAAAAAAATGGGAGATTTAAAATAGAAAGTTTTCCTTGAGATTCCCAATGACAGAATACTATTTAAAGAAGTGAAAATAAATCCATAGATTATCACAGAATTATAAAAGTAAGAATGATTTCATAAATTACATAATACAAATCTCTTGTTGTAAAGCTGAGAAAGCCAAGGTCAAGGGAACTTGGATTAATTCCTGTACTCACATGTGAATAAGTTGAAGACTGTAAGTTTTCTTACTCTCTGACATAATTTCTTACAAGAACAAGAGCCACTTCCACTTGGAAAAACACATATTCCCACGTAGAGATTTGCAGCGTACACGAGAAATAAAAAAAGGAAGAAATGCTAAAAAATAAAAAGTTAAAGTAAGAAGCTTAAATATAATATGCAGGTAAAACATTGTTAAACTTCATATTTCTTTATGTATCTTTACTACTCTCTTCAAATGGAATTTACATGATATTCATCCTAATCATTTGATTAAGATCATTTAATTTCTAAGAAGTTATTTATTCTTTCTTTACTTATTTATTAATGTAATATTTTTTAGACTATTTGGTAACAATTACTTATGCTTACAATATAATTAATGAACCATTATTTACTACTAAAAAATTCTCCAAATTGCCAGTGATAATCAGTTTCTTTGTGGTAGTCTTAAACCAAATGATTTGTTGTATAAATATCATATTTGTAAGTAGGGCGCACATAGAAACCTGGGACACTTTTGCTACTTTATTCCAAATTGATAAATGTGATATTGAATATCTGTTATATCTTGATGTATGCTAATAAGTGAAGTTCATATTTATATGCAATTCATTTGATTTCTCAATTTTTTCTTTTCTTTAAGATTAATACCCAGCATTGTGAATATAGCTAATAGTTGATTATCGTACATATAAATTTTACTCAGGGAAAATTTCAAATGTTCTGTTCACGAAATTGTTAAATATTTGAGGTGAGGAATGTGTAATGAATTTAATTTCACTATTCCACATTATGATAAAAATCATAATACCACTTTATACCCTGGAAACATATTATGCCTATAGTTTGTCAACATAAAAATAATATTTGTTTCAAATTTTTTTAAAAAACCCTTTTATGTACTATGTTTTATTTATAATTAATGTAACAATAGAACATTAATACACATTACCTTAGTCTATTTGAACTTCTAAAATAAAATACTACAGACAGGGTACCTTATAAACAACAGACTTTTTTTTTTTCTTATAGTTCTTGAAGATGGGAAGTTCATGATTAAATCTGGCAAACTCAGTGCCTGCCATGTGCCCATTTTCGAGTTCAAAGATTGTGTCTTTTCACTGGCTATGTCTTCACATGGCGAAGGGACAAAGGATCATTCAGAGGCCTCTTTTCTAAGGGCATTTGTCCTATTCATGAGTGTTCCACCATCATGTCCTAATCAGGGCTAAAAGCTCCACCTCCTAATACTATCACATTTGATATTAGGTTTCAATACAAAAATTTTGGAAACACATTCAATCAAGATCACACATCAATTCAATTCTGCTTGTTAGAAAAGGATTTAAAAAAAAAAAAAGAATGAGCTTGTGTGTGTGTCTGTGTACATTTGTTACAGAAACTTTTATATGTAGTAACTTGAGTTTACTTATACAACCAAAACTAGCATCTTAAAGAAGAAAAAAAATGTTTTCTTTTCTTTATTTATTCTATCAAAAATCAAAGATATAACAGGAGGTGAGATATTTGCCCTCCACAGGTGATGAACATTTTGGGGGTGACTAAAAACACTTGGTCTATTGCCAGATTTATGCTAACATTCGAATTGCCTGGTATTATCATTGTATATTATTGTGATTTTAAGATATAAATCTTTCAAATGATTTCATGTATTAAATAATGTTCAGCAGAAAATAGCCTAAAGATATCATTTCCGCCAGGTTCCGTTGAAGTTCATAAACATACTACTGCTACGAACACACAATAGGCACATACACACATATTCTTTAAACTTCAAAATATTACGCAATGATCTTTTGTAGTTGAACTTAATAGGCTCCTTAATTTTCAAGAAAATATGTTATATATTACCTCAATTGATTTTTTGATATCTAAGAATTTTCCCCTATTGGTTTTTGCTATGAGAAGTCAAATAGTGTCAGTATACTCAGGCTGTTTCCAGGGAATAGAACCTCAAAATACTCAAATCATAATATAAGGTTATAATGGATAAGTAATGCTCACAAAGGATTGACTGAGAGATGTGTAATGCACATATTCCTGTCCTTGTCTAACATTCGAGGTGGTCCACCGCAGGATTGCCCTATTAATTTTAATTGGATTATTATTTTTATCATCTCCAAATCTTAATCATTTTAAACATCTCTTGCTTTTTTTTTTTTTTTTTTTAGTATTTGTTATCTTCTTTCTGATACAAGGCCACTAAAATAAAATTTAAAAATACCTTTATTTCACATTGTTATTCAAGATATTGCTTTCTGTCATCTACAGGCACACACACACACACACATACACACACACACACATACACACACACACATACATACATATACACACATATAGAAAGGTTTTCTAAAAACTCAGTACTAGAAAAATAATTCTCTTTTTAAAATCCTGTTAGGTATTAACTGTTTAATACTGTCAACATACTTTATTTTTTGCATTTCACTGAAGTGATTAGTAAGCTCATATTCAGCCTATTTTTCATCACAAAATACACATATTGTAACTTGCACTTCTTTTTAATCTCTCTTGAATCTTATAATTTATAATTAATTAATTAATTATTCAATTAATTATTTCTGTTTACCTCTTTTTATCCAAAATAATTATATTTAGATGTTTATGATTTTGTAAGTCATATTGATTCTTGGTTGGCTCAAAAAAATTTTTAAATAAATACAAAATGTAAATGAAATGGTTTGATCAAAAATATGCTTACCCAATGAGTTTCCATAGCACATATTTTAAGGCTATAATCATCATATATTTTATGTCCTTCAGTCTGTATACATCCACTGATAATTTTGACAAAATTATCAAGAATAATCAAATGTTTGAATATTAATCAAATCTCTTTTTCGAGGAAAATGGCTCTGATATATTAGTCTTAAGATTTATTTCTTGGCTGTACACCAGAGATTTACACTGATTTACTCAAATCCTTGATGAGTTTATCGAAGCTGGAAGCTGCCTTATTCTTCATTATACCTCCTGTGCCATACATGATGCTTTGCACAAATAAGTGTTTTAAATCATCTGTTGAGTGTGATACAGGAACGGGGGCAGGGAAGTGCTGGGTAGAGAAGGCAAGGTCCCTGGTGAGGGCTCCACCCTCGGGCCTGTGCCCTGGAACCTAAGTGAGAACGGGCACTCCTCTTTCCACGCCCAAATGTTGCATTAGCCAAGACCACTCCGGCCTGCCGTGCCCCTCTCCTGTGGCCATAGAAACCTGAGAGCTTAAGTGATCACAGACACAGCGGCTGGACGTCAAGAGGAAAAGGGGAGCATGTCAGCAAACACGAGAGACACCAGCAATGGCAGAACAACTCAGATCCCAGGGGAGTTCAGCCGGGGACAGCCAGAGAAGAGTTCGGCTCCTCAGCAGCGGGACTCCAGGAGAAGATCACCTTCCTGCTCCATCCTCCGCTCCTGGCTCCCCATCCATCTCGCTGAGAGCCGTCTCCACGGCTCATAAACCTTGCACTTAACCTTCCAGCCCACGTGTGATCTGATTCTTGCCCCGTACGCTGGGCAAGAACTCAGGCTGTCACACTGGCCCCCTGTCCTTGCAATAGGCAGAGGGTCTATTGGGCTAACACAAGCCAACTGCAGATGGCATAGCTGAAAGCGTGCATTGTTAAACACGCCCACTTGGGCTTTGGGAATTGTAAACACTCACCCTTAGATGCTGCCAAGTGCGGTCAGAGCCCAAAAATGTTTCCCACGACCTTTGCACCTGCCCATCTGTATGCTCCTCCTAGGGATTTGAGCAGTGGGCCACCTGAGAAGCGAGCTACACTCCTGTCACCCCCTGCAATGGGGAAAAGGGAACTCTCCTGTTTCAAATGGAGACTTAAAATGGTATGCTATATGTCAAAATTATATGCTAAAATTTTCAGTGAATTTTAGGATGACAGTGAAAGGTAATATTCTGGGATATTCAAACACATTATAAAAGTAAAAAAAAAAGCCACTTTAATGGCATACTTATTTATGTTATAAAATTGTCATTTAGATGTTTACCCCACAAATTCGTGACATAGCAAGTGTGTGACTATACAGCATTTTCAACAATAAATCTACTTTTGTTGATATATTGTACTATAGTAGCTTTTACTCAGTTGATGTTAATGTTCTAAAATTATATTTCTTGGTTTTGTGTCAGTGTAATCAAAATGGTTAAAATAAAAAACATGAAAATTATGCTTCTTAAAATGGTGAAAATAAAAAAGAAGTAGTGAAAATTATATTGCAAAAAGTCTTATAAGACTATGCTAATTCCTTTGTCTCAATCCTATTAAACTTACTCCGTTCTTCCTTTAATTTATATAATATGAAATTTGAGATTTAATGGAAAATTTTGAATCGTATGATATATTAGCAAACAAAATAATATCTCATTCTCTACTCAGAAAAATAGTTGGAGTTGTAAACATTATGAAACAATTATAAAATTTTAGCAAACATAAAATGACCTTAAAATCACGTTGTTGAAATAGCCATCATGTTAGCAAAACCACAGCCAGAATTTTCAACGTGCAGGAACATATAACATATAAATAAAAAAAAAAAACAATAAGATGTAATAATCACTGATACAATAAACAAGAAAATGTCATACTCATAACATTTCCCATTCTTAAGATGATAGACTTTTGAGGAATGTATATGTTGGGCAGTATTATTAGCTGCTCATGTCTTCAAAATGAAATAAAAAAAAAAAAAAGAAGTTGGTATTTATAGTTTGCTTCTGAAATGCCAAATTCTCAATTGTAAATAGACTTTAAAAAAGACTTGAAGGATGAGGGCCAGAAGCAAAGAACACATTGTCTTTATTCTGTAAGAGCTAAAATAAACTCAATCAGAAACCCAGAAGACACTTCACAAAGGACATCTGAGAAGCTTAAAAAGCAGCTTCCTAATGAATAGACTCATGGACCATGTTTTTGAAAGTTTAAAATATCTTGAGTCACAGATTTGGTTTCATAAAACTAATTACTAACGAATATTTTTTGCTTTCTACCCTGTGATTTTTTTCATTAGATATACTACAAATTCTAAGGTTATTATTAAGATTATCAGATACCTGGTGAGATAAAGTACAAGAAAATCTATTGCATAAAACAAAGATGACCAATCTTTTGGCTTCCCTGGGCCACAGTGGAAGAAGCAGAATTGACTTGGGCCACACATAAAATATCAGCACTAACAATAGCTGACAAGCTAAAAAAAAAAATTGCAAAACATTTCACAATGTTTTTAGAGAGTTTACAAGTTTGTGTTGGGCTGCATTCAAAGCCATCCTGGGCTGCATGTGACCCATGAGCTGCGGGTTAGAGTAGCCTGGTATAGACAGTAAGTGTAAAGAAAAGATATGTCACAAAAGAAGTAAGATATTTGTTTTCTTTTCACAGATAAACACAAGGGAAAAATGAACTGCCACTGTAGTATAAAACTCTTTAAGCAGGCAAATTTCATAAATAAAAAAGTAAAAATAAAACAAAGCATATGCATGAAATTTAAATCTACCATGTCAAAAAAGGAGATAAAAGTAAGTCCAGCATAAGGAAATATTTAAATATACTTTAATATCAAAATATTTAAATCATGTTTGTAAAGATTACTTGAAAGGTTTGGAAGACTTTTAACTAGTTTGTTAATATATTCTCAAATTATTTTTAAGTGGCAGAACTGCTAATTATAAAGATATTATTTTGTTTAGAGTGACATATTGAATAATGTTGACCATGTGTTTAGCATAAGTTTTAACATTATATATGCATAATATTAAAGTGTCATAAATTTTAATGAGACTAATTTGTTTGTCCGAAGCACTCTTAGGTTGAATCTAAAGGCCAATGATTAGAGTCTGTCAATGAGCTATGTGGTCAAATTACTTGAACTATCCATTGTAATGATATTATCTTCTTGCTGTATTACAAATATAGCTTCAAATAGGCCGATATATCAGTGCACAGTCTGTAAATATTTTTACGAAACACTAAATATAGTTTTACGAACGTATAGAATATATATACATGGAATTTAAAAGATTAGTTTGTTGCAGACACTATGTAAATAAAACTTGATGGCTAACTAGACAAGAGAGAGAAGGAGAGAAAGAAGATGAAAAGACTATTAGTAGATTTATTCCAACATGTAAAATAAGCATGTATAGTTAATATAGTTACTTAGTCATTCCTGACTACTAAATGTAATATAATCCAAGTTCAAAATTATACATAATCCAAGTTCAAAAATTTATTAATTTTATTAATATATTTTCCAACATATTGATAAAAATGGCAGTCTAATTGTAATTAGACTGCCATTTTTATCAATATGTTGGAAAAATTGCCATGGTCTAGAAGGCCTGGTCATAATTGGAGATTCTTAGAAAGTAGTTTCTTAGGATGAAAATAATAATAATAATTCAGACTTCCCTATTCAGAAAAAAACAGTGATTTTAGGGTCAGAGTGAATCTTGTAGTGTTTGACTTGCTTACTCATTCTCAATTCAAACTGTCAACTTTTTATAAACGTTTTTGATTTACCTTTATTTTTTTCTTCAATACTGTTGGTTTCATTGAAATAAAATACAGTTTTTTTAACAAAATGGAATTATGAAGAACTCTCCTGTGCCACAGGAATATTTGAATGGCCAAGTGTCAGGGTCCGCCCCACAGATGGATGAACAAATGCACTTAAATGCCAATATCCAGTGAAAGAGCAGGCTAGGGCGTCCATGGTCAGTCACAGACACTTCAGGAGAGTGCTGTAAAGTGCTAGGAGCAGTGACCCTAACTTACTGGACTTTCTGGCCTTAATTCAGCACACATTAAGTGACAAAGGCTTTGAGTCAACACCATTGGAGGGTAAAATTTAAAGGCCAGGTTCCAAGACCTAAAGCCAACACCATTTGTGGTAAAAATAAAATAAAATAAAATAAAATAAAATAAAATAAATAAAAATAAAAAAAAAAAAAAAAAATAAAAAAAAAACCTGTTTGCCCTTCCCCAGAGACAGCCATCTAACTCATGAATGATTAAAGGTTAGCTTTAAGACTACATGAGTAAACAAGTTATTTAGATAAACTCCCTTAGATTCCTTTGTTTCTACTCTATGTTATTTGCACAAGGAAAGGGCATTAGGCTGCTTTCAGCCATAACTCTATCCTGAGGTTTAACAAAACCTTCTGGCCTTCCAAGAAGGTTTGTGACTATTCTCTATAACTTCCTTTGGCAATTCTCTTACAACTCTTCCTACCACCCTGACTGAACCCACATAGCAAAGCTGATATCTAAATTGGAAAAGTGGCAATGTGCAGCAAAGAGAAGATGAAATGCTACATGATTAACCAAAGGAAAAACTATTATAAGATTTGCTTGGTAGCTATGGGTACTTGTGCTTCCAAAACTGTGAAACATCATGATAGCAAATGAAGCAGCTCTGCAAAGTGGAGCAGGATAGAGGATTGAGGATTGGAGGAGTGCTCAGAGGAGAAGAGCTTCAGTTGATTGCCCTTTAAACATGTACTACTGTTTTCAAAACAATATTGTAAAGTAAGCAAAGAGATGATTATCAAATCTGAAATTAGTATAAAATTGCAGAATCATGGCTATAAAAATGTAAAAATATATGAAAAAATTGCAAAGTTAGAACTTCATCTCTAGTTACAAAAAACATAATCTGTAAAATTAGAATTTCATATTTAACAAGCTTACCATAAAAATAAAATACATCTTGAAGATTATATATAGGCATATATGTAGTCATACACATATACAAAATAGATAAAATCACACTTTTAAAGTACTGAATCTATAAACATAAATAATTAGATAACTATGTTATTTGAAAGAAATTTCCAGCAGTTAAATAAGTAATTGTTAATATCTGGTATATCAATTCATTATTTTAAGACTGCAATTGGTACTGATAAAAGATTGCAGTTTAACAATCAATTTTTCCCTGAATATAATAGTTAGAATAGGCAAAATATAATTTATTGCATAAATAGTAATAGAGATAAAAACAAAATTATCAGAGAAGCAAAAGAAAGTATATTTATGGGAACTGTGGAAGAAAATACTTGGGGACAGTCCTGTATTTGACAGACAAAAACAGGTCTGTCACTAGATAATCAAAATCAACTTATTATTTAATTGAATTTATCAATTTTACTTTATAGCAGTTATATAGGTTATGTTCCAATTTTGAGTGAATGAGTAAATCAGATAATTTCTGGGTGGTTTGTTTCACTTTTCTTGAACAGGCAAAATATATTCAAATGTGAAACCATTATGTAAAACAGCAGAGAAAATTATATCCCTGGTTAAATATTTTCATATGTATTAAGTAGCAAAATATTATTCTTATAAGCATTAACTCTGGGACAAAATACATATTTTATGACATCAGAAATAAAAGGATAATAATGTTCAATACTAAGAATTTTCTAGTATTTTCATTGTGGAGAATGCTCCACTGTGAAAAAAGAATATGTGTATTTGGTAGTACAATCATTTAAATTTATACTAACCAGATATCAGGAATAAATGTTATATTTTCTCAATACAATGGAATTTAAGCAATGGGAACACAATATTTTAGTGACAATAACAGCAGTTATCACACCAGAATTGACAGCTATTTGTATTGCCTTCATGGAATCTTAGTTATAACAGCAGTAACACTTCATTTTAAGTTGCCTCTGGGGATCAGGTGAAATCCGCATGACTGTTTTCTTTTATTTTTGATACAGAGTCTTGCTCTGTTACCCAGTCTGGAGTGCGGATCACATGACTACTTTCTAGGTGCAGGATTTCATGAACTAACAAGCAGGAAAGTTTTTCTGTCTATTGTGCCTTGTCAAAATTCTTTACCTAAGACAGCATTTCCTAACATAGTGTTCGTCACAACATTTCACAGAAAGAAAAAAAAAAAAGCATTTATGTTCATAGCAATTCAAGAGGTATTGCAACAGGTTTTTTGGAAATGTATAAGCATGCAGGCACACATGCACACACACACATACACATAATGAATATAATTATTTATAGTTACAGCTATAAATATATATGTTTATCCATAACTCTAACTATTCTGTCCATATATCCTTATATATAGTTTATATATACGTTATATATATAGTTTATATAAACTATATATAAGGATGGCATAGTCAGAGTTATGGATAAATGACCTGAAGTAAACAAACCTCCTTTGTTTTGTTTTATTAAAAATTCTGGAATTTCGTCGGCAGACTGACATGTTCTCTTTCTGCTACCCCAAAGTGCACAGAGAACTTTGGTAAATGCTAAAGTAAACATTAGTGACAGCTGGTGAATCCTTCAACACTGAGGAAGGCAACCTTTCACTTTAGGCCAAAGTCAACCAAAGCTGGCTTATATGGAGGAAAATCATGTGTATCAGGAACAGATTAGGAAGTTCAGGCACATTAGCAGCTGAGAAATTCATATCCTATTCCTGGAGTCCTAATACTCTGTACATAGTGATTGCTCAATAAATTTAATTAAAGTTAAAAATTAATTAATCATTTAAGAGATTATGTGCAGTGCAGAACTTGTGCTAAAGAACATAGCATTCACCAAAGAAGATATTAAGTGTGAGCATGTGTCGTACAAAAGATGTTGCATTACAATCACAGGCTTATACAATTTTATGATAGATAAATTTCTTTCAATCTAAGCTAATATGTTTATCTAATATGTGACATTTCTGGTTCTACAAATTATGGAAATTATTTACATAAAGATGCCATTGCCTTAAAGCATAATTTATTGATAAAGTAATTCCAACCATGTACATCAAAACTTTCTGGAAAACATCAGTGTCACTGCATCCCCACAGGAAGAATACCCTCTAGGTTCAGGCTTGCACAAAAGTCAGAATCAAAATCTGATTCTAACCTGAATAGTTGCAGACTTGGTCAAGAGTGTGTCTGATAGGTGGATAACTTTCCTACTGACATACCTTAGGAGTTGAGGTGGCTCCAATCCTTCCCCCTGATAAGACCTCAGTGCAACTCACTGAGAGCTCCTCCAGCCACTTCCCACAAGGCTGAAAATTTGTTTACCTGCCTGCTTTAGCCACAATAATTACTGCCCAGAAATACCTCCCCTGCTGGCCTGAAGCCTGAACCATGGAACCCATAAAAAAAAATACTGGAGGAAAATGAATGAATAAATAAATAAATAAATAAGTGCATGATACAGGGAAATGAGATAATGTTTAAGAGACACCACAGGAGCTAGTGAAGTTGTTCACATACTGAGCATGTTGTTACTAAAACTAGCATATGGGAGAGCCATCATACAATGACTCTCTATAATCAAAGAAATCTTACAGAGTCTTCACCCCTGAAAATACTAATAACAGAATTAGGCTATAATTAACTACAAGCATTAAAGTCTCAACCTTAAGGGGAAAAAAAGAAATTTAAAAATAAACCAAAAAAACACAGTCAAATCAAACATAATTTATTAGAAGAAACAGTCTACCCAAGTGAGAAGGAACCAGAAAAATGACTCTGGTAATATAACAGAAATAGAGTTCTGTAACACCTGCAAAAGTTCATACTAGCTCTCCAGCAATGGACTCATGCCAACATAAAACCTTTGAAATACCAGATAAGGAATCCAGAAGATGGGTTATTAATTAAGCTACTCAAGGAGATATCAGAGAAAGGTGAAAACCATCATAAAGGAATTTTAAAAAGCTGTTCAGAAAATGAATTAAAAACTTTCTAGAGAGAGATATATAAATACAAATCAATCAGAACTTCTGGAAATTGAGAGAATTACAAAAAGCAGTGACAAGTTTTAATAATAGCTTGGAACTCCTAATGTAGATGACAAGTTGATGAGGTGAAGCAAACCACCACGGCACATGTATACGTATGTAACAAACCTGCACATTAGGTATTTCTCTTAATGCTGTTCCTCCACTAGCTTCCCACCCCTTGACAGGCCTCAGTGTGTGATGTTCCCCTCCCTGTGTCCATGTGTTCTGATTGTTCAACTCCCACTTATGAGTCAGAGCATGTGGTGTTTGGTTTGCTGTTCTTGTGTTACTTTGCTGAAAATGATGATTTCCAGTTTCAACCATTTGTCTGCAAAGGACATGAACTCATCATGTAGCTGCGTAGTATTCCATGGTGTATATGTGCCACATTTTCTTTATCCAGTCTATCATTGATGGACATTTGGGTTGGTTCCAAGCCTTTGCTATTGTAAACAGTGCTGCAATGAACATACGTGTTCTATTTAAGGACACATGTAATGAACATGCATGTGTCTTTAAAATAGAACGATTAATAATCATTTGGGTATATACCCAGTAATTGGATTGCTGGATCAAACAATATTTCTATTTCTAGATCCTTGAGGAATTGCCACACTGTCTTTCACAATGGTTGAACTAATTTACATTCCCACCAACAGTGTAAAAGTGTTCCTATTTCTCCACATCCACTCCAGCATCTGTTGTTTCCTGATTTTTTAATAAACACCATTCTAACTGGCACGAGATGGTATCTCAATGTGGTTTTGATTTGCATTTCTCTAATGACCAGTGATGATGAGATTTTTTTCGTATGTTATTGGTCTATTCAGGGATTTGACTTCTTCCTGTTTCAGTCTTGGGAGGGTGTATGTGTCCAGGAATTTATCCACTTCTTCTAGATTTTCTAGTTTATTTGTGTAGAGGTTGATAGTGTGCAGTAAACCACCATGGCACATGTATACCTATGTGACAAATCTTAACATTCTGCTCATGTACCCCAGAACTTAAAGTATAATAAAATAAAAATAAAAAAAGAAAGATGCAAAAATTCTCAACAAAATATTAGTCAACTGAATCCAATAATACATCAAAACTACAATTCATCCTGATCAAATGGGCTTTATCCAGGGAGGCAGGGATGGCTTAACCTCAATAAATGCAACTCAATAAATACTATACATCACATAAACAGAATTGAAAACAAAATCTATATGATTATCTCAATAGATGCAGAAAAAGTATTTGACAAAATCCTTCCTCCTAACTGATAAAAACTCCTAACAAACTAGGCATAGAAGTTTGCCTACCTCAAAACATTTTCTCCAAAAACCAGGAACAAGACAAGGAGGCCTACTTTCACCATTTCTATTCAACATAGTCCTGGAAGTACTATCCCGAGCAATTAGGTAAAAGAAAGAATGAAGGGCATCAAAGTTGGAAAAGAGGAAGTACCCCTGAAAGGATTCCCTTTGAGAACAGGAAAAAGACAAGGATGCCTACTTTCACCACTCCTATTCAACATAGTCCTGGGAGTACTAATCAGAGCAATTAGACAAGAAAATAATAAAGGGCATCCAAGTTGGAAAATAGAAAGCCAAACTATCCCTGTTTGCAAATGATATGATTGCATACATAGTATGCAATCTTGTAGTATAATTTGAAGTCTGGCTATATGATGTGTGACGTTATGTTGCCAGACTTCAAATTATACTACAAGATTGTAGTTGCTAAAACAGCATGTTATCAGCATAAAAGCTGACACATAGACCACAGAACAGAATAGAGAACCCAGAAATAAAACCAAATACATAGAGACTCCTAAAGATTCCTCCAAAAGACTTTAAGATTTGATAAACGATTTCAGTAAAGTCTCAGGTTACAAAAGCAATGTACACAAACCAGTAGCACTGTTATACACCAACAATGGCAAAGCAGAGAATCAAATCAAGAACTCAATCCCTTTATAACAGCTGCAAAAAATAAAATACCTAGGAATATATCTAACCAAGGAATGAAAGATGCTCTACAAGGATAACTAGAAAACACTGCTGAAAAGAAATCGTAGATGACACAAATGGAAACACACCCCATGCTCATGGATTGGAAGAATCAAATTATGAAAATGACCGTACTTTCCAAATAAATCTACAGATTTAATGCAATCCCTATCAAAATACCAACATTGTTCTTCACTGAATTAAACAAAAACAATCCTAAAATTCATATGAAACCAAAAAAGAGCCCAAATGGCCAAAGAAATCCTAAGCAAGAAGTTCAAATCTGAAGACATCACGTTTCCAGACTTTAAATTATACTACAAGATTATAGTTACTAAAACGGCATGATATCAGCATAAAAGTTGACACATAGACCATGGAACAGAATAGAGAACCCAGAAATAAAGCTAAATATATACAGCCAATTGATTTTTGACAAGGCATAAAAAAATTGGGAAATGGACATCCTATTTAATAAATAGTACTGAGAAAACTGGCAAGCCACAGGTAGAAGAATGAAACTGGATTCCTATCTTTCACTTTATATAAAAATTAACTCAAGATGGATCAAAGGCTTAAATATAAGACATGAAACTTTAAAAAATCTAGAAGACAACATTAGAAAAACTCTTTAGATATCAGTCTTGGCAAAGAATTTGACTAAGATCCCAAAGCACATGCAACAAAAACTAAACAGATGAGACCTAATTAAACTAAAAGTCTTCTGCATGGCAAAAGAAATAATCAGCAGAGTCAACAGACAACCCATAGAATGGGAGAAAATATTTGCAAACTATGCAACTGACTAAAGACTAGTATCCAGAATCTACAAGAAACTCAACCAAGAAAAAGCAAATAATCCCTTTAAAAAGTGGACAAAAGACATAGTCATTTCTCAAAAGAAGATATACAACGAACATGAAAACTGGCCAACAAACATGAAAAATGTGCTTAACATCGTGAATCAGCAGGGAAATGCAAATTGAAACTACAGTGACATACAACCTTGCTAATATAAGAATGGTTGTTACTAAAAAGTCAAAAAACAATAGACATTGGAATGGATGTGAGGAAAAGGGAACACTTATACGTTGCTCATGAGAATAGAAATTATTACAACTTATATGGAAAACAATGTGGAGATTCCTTAAAGAGCTAAAAGTAGATCTACCAATTGTTCCAGCAATCCTACTATTTGGTATCTATCCAAAAGTAAAGAAGTCATTGTATGAAAAAGACATTTGCACACTTATGTTTATAGCAGCACAACCCACAATTGAAAAGATGTGGAACCAACCTAAGTGCCCATCAACTAATGAGTGGTTGAAGAAAATGTGATATACATACACTATGGAATACTACTCAGCCATTAAGAGGAACAAAATAGTTTCTTTTGCAGCAACTTGGATGGAGCTAGAGGCCATTATTTTAAGTAAAGTAACACAGGAGCACAAAATCAAAAACTGTATGTTCTTACTTATAAGTGGGAGCCAAGCTATGAGTATGTGAAGGCATGCAATGATGTAATAGACCTTTAGAGACTCAGAAATGGGAGGGTGGGAGAGAGCCTATAAATTTAAATTACACATTCTGTACATTGTATTATACTTGGGTGATAGGTACACTAAAATCTCAGGATTCACTGCTATATAATTCCACCATATTACAAAAAAAAAAAAAAAATCCTGTATCCCAAAATAAAAATAAATTAAAAAAATGAAAAATAAAATGATACATATATCTAATATGTTATGTTTCTACTTCTACAAATTATGAAAAATATTTACAGAAAGATCCCATTTTCTCAAAGCAAAGTATAATTTTTTAAAAAGTCATTCCATCAGTCTACATGAAACAAGCTATGCAGCTTGCCTACCATTAAGAGAAAAAGGGATAAATGCTCATTAGTGTAGCTTCAAGTTAATTACTACAATGCCATTCCTGATAACATTATTCAAATTTGTCAATATTCTGTTGTTGCTTACATCATCTGAAAAATCAAAGGCTCAGGGCAGTTGTTCATGCCTATAATCCCAGCACTTTTGGGAGGCTAAGTTATGTGGCGCACTTGAGCAAAGGTATTCAAGACCAGCCTGGGCAACATGGCAAAACTGCATTTCTATTAAAAAAAAAAAAAAAAATTAGCTGGGTGTGGTGGCGAATGCTTGTGGTCTAAGCTACTAGGAAGTTGAGGAGGGAGAATCACCTAAGCCTGGGAAGTAAGGGCTAGATTGAGCTGTGATTATGCCACTACACTGCAGCCTGGGTAACAGGTTGAGACCCTATCTCAAAAAGTAATACTAAAAAAAACAGCCCATTTTACACCTTCCCATGTGAATATTTTCCTATGACTGCAGACTGTAAGGTTTGACCATATAAGAACCTGTAAATGTAAGCCTAAACATTTGTCTGTGTGTGCGTCTTAGAGGGAAATAATTCTCTTCCCTGAATATTAATATTTTCCCATCAAAAACAAGGTATTTTAAATTTAAGCTTCTATTTCATAAAGATATGTTATATATGTCATTCTTATTTACAAAAGGTTTCTCTTACACTTCAGGCTGTACTCTTCTCCTGGCTAAACTGAATAGACATTGATGAATAAAGAATCCAAAGATACTGGCTTCAGGGCAACAGAGATAAATCTCATTAAACAATATTGTTAAGGAAGCTGCTAGTTTTACACAGGGAAGTTATTATACGTGACATATAGTGGGCAAAAGATTAAATACATATTGTAAATTCAAAAAATAAAATAGCTTCAGATTAAAATAGATTCCTGAAGAAAATATGTGCTGATATAAAAAAAGAAATTTTATAAGAAATTTGTACTTTAGCTTAATTCATTTCACCACATTCTCCTTACAGGATGAGATAAATGGTATTTTTAGCTAAAGTAAAATATTAACTCTATCACTTCATTCTTGCTGTGTATTAACTTTTAGCGCTTCCATTGTTTATTGGATTGATATTGAAGGATATAAAATTAACATGGTTTTTATCACAATGTAATTACAATAGGATATAATCATTTTCCTAAAAATCAGAAGCAATTTTAAAAAGCCTGAAAACATTGAGACTCTGTAAGAAACTGTATTTTCCTTAAGTTGTTAAGTTGTGAAATGAGTTATTTAGGTGAATTATTTTCAGGAGATCACTACAACTATAAAGACTGCCAATTTATATTGACCAAGATTAAGCAAAAACCAGTCATTTTTCAGGTTGACTTTAATTTTAATTTTATTCACAGTTTGAATATGTCTCTATAAAAATAAAATATATTCTAAACATAAAATTCAATATGATATTATGCTGACATGTATTAATATGTAATATAATGAATAATATATATGAAAATATAGCAAATTATTAACACATATTATTTAGAAACACATATTAAGAATACTTTATTTTTCAAATTGATGTTTTAAATAAAATGAAGGCATTTAAAGATTGAAAAACATTTTGTTGGAATGGGCATTTTGCATTTATATCTCTTAAGTTGGATTTAAACCACTGCATCACACCTGTTTTTAGCACCTGGCACTAGTTTCTTTATAAAATATAACTACCTATTATTTTTAAACAAGCAAAAATAAATGATTTGTTAAGCATGATGAAATTGTGTTCTGTACCTAGATTCATCATAAAATTATAGGCATGTCAATACACATTTGATGTTGTCAGCTGAAAGATTTAAATGCCATGAACTATTTTCTTGATATTAAGGAAGAATAGCTACCCAGGTGTGGTGATATTTTCAGTTAATGTTTCTGCGGAGGTAATTAAAGGCTTATCAAATTATGACAACGATTTAATCGTATGTTACGTCACAAAGAACTAATCTAAGTCTGTCCTCAAGGAAGTTTGTTAAAGTCAGTTTGAATGTGAACTTGTATTCAAAACTGAGGTTTGCCATTGGGGCCGTATCTATCACCATTTTTTTCTTTAGCTCATTGAAATTTTTTCTCTTTATGCTGGCAGCCAATAGATGTGCATCTTGTATGCTAATGCAATGTGCAAATTAATTCATTTAGGCCAACCTATAAGCTGCTTTTCTCCTGTGACGCAAGCTTATTTCCAGCCTATACGTGATTGTATGTTCTCTTTGAATTGCCTAGTGACAATACATAGACCTGTTTTGGCTTGATACATCCTATAGAAGTCTTTATAGAGGGAGAAAACATTACTGGAAGTTAAATAGGTTTAGATTCATTTAAAAATGGATTTTATATTAATACACGTATATAGATCACACTTTTAAATGTCGATTTTATGTTGGACAGCTCCAAAATAGTAGACAGGTCAATTGGATACTACGCTCTAAAAACTGACTGAGGACAGGAATGAAGTGTAACAGGACCTGCCACATAGCAGGCAGAAGGTATTCAAGTAATTTGTGCTGAATAAAGGAACTAGGGAAATGGAAATTTAATACGATTTTAAAGATGCCTATGTGATGGCAAATATCCTGTTTGGATATTTAAAGATGGTTTTTGCTTAATCTTGGTCAATATAAATTGGCAGTCTTTATAATTGCAGTGATCTCTTGAAAATAATTCGCCTAAATAATTTCATATTTCACAGCTTATTCATTACTAAGAATAATGGTGCAAAGCTCAATTTATCAGAATTTTCATTACTCAGTATAAAAATATGTTTTTGGAAATAGCTGTGTATTTTATGGGATTTTCCAGTTTGGATTTAAATGTTTAACATCTTGTGGTTGTGCCTTTAAAATAGTATAATTAGGTATTTTGGTTTTACGTGACTTGAGGCTCTGGAATTTTTTCAGGTATGACATAAAAATCAATACTCATTGCTGCTTGGGGTATTTAGTGATGATTGGATATTTTAGTTACATCTTCCACTCTAGAGAGCATTACAGGAAGCTAGAATAATTCCTTAAAGACAAAGTATTATTTGAGGAATGCTCAATTTGAATATTAATTCTAGTCAGGGATCCATCAAAATTACATGAGTGAGGCTGGGCGAGATGGTACATGCTTGTAATCCCGGCACTTTGGCACTTTGGGAGGCCAAGGCAGGTGGGTCATCTGAGGTCAGGAGTTCAAGACCGGCCTGGAAAACATGGTTGAAACCCCATCTCTATTAAAAGTGCAAAATATTAGCCTGGCATGGTGGAGCATGCCTGTAATACCAGCTACTCAGGAGGCGGAGGCAGGAGAATCATTGGAACTTGGGGGTCAAATGTTGCAGTGAGCGGAGATCACACCACTGCACTCCAGGCTGAGTGACAGAACATGACTCTGTCTCAAAAAAAAAAAATATGTATGTATGTATATATATATATGAGTGAAAGGTGAGTGAGAGTACTTAAAGAAAGTTGTGAATGAATTGTCAAATAATGTGACTGAGATCAGTGTTTCTAAAAGTTTATCACATTGTGAGTCCTGAGAGATGCTCTATAAAAAAATGTTTGTTCTCAATGAGTTTAGAAAACACTGTGTGCTATTCCACACAGATTTAAAATACATGTTAGCATATTAAATACTCACTGAAGTCATTCAATAAATTGTTGAAATGCACTGCAGAAGTGCTGATGTAGACAAATACACAAAGGATAAAATATTTTTGTTAATATTAAGTTATATTTAATAAGATATCATTAGTATTCTAATCTTTTTTACATAGATGTCTCATAAAGAGCTACTAATTTATAACATTTCGGATAGCAAAGTACCACCTTGAGGCTATATTATAAATAAACCCTCCAAAGGGGAGTAACACTTGACTTATCTGAATTACACCTGAACAGCTTGGAGACTTCCCAGAGATAAGCAATTCTAACAGCTTGCAGACCTCCTGCATAAAATAAAATAAAATATCCGGAGTGCTATAAAAAAGCAAAATGCTGTAAGTCTGTAAACGCCTTCCTATTTTCTGTTTTATTTATACTGTTTATAAAAGTAAATTACTTGTTTGAAGTACTACTCTTGAAGCTGCCTGGATCTCTGTAGGGAAGTACTCCTGTGAATCCTCTTTTATTGGAAGTGGTTGATCTTTAGCTCCGGGGATGAGATCTGCAAGGTTGAAAAGCTTTGTTTTTAAGAAGAGAGTCAATCTGATTTGAGAATAGAGAGGGACCTTTTTAGAAGAACCAAACCTGGTGGAAATTATCTCTTTTAAACTGACTCTGAATAGTGTACACAGGGCAGCTTCATTTCTGTAAATAGTTGAGTAAGGCTGTTCTTTATGTTTCAGCTACAAAGAAGAATTCCAAAGGTAACATCTAAAAGGAATTTGAAATTATTTTGCTATCAGAGACAAAGTTTACTTAGTTTCTTTTTTCTTTTTCTTTTTCTTCTTATTTGCACTGTTGGTTAAGAAACAGAAATGCTATTTATTTGGATAAGTTATTTTAACTCAGGGGAATAATACATTTTAAATATACAAATAACATCCCTGAATCTATTTCTTTTATATGACAAGAATACATACCATATTTTCTAATCATTTTAGATGGATCATCTGAAACAAAATTGCATATGTGCTCCTAGCTAACAAAACTGAATTTTATGCCTTTAATAACGTTAAAACAGATTTTTAGCCTTGTTAGAAAACACTTTTGAGAATCAAATAAAAGCTATGAAAATTCTTCCTAAGATAATGAAATACATTTACAATCTAATCTAAGGAATTTTCAAGACCACAGACTGAGAAATGAGTAGGGGGTTAGGGAAAGAACTAGCTATTAGTGTTATTCACTCCATTCTCTTTTGTTGTTATTTGTCTCTGATAGATAAGGGATAAGTGATTGATTGAACTATAAAATAGAAAGATAGATAGATAGATAACCAAGGCACATTTACATACCATATGCACTCTAATTAACATTGACAATGATAATTATGAAGACATAACAGAATATGTCCCGGGACACTTGAGTTGTTCCAGGTTTAAATGACAAAACTCAACATCCCAAGTTAATCTTCAGTATGACTGAAGTTTTTGAAATTGATAGTTTTAATGACAAAATTTTCTTCCACATTCCTTATGCGTACCCTGTTTAGTCACATACAGATTCAAGGCAGAATGTACCAGACTGGGGGAAAAAATAAGATATCCTAAATGATTTAATTAAAATGCACAAATTATCATATGTCATTTCTAGAAAAATATGTACTAATTAAATATTTGCTTATTTGTATGGTTTATACAAGTAAATTACTGGCTTAAAGTAATTTGAAGCTGCCCAGTTCTTCATGAGAAAGCACTCTGTGAATCCTCTTTTATTGGAAACGGTTGATCTTTAGCTGGAGGGATACCATTTAGAGATGGTCTTATAGAAAGCAACAAGGGCATGTCATGCTTTTCTCAAATGGGAAGCAGGAAGGAAGGCATAGTATCCTAGATTTTTATCTGCCAAATATTCTGCCTATAGCTAAGCATCACCCTCAGATGTAATCCACAAAGATGACACATACATGTGTTAGGTTGCCTTATACTATTTCTGCTTTTGTTCTTATGCTCTTTCTTTTTCCTTATCTGTCTCCTCTGTTTCCAATCCTAATTTCTTTGTAATTGAGTTTCAATCTCTTATCAATCTCAGTTCCATTCGTGACACTTTATGAATCCTTTTTTTTTTTTTACCGATTCAAAGACGAAGACATAGTGATTTCCTTCTTTTCTGTATTTCTAAATAATTTTTAAATCTTATTTTCTACACTAAACATGTATATTAACATACTTTTAGAAAAATTTTCCTGATTGTAAACCTTGTCTATTCAATGAGGCTATAATGCTTAATGAATACCATGAGCAAAGTTTGCTTTCTAGCAATGTCTCTGGAAGTGAAATAAGGGGTTCAAGTCTGATTCTGGAGCTAAGTCTTTGCTATCACCTATGAAAAACAGGAAATCAAACTTTTTATTTCATTATCTGTAGTGAGGATCCACTTGGGAAAAAAAATAAATGAGGTATTTTTTTCTCTAAGCAGTACATTTCTATTAAAATTTTTATATTTAATATAAATTCAAATACCTAGCAGATAATTTCTCAATACAATGTCTTGGCAGGAATTTAATCAATGTTGTATGAGTATATCAAATCCTTTAGGGATTATTTTATTTCTTTCTCTTTAATATTGTTGAAAGATACATCAATATATTTTAAGGTTGTTTTAAGAATACAGACATCTCTGAGATACAGGAAATGTTAATTCTATATATTTTACAGTAAGGAAGGGGATAATAAGACATGACATGTAAGTATCTTTATAAAACACGATCATTCTTTGGAGAAAAATCTAACACAAGACTTTATGTGAAGAGTAAATAATAGATAATGAGATAAACCTTCTACAATAAATTACTCATCTTGCCCCCTGTATGCGATTGATATAAAGAAAGGCTAATATTGTTTACTAACTTAATGTCTCAGGTATTTACACAATACATGAAGTTTACCATACCCTCAAAATTAGGTAAAATATATTTTCTTACAGAAAGGATAAATACGTATTTCTTACAAAGGTGAGTAGCAATGAAAGAGGTGTCCATTCTTTTAGAGGTGTCAGAATGATGTCTAGCTATTAGTCTCCTACTGGATTTACATTTTAAAAAATTATCTCATTTCAGTCTGTCTCCAACGTGCCAAAGAGTTACAGTTATTTTCTTTTTTTTTCTTTTGAAACAGAGTCTCACTCCGTCACCAGGCGCTAGGCTGGAGTGCAGCTGCGCGGTCTCGGCTCCCCGCAACCTCCGCCTCCCGGGTTCAAGCAATTCTCCTGCCTCAGCCTCCCGAGTAGCTGGGACTACAGGTGCGCGCCACCACGCCTAGCTGTTTTATATATATATATATATATTTTTTTTTTTTTTAGTAGAGACGGGGTTTCAACATATTGACGAGGATGGTCTTGCTCTCTTGACCTCGTGACCTGCCCAACTTGGCCTCCCAAAGTGCTGGGATTACAGGCGTGAGCCACCGCGCCCGGCCACAGTTATTTTCTAAAAGAAATCTGATATGCATTTGTTTATTCCCGATCCCTGTTATTATCCACAAATGTGTTGCATGTGTTTCCACCCCAGTTGTCACCTTCTTCCTGTCACAAGGATGGAGCCTTTGTTACTGACCTGGGTCCTAGGCATCATTTCCTCTCACATTCTTCAAAGCTTCCTGAATGGACTAATCAATCTGCATTCCTTGATTCATTCTTTTCCATTTATAAGCACACTTGCTTCCCACTTGTTTCACCTGTTTGAAAAAGGCTACTCTTGATTCTTCCTTAACGTGTAGCGGCTTTTTCTTCTCTTCCAAACCACATGGTAAAACAGCAGTAATTATACAATCTGGGTTTATTTTCCGTTTACCTTCTGTTTATTTATTACAGCTCTGCAATGTGGCTTCATCTCATCATTATAGTTTACTCTAAAATATTGCCAATCGCATCTTAATTGCTACATTTAACATGTACTTCATATTCTACATGTTAGATAATCTCTCTTAAACACTTGACCAAATTGACCAGTCTGTCAATCTTAAAATTCTTTTGACTTGAACATCACTGCTCTTCGAATTCTCTGTTAATTTTCAGTCACATTGGATTCTCTGTTTATTACTGTTTCAAAATATTCTCATGTAAATGATAACTATTGTATTATCTCTAACTGGCTTCTCCTGTGTATAGTCACTGCATTCCTTTAAACATAGCATTTATCCCTGTAGTACTATTGTTTTCATAGTTATTTCTACGCTAGACTTACAAATACATACATAATTATGTTAGTCAACAATAGAAACCTTTTCTGGAACTTTTTGGAATTGGCTTGTTTTATAATTGATTATAATGATAAATATATCATTAGACTGACGTTATATTTTTATTTTTCATAATCTCAGAGACTGTAACAAATGTTATTCTTCAGAGTTCATTAAAATCTCTTCATGGAGACTGTCTTCATTTAGTAGGGTTAAAGAATCAGATTGTTTTTACTTTGATATTTAATATGGATTGTTATTGTTTTCAAAAGCCTCACATGGCAAGGTAACACAATGGCTAAGTACAGTGTACATTACATCCAGCTAAACCACAAGAGCCTGTTTGCTGATGATGATCACAGAGAAGTTAATGGTAATCATGGTAAATCACTGAATAACACATATTCTTGCCATTCTAAATTAGCATTAATTATCTATTCCAGATTAATAAATTTAACATTAAGTAAAATCTAAGCCATTCAGAATTTAATAAATGCCCTTTTGTAGTATTTACATATTTTTAATTATTTTCAGAGGATGTTATATCAATCTTGATGATGTATATGAAAGAAGATAACTATTTCAAATTAAAATTCTCAATTAAATTAATTGAAAACCTTAACTTACTTTCATCAGTGGAGGCAAGAATGAACTCTTTGTAAAGTGTAACATCATTGCCTTTTTCTGAATCAGTGCATGTCCCGTGTTACAGATCTTTATTTCCAGAAATGTGTAATGACAAGGCAATTCAGCTTTAATGATATACCAGGAAGTGTACACCAGAAAGTATTAGGAAGAAAAGTACAATTTCAAAGAGGTACAACTGCTTTCTAAATGACTAGCAGTAGGGAGCTTCTAACTCTAAGGTAAATCAGAAAGTATGCAAATTGCCTCTTTAAATTTGCTTCTTCTAAAATGAATAGTGTTAGAACAAACTTGTACTTGGAAAAAAATTATATGGCACTAAAGTGTTGCGTCTCAGAGCACCTCATTTCTAAACATTTCAAAGTATATCAGCATGTGTTGGCTTAAAAATTGCCAATTAATATTTAGTTGCTAATGATACATACAGTACATTAATAAAAAGTAGGCAAAATACTGCATCAAACTCAATGCAATTACAAGTTTTTCTGTCTGTAAATAAAAGTAAAAATGCTTAGCGACAGAAATGACATTTGGAGTCAATCAAATATGGGTTTTAACCTCGACTCCGCCATTCATTAGATACGTCATGGTGGGTTGACTATTTCAGCTCTTGAAGACTAAGTTTCCTTAGGTAGAAAAGGTATATACCGTCTACCTTTTAGAGTTGTGTGAGAATTAATTATTATATATGCAAAATATGTGCATGTAGGTCCCCAGTAACTTGGAGTTCATGTGCATATGATTATTTACTTAATAGAAATTTCATTATTTGTGAATGTAAGTACTTTCTTTAAAAAAAAAAAAGAACAGTATGAGAATAGCATAAAATTGACAAAAGTCAGGATTATTATTTAAATGCACATGTATGCATGAGTTGGTTGAAATAAACTCTTGCTTTGTGATATTTAGTGCTAGGAAAAACTGCAATCATAGTGTCAGGGTATATTTTTGAGAGGGATTACAGATTTCAAGGAGGCTTGTTGCTTCAATTAAGAAAAAATGAAATGCCTGTTAAATTTATGCAATTTAGAATGAAATAAGGACGTTTTATCAGGGAAGGTCACTTCACAAAGGGAATTTAGATTGTTTACACTATTCATACAAAATGAATTAAAGTATAAATACAGATCTTGTTACAGGTATAGAGTAATCTAGAGTAATCTAGTTTATTTCATGGAGTAGCATAGTGTAAAATCTAATACAATGATAAACTCAGGTTAACAAAACATGCTTGTCAAATGCCTATGGAGCTCTCATGTGTCTCACTCCCGTCCCCTACTATAATTACAAATATGGGAATTAAACTATTCTAGTTGCCAGTGAAATTTAATGAGTATCCCCTTACTGCAGATATCCATCCATATTATTTCTCATTAGAGTCAGGAGCTAAAATTATAACGCACAAGATTCGCATGCTGTGGTCAAGAGGCTAACGTGCATATATGAAAATAGTGACTTTGCATGCTAAGGTTAAGTATAGACGTAACTGCATGTGTGTGGGTGCAAGTGGCATGATAGGAGACTTAGATATTACACAGATGTAAGAAAATAGGACTGGTATGGTGACTCATGCCTGTAATCCCAGTGCTTTGGGAGGACAAGGTGGGAGGACTGCTTGAGTCCAGGAGCTCAAGACCAGCCTGGACAACATAGTGAGACTCTGTCTTTACAAAAATAAATAAATAAATAGCTGAGCATGGTGGCATATGCCTGTAGCCGCAGGTACTTGGGAGGCTGAAGCAGTAGTATCTCTCGAGCCTAGGAGTTGGAGGCTGTAGTGAGCTATGACTGCATCACTGAACTCGACCTTGGCCTACAGGGTGAGATCTTGTCTCTAAAATAAATAAATAATTAATTAAAATAAAATAAAATAATAGAGGCACTTCTCAGACTCATCTTCAGATTATAATGTGCCTTAGAGTGTGGGATGACACTGGGTGTTACTGAAGGATCAGAAGACAAAGGGAGGCTTAGAATGTGTTATTTAAACATACTGAGTGATACGTAATCAAGCAAGAAGTGCTATTTTATTCAAAGAGAAATAAATCTGCTTGAAAATAAATATATAATCAGATAATTCAAGGACAGGCAGAAAACGGAAACTATAAAATGATGTGTCTGAAGGGACTCCTCATGTAAAAGGGCTGGAGAGAAAGAAACAGCTGTTAAATAATCTAATGTTCAAAATAGTTATTTGGAGAAATATTTTTTATTCTTATAATCATGTTAAGAACAACACAATGCTACTTGCTTTGCCAAACAGAAATATACATTTTTAAATTAGGCATAACTTTAATATTGGTATGAGAATTCTTCATTGGTATTGGAATCCTTCATTCACAGGCACTGAAGAACTCATTCAATAGGGAAAAATGTAATTATATCTAACATTCCACTATTATCAATGGTGCTTGTAGATTGGTGTCGTACTTCTGAGTGATTCTGTAAATTATGTCCTAAAAGAAAATCGGGCCGGGCATGGTGGCTAATGCGTGTAATCCCAGCACGAGTTGGGTGGATCACTTGAGATAAGGAATTCAAGCCTGGCCAACATGGTGAGACCTGGTCTCTACTAAAAATAGAAAAATATTAACGCACGGGTGGAGGGTGGGGAGGGTGGGTGCTTGTAATCTTAGCTACTCAGGAGGATGAGGCAGGAAAATTGCTTGATCCAGGAAGCGGAGGCTGCAGAGAGGCCAGATCGTGCCACTGAACTCCAGCCTGGATGACACAGCAAGACTCCGCAAAAAAAGAAAGAAAGAAAGAAAGAAAGAGAGAGAAAAAGAGAGAGATAAAGACAGAGAGAAAGAGAGAGAGAGAGAAAGAGA